>NC_025993.2:175208088-175558088 GCF_000442705.2 Elaeis guineensis | reverse complement strand
TTGAAGAATCTTTTAGAAATAATCAGATTCCTAAGATCAAGTTTTCTGGATCCAATCGTCACTTCTAAAACTGCAAATTTTTTTAGGGAGTTCTAACATGTATCAACATATGAATTTTTCATGCAAGATAGCTACATCTTTTAGTCATGATCTTTCAATTAATATCTAACAAATGCTATTGCTAATTAGTCCATATATGCACCATTTATCATGCCGTCTTATTACTTCATACACTAAGATTGTCGACATACTTTATCTATATCAAAGTAACTAATTTCTAATAAAATATACATAATCATTAACATTAGTCATAATATATATCATAATCATTATGTAGCCAGCCCATATCTAATCCACATTCACCGTGCATTAAAACTATAACAACACTACCAACTATAAGATACATTGTCTGACATTTTCAATATTTCAAGGCTTATATTTATGGATAAAGTCTTTATATGTTTATCAGAATACAATAAAAAGCTTGAATAATGTATTAGTGAAATTTATGATCGTAGCTAGTAAGAGAACTGCTATAGACTCTCACATAATTCTGAAAAAAAGGTTTTAAAACAATTTTGGTTAAATAAGATTTTATCAGATTTTTTTAAAAAGGTTGTCATGTTTTGAATGATGGCTTCTATATATAATAGCAGCAATTGTTAAACCTTAACAGAAATGTATTATTAGGCTTTGCCAAACTCTTTTCTTGAAAGAACAAAATTGTCAAACCACATGGACTTCCGATTTCAATGGATACAGCATTGCCATTAAAATGAAGGATCTATTTATATATTGAAATAAGTATCTATCTGATATAGTTGATGTGATAGGATGACTTGGTAAATATTTGATAATTTAAGCAAATGATATCAATACTAATCTTTCTTTGATATTTTTAAATTAATTAATCTGATGTCCGACATCCTTGATTTTGTAATAGAAATTACTTGGAGATTAGTGAAGACTGCGATGGAACTAAAACACCACCACTTGTCTGCATATGAGATGTTTTATAAATATATATATTTTTTAACTAATATTGTATTTAATTAACTTAATCCTCACTAAGCAAAGACAAATAAAAAGCGTGCACGAGTATATATATATATATATATATGTGGCTTATTTTATATAATAATAATAATAATAATAATAATAATAATAATAAGATGGCGCCCAATAAATACAAAGGATATTAGGAAAAACTGTTAGGCCAAATAGGTCCATCCGTAGTTTTTTTTTAACAGTCTCTTTCATCCTCCAACCATTTTCTTCCCCCCGATCGAAATCCCTCCAGCTCTCCTTGTCACCTTCTCTTACACGTTAGACAAAATCAACAGACAATAACATCATCATGTGGAAAGTAAGCGATGAACATATCACAGCAAATTGTGGAAACTAAGCAATCTCTCTCTCTCTAAAATAATTTAAAAAAAAAAAAAATCCGCTTATATACCTCGAGGGAGGTTCCTTCAACCACCCAACCCCGTTGGGCCTCACCCTCTTCTCCTCCCATCTTCTCTTTCAAGTCTCCTACCCTCTCTCACCTTCTCCCATATCCAAGGAAGAAAAAAGAAAGAGGAAAAAATAAAAACTAACAGCAAATTACATGGCGAGCCTCCAAGGATGGCTCGCCACCTTCTTAATCCTCTCAGCAGCAGCGATAAGCTCGGTGGCCGGCCGATTCATCGTCGAGAAGAGCAGCATCAGAGTGCTGTCGCCGGAACATATCCGGGGGCACCATGACGCCGCCATCGCCAACTTCGGCGTGCCGGAGTACGGCGGGACGATGAACGGCGTCGTCATGTACCCCGACAAGGGGACTACCGGCTGCGATCCCTTCACCAACGGAGCTTTCAAGTCCAAAACTAAACGCCCAGTGATTCTCCTCCTCGACCGCGGAGGTGATCATATTATTCTTCCTTCTTCCTTCTCTATATTCTCCTCCTTATACAGTCTTGGTTATAACGGTTGTTGGTCGATATGATTTAATTCATCTCTCTTTGTTATTTTCGTGTCTTCGTTTTGCTCTGTGTTGCAAAGAAAAGGATGGCATATGTGTCGTCTTGGGTAGTTTAGATCTAGTATTCGTTGTGGCGTTGACCTTTTGATCGTTAAGTCTTTCTTTAGCCTGGTATTCGTTTTCTGCTTCTATTTAATTTGTGTTGGTTTCGGAAGGATGATTAAAGGGGCCAGTTTGGATTTTAATTTTAACTTGATCTTAGAGATTTCGGATTAATTCCCTTCATGTAGGATTTAGTAATTGATAGTGCTCAACATAGATGTTTAAATCTGTGAGATTTGGAATATCTCTAACCAAAGTATCGGTTCTTGATATTAGATCGATTTCAGAACAAAAATTGCTAGACCCGACCTCCCCCCTCCCCCACACACCGAACCTCATCATATAAGTAATAAAATACAAATAACGGTAACATGTTTCATCCGTCAATTCAACCCTACAGAATTTTTCTCCTCTTAGCTCCATGGGGGGGATATCTATTTGGTATTGTGTAATGTTTTGGTGTCCTTTACTGGATTAGATGAGGTAGTTCTTCTTTCTTTTTCCTTGATGGAACTCATAGTTTGGTTAACAAGTCAAACTTCCTTCTATTCCAAGCAAAGATTAAGAAAGACCCTCTGAGAAGTGGGCCTTGACCCTTTTGTTACCTTCTCTAGATTGCTACTTTGCTTTGAAGGCGTGGCATGGGCAGAAAGCTGGTGCTGCTGCTGTCCTAGTTGCTGACAACATTGACGAGCCCTTGCTGACCATGGACACTCCAGAAGCGAGCCGAGACCATGAGTATGTAGAAAAGCTCACAATTCCCTCTGCCCTCGTCAGCCGAACCTTTGGCGAGGCCCTTAAGAAGGTCTTGGCAAAGGGGAACGAGGAGGTTGTGGTCAAGCTGGACTGGAGAGAGTCCATGCCTCACCCTGACAACAGGGTTGAGTACGAGTTTTGGACCAACAGCAATGATGAGTGTGGCCCTCGTTGTGAAGAACAAATGAACTTTGTTAAAAACTTCAAGGGTCACGCTCAACTTCTTGAGAAGGGAGGCTACACTCAGTTTACACCTCATTACATAACCTGGTATTGCCCAGAACCCTTCATACTTAGCAAGCAATGCAAGTCTCAGTGCATAAACAATGGAAGATATTGTGCTCCTGACCCAGAGCAGGACTTTGGTGAGGGGTATGATGGGAAGGATGTTGTCATTGAGAACTTGAGGCAGCTTTGTGTTCATAGAGTAGCAAATGAGAGTGGTCGGCCGTGGGTCTGGTGGGATTATGTGACAGATTATCACATCAGATGCTCGATGAAGGAGAAGAAATATAGCAGGGACTGTGCTGAAAAGGTTGTTAAATCTCTTGGTAAGCCATGAACATTATGGACATAGATACTTTTGTAATTATTCTTGTTTATTGTTCTATATGGTTTAATTATAATATGATGCATCAGGTTTGTCTCTGGACAAGATTTCAAAATGCATGGGTGATCCTGAAGCCAATGTTGAGAATGAAGTCCTAAAGAGAGAGCAAGAGGTCCAGGTACTTCAAATTGAAAATTTTATTTGGAGGCATGAACCAATAAGATGACTTCGGAACTTAGAAAATCATTATATGTTTAATACATCCGCAAGAATTGCTGCAGTTCTAAAAAATATTTGTGTTCTAGGTCGGTCGTGGCTCTCGTGGAGATGTAACCATCTTGCCTACTCTGGTTATAAACAATGTTCAGTATCGAGGTTTGTTACAAAGTCCATTGTTCAGTCTACTATGACTTTGTCAAGGTTTAACTATTGTGGCTATACAGTCCACTTAATATTTTATATTCTCTTACAAATATGTCAAAAAAGAACTATAAAGAAGCATTTTATGAAAGTGCAGCTTTTTTTTTTCCAACTAGAGATTGTATGAGTCCTCCAAAGTTGGATTACTTATCATTGATATCCTGCAAATGGTTCTTCACTCCCTTTTCCCCTCTTATATAGTCCAATGGCAGATTAACATGACTTAAACATGTGATATTGCAAAAGGAAAAGTCGCAATTAATTATCTCCATGTTGCTGTAATTTTCTGTTTCTGTTCCAATTTTTTTCCACTTGGTTCTTTCATAGTTGTCAGCTATTAAATGTGTTTTTCAGCAGTTTTATCATTATCAACATTTCTTGAACTCATTCTGGTCCATACTAGAAAATCTCATCATCTTGTTATGGTAAAATGTTGTTTTTCTTTTTTTTGCTGAAGGAATATTGGAGAGGACTGCTGTTCTGAAGGCAATATGTGCAGGGTTTAAAGAGTCAACTGAGCCTCCTGTTTGCTTGAGTGGAGGTTGACATCTATTCTCCTTCTAGTGGACATTATTTATGTAAACCTTTTCCCTGATATACTTACAAGGACTGTTTCTCTTTTATTTCTTCCCTCAGACATTGAGACAAATCAGTGCCTTGAGTCCAATGGCGGATGTTGGCAGGACTTACAATTAAACATAACTGCCTGCAAGGTATTTTCTTCTGCATGCTAGTGCATCCCTACATGCTTTAAGAGGAATTACCCTCTCACTAGTCCACAAATATATGAAGAATGTCAATTTGTGATAAACTTGTTAAGCTTTTGATTAATTGCAAATACTATCTCTTTGTAGGACACTTTCAGGGGCAGAATCTGTAAATGCCCTACAGTTAACGGTGTTCGGTATGACGGTGATGGTTATAATTCCTGTGAAGGTACTTTTTATCTGTTCCTCTGCAATATTCTGTTACTATTACTGTTTAGCTATAGCAGATCATTATTTATCATTTTTCTGTAGTCTTTAAAACTTCAGATTTTGAGAGGCATCCTTAAGATCTTAAGGTTATATGATCCTGATACATTGGCAGTGGGAACTTTTAGGGACAATATATAAGTATTACCTCACAGTTGGTTTGTGACTGAGACAAAAGTCTTTAGAAAGAATCAAATAAGATATTTTTGTTCTTTACTTTTCAAGTGAACTTGATGAGCCTTTTCTAGGTTTTGAAAAGTGTGTGTTTCTATGATTTCTATGTTCGGTAACAAGAAAAGGACAAATATTCAGAAGGCTTTTCATGGTTCATTGTAACCTATGAAACTTCATATCTACTGGAAAGGCATCAAGCATGATATTAACTACATGTTGAAGAAATATATTGAAAGGCTTAACAGATGACTGCAGCCCCAGCCTTAAGTACAAAGAGATATATTACAAGGCCATCTCCAAATACAACATATGAACAATATTTTCCTCTTACTGCAAATATCATTGACTTTCTTAAACTGAGAAAAAAAACTACATCTTATGAATATTAATATAAGAATGAAATATTAGTATGAATGTGAATATTAGTGCAACCAATACCTTGATCCAGCCATCAAAAGACAACTTTATGTAATGGTCCTTTCCAATTAGTTCATATGTAGAAATAGAATGTTGTGCTTATTGGCCCATAAAACTGGTGGAAATAGGCACACTGATTTTTGTTCTTTTTTACTAGAATATAAAGATTTTTTGACTGTGACCATGCTGAGACACAAAAATAAAGAAGGCCTAATGGTTTCAACAACATGTTCTTGACCATCGAGCACCAACACATATTACTAAAGGATAGCATGACTTACTAATTACTTGTGTTGGTGCAAGGATGATAAATAACTTGGACTTAATCATGAACTCCATAGATGATACTCCAGTTCTAATCTCTGTAACCTAAGGACTCCATGATTTACTTCCAGTTGCTTGCCTTGGATTTAAACCCTGACTCATCCTTCCATGATTCTTTGTGTAATCAACGTTCAATTTGTTTAATATGTGGACTTTTCAGGCATCTTACCTTGACTATGTACAAATTATCTTAAGCTTATTTGCCTATATCATATTACCATTTAATCTGTAGGTTTTCAGCACTGTTGCCTCTGATTATAGAACAAGATATTTAAAAATTAAAGGTTTCTTAGTTCTTACATCTTCTATCGTTTACAGCTGTGGGACCAGGAAGGTGTACAATAAACAATGGAGGTTGTTGGTCAGACACAAAGAATGGACAAACATTTTCTGCCTGCTCAGTTCAGTCATGTTACTTTTGCTATTTTTGAATATATATTCTTGTTATACATATTAATCTAGAAGATAATCTTGTGCTTATAAATTGTTTCTTGTTGCATTAAGGAGTTAGATTTGAGTGGGTGTCATTGCCCGCCTGGATTTCATGGTGATGGTCATAAATGTGAAGGTAATACTTTCTGATCGCATTTCATTATCAATAAACCTTTTCTAGAATTATAGTTAGCTCTTGTAGTCACATTTTGAAAAATGATCATAAATTTTATACGAATGTCTCAGATGTTAATGAATGCAAGGACAAGCTTGCATGCACCTGTCCTGATTGCTCCTGTACGAACACATGGGGAGGATATGACTGCAAGTGCAAGGGAAATCTTTTGTACATAAAGGCAGAGGACACATGCATTGGTAAGGGCACTGCAACAATAATAAGAAAAATGATGCAATATTCACATTGAAAAATGTACTATTAAATTCCTAGTCTAGGGTGCATGAGTAACCTACATACTTTAAAACAAAAAAATATAGTTTAAAATCCATTATTACATGGTTGAGTTCGGCTTTTATTTTAGGAATTAACTAGTACTATTACCTATGTTTCCTATAAAGATGGACTTTTTTATTTGGTGTTTTGATACATAATTGGTGCTTAGTGTTACAACATGCACACAGAAGCAAATGTATTATGAGGATGTGCATGCATATACTAAATTTTCTAGCTGTACCAGATTTTCAGTAACCAAATTATATATGGAAATTATTTCATTTTTTATGCAATGCCATGTTTGCATAATTCTGTTTTGATGCCTCGCAGAATATTATTGTCCAGTTATGAGCTTGATTATAATTGTATTCTAATGCAGCCAAGAATACATCAAGGTTGGGTTGGTTTTGGACGATTTTGGTTCTGGCATGTGTGGTTGGCGCTGGAGTAGGAGGTTACATATTCTACAAATACAGGCTTAGGGTATGTTTGTCGATCTCAAACAGAGAATTAAACTGGTCATAAAATTTTTATAAGAAAAAAGTTGGGGGCCTTATGTTCTTAACCAGTGTTTATGGTTTTTTGACTATCTGATGATTGCCTCTTGCAGTCTTACATGGATACTGAGATCATGGCTATTATGTCCCAATATATGCCATTAGACAACCAGCACAATGAGAACCAGCCCCTCCGACCAGATTCAACGGCATAATAAGGTAATTTCTACAATCTTTTGTAGAAAATTTTCATCTCTTTTGTTTCGTTTTATATTTTCAAAATCCTAGGTTTTGACAGGAAAACTTGTTTTGTAGGGAAATATTTGGATGTAAATTCAAAGCTGAATCATAGAAGTTTCCTTGAGAGTGGTTAGATTGTGGCCACAAGTTTTCAAGAATCAAAGTATTCAATATCCTTTCATTATTCGTGAAGGGTTTTTCTTGTAAAATGTAATATGGTTGGAACATTTACATACGGCATGAGAGGATCAAGGTTCTACCTGTAATCGCTATTTCCTATCATGAGTAGATTATTATAACTATGATGTAAATTTGATACACAAATAACACATGATTAATGTAAATCACTATGATAAGAAACAAAAGTTTACATCTTGTGGTTTGTCTCGTGTAAAAGTTGTGCGCATATTCATGCCTTGTCATGAGTTTTTTGGATACATGAAGTGAAGTATATAGCAGGAATTTCAGCAAGAAAGTTATTTGATTGAAAAGGGATTCTGGTTAGATTTTGGGCATCTAAATCGACACATCTTTGTGTCTGAGCGAATTCCACACACATCTAATATACGTAGGGATGAGAGATAAGCATGCTCTGCTTCTATATCACCCTCAATTTATTTTTTTTAACTTTTTCTTTCCCCTATTAACTAATGATTGGATGGCTGAAAAAAAAGGAAAGCCTAGAAACTCATCTCTTCTGCCCCCTAAACAAATATGTGATTGAAGAGTTGTACTAAGTATCACATGGTTCAAATTCGGTTGAATCCATAGAAGAAAGAAATTTGGCACATAACCTCTACTGCATCTAGATCCTTTGCCTGCATAAAACCCAAACAAACAGGTTAAGCCATCAACAATAAAATGCCTTTAAAAGCCGTCAACTTCTTCCTTGTTAGGATTACTAGTTGATCCAATAAGAAATAACCATTTACTCCCCTGCGAGCAAAAAGAGTATTAGCAACAACAACATGCTGATTTGATGGATCACCAGTATATTGTTTTGAGTAACGACGCCAGTAAAGCGAAACCTAACAAAGGGTAAGTGAGAAAATTTTGGAAGATATCAAACAAAATAATCTTAAAATCGTTAGCTATTTAGTTTGGAAGAGGAAAACTTATCATTCCCTGAATTGAGTTAAAAGTGGATATGTCAAGGACCATACTGGTAAACTATGCTGTTCAGTTATGGAAGTAGGTGACCTAATATGTACCTAGAATCAATGTATTAAGCTATTAATATTATAAAAATAAGAAAAAGACTGTCCATTCAATGTTGAATAACGCCTAATGAAAGGGTTGAAATCAAATTGGCGTTCAACCATAAGCTTTCTCAAATTTTGACAGGTAATACCTTGATCCTATACTTAACCCATGAATAATTGGCTAGAAATTTGTCAGGTTTGGTATTTAACAGCAACGGGAGCAGCAGCAGAAGCAACAGTAACAACAGCCATATTTCTGAAATATGCTACACGATTTGGCCTAGAGGCGTAGATTTCGGTAGCCTATCTGATGTTGTGAAGATTTGTTTTTTGACCTTCCACTATTGATTAGAATAGACTTTAGATGTTGAGATCCCCATTAAAAGCCGATGATTATGAGCTCTCCTTACTTGAGATGCCAAAACCTTCAGAAGAGATGAAACAAGATACTCCAACTTTGATTTGCTAAGGTCTATTCTTTGCACGTATTCATTGTTTGAAGCAACCTACTAAGCTTGGAAAGAGTTTCCAAAAGATTTATACTCCCCCAAATCACCAAACTCAAACATGCAGAATTACCTTCCGTAGCGAACCCAGGATTTTCCTAGACGGAAACCAAGAGTATAGTTGCGGAGCCAAGGTTGGCACTTAATAAACACTCATTGTGCGTGGCTCTGTAATAGACGAACTGACAGATGAATGTTTTTTTGGATAAGACTAGGATGGATGTTTAGGAAAGCTAGCACCCCTATGGACTACGAGACTGGATGTAGCCCATGTGGCCGAATCTATACGTGTCTGTGTAGAGAATGATTTGGAGGCCCTGGCATGGAATGGTCTTGTAATTTAGTATGTGGTACAAGTTGCTCAGTAAAAATTTGAGCTTATTCTTAATAAATCTCCAAATAGAGCTTTGACAGACAACTAAAGAAATATCAAATCAACTAGCTCGTCATAACATTCAGCTGTACATGAAAAGTAGGTAACAAGGAATAAAAAAGAAAATTAGTTATCAAAGTTCTTCCAGGGAATTATCGAGGGATGAAAGGAAATAAGCAATTAAAAAGGAATAATCACAACATGAAGTAACGCTCACTGATTTTGTGCCTGCATCCGCAGGCAGAAATTTTTTTCCTCGGCGAGGCTTGAAGATTCAGGCGTATGGTAGTAAACGAATCCAATGGAGGAGAAGAATAACACAGGCAACAGAAAGAGCCAGAGTTATTGTCTCCATGATGACCAAGACAAATGGGTAAAGCTTTTCATGGGGATGGGGAGACCGGGATGCACAACCAATTTGAATAGCCATGGAGGTCCTGAAAGTAAAAGAGGTCCTCCATAGCTAAATTCAAAGGGCTGTTATACCCTTCAATACCCTGTAAATCATACCATATCAGTAAAATACTGACATAGTCCATCAGCTCAACTTTGGCACTTTGCCGTACATGATATCTCATTTACCATACCAACCTATACCACACCAAAAAGCTACTTGTATGATGCCCGATACAAGTAATAACCAACTTTGGTGCAAATACATCCGTTGCAAAGGACTTTGTAACTAGTTGGTAAAATAGACAAAACTAGAGGCCTGTAGATTCTACAATATTTACAACTTCAGCAAGAATAATGTAAACTCCTTAAGGTTGTCGACTGCTTCCCAGTTATCCAAACCATGAAGCAACTTGTTACATATAGACCAGTCTCGAGTGCCTCTCCTCTCCATGTACAGTCAAATATCCATTAATACCTCCATAATTTTGCATTTTCCTTGTTCAGATGGTTGCTTTACAGGCCCATAGGATAGCAATATACCCCCCATAGTTGACTGATATGGGATTTCAACTGCATAGCAAGCACTTTTAATGAAATAAACAAAGTGGAGCCAAAAGCTTCACTTGAAGGTTCGTGTAATGATTTCTGTCAAAACTTAGCAGCAAGAAAATTTGCCCAGCAACTACTACAGGGCAACAAGCTATATGATTGCTGTGCCTCCTGTATAGAAAAAAAGAAACTAGAGATATACAGCAAAATTTTAGGGTGATTCACCCTGGGGTGATGCAACTGGATAGACACTGTTAGTCTATTATCCTCGCAAATTTGACATTGCCTTCATCGACAACGGTCATGTGTTTCCTTTTTTTCGACAGCATTTGAAATCCATTATTTTCATCCACAAACTGGGCAGCAGTTCTTGCTCTCAATTCTTCCAAGCTCTCTCCCTCTTTAGCTTTCTCTAGGACCTGAAAGAAAACTGTTCAGCACGGTTGCATGGAAGGAGAAGATGCTTGCAGTGTGGCAATAACTCTGAGAAATACCAGATGACGGCCGTAGAGATGTGTGCTTGAAAGAGCTTTTAGAGCATTCTGTGCCTCTTGCTTTGTAACATACTCCACAAATGCAAAACCTCTGTGACTACCAAACTTCATTGGCAGCCTCAAACTTCTGATCTGAAAATTAGAATACACATGTAACTGCAGGGTTTAATTTCATGTTCTCAATGGAACTGGGTTAGGCTTTCATAACTATTCCCTTAAAAAGAGAGAGAGAGAGAGAGAGAGAAACCAAAATAGCGACCAGTTCGACTCTTTATAGAACACAAAAATTCTAGAAGTAGGTAGGTTACATTTTGTTATATGTTCACAACTTTTTGTGTCTCAACATATTCATGTGGTGACAGATCATTGGACCATCAGTATTCTAAATGAGATGACTGCTCATTACATTCACCAAGTAGGGAAAGATGCAGCATACAATTGTCATCAAAGACAAGAAGAGCAAAGATTTTCTTCCGGTGGGAATTTCTTTTAATGAATCCATAACATCCATTTTGCAAACAAATTTAGTCCACATTAAGGTTTGCAAAACTCTTCTGTCAAGACCATTAAGCTAAAGACTCCTAAACAAGGTTTACTGAACTGGTACCGCCGGCCGTTTCGGCCGGCCGGCGGTACGGTTCGGTATGGTTTCATACCGTACTGAACCGACGACCCGAACCGGAAGAAAAAAGAGAGAAATTGAGAGAAATAGAGAAAAAGAGAAAAAAAAAAAGAGGGAGGGGAAGGAGCCGGCGGGGCGTCGGAGGGCGCCGTCCACGCGCGCGGCACCGCAGGCGTGAAACAGGGGCATCACCCCTGTTTCGTAATTTTTTTTAAAAACATGGTTTTAAGTGAAGTCGGCAAACGATTTGCCGGCTTCACGATTTTTGTTTTTTTTTAAAAAATTTCTTAAGTCGGCAACCCAGTTGCCGACTTCATAAGTTTAAAATAAAAAAAAAAGAAAAAATCGAAACAGACATCGTCTGTTTCGAAAAAGAAGAAGGGGGCGGAGCCGCGAAGGGGCTCCGCCCACTCGACCACCCTCAGGCCGTCGGCGTCGGCTCGTCGGCCACTGGAAGCCTCGCAACGGAGGCACCGTCTGTCCGGTAGGTTCTCCGCCCCCCCTCCGAGCGCTCTTTCTCTCTTTTTTGCTCTCTTGAAAGCCCTATCGGGCGATGCGGGGCTCGAAAGCCCTCCGACGGCCGCAGCCGGCCACCGCCGGCCTCCGGTGGCTCCCACCTCCCTCTCTTCCCTCCCCTCTCTCTCTTTCTCACTTTCCATTCTTTATTCTTAGGTACCGCCGGTGTACCGATTTTACCGGCCGAATCGTGCCGGTTCCCCAACAGTCCAGTACGAGATGGGGTGTACCGTCTTGTTCGGCACGGTATGGCAAACCTTGCTCTTAAAATATCATTCTTTTTGTAGTCCTGGCTATCTATGGGTTTTATTTTAGACAACTGATAAATACCACCAGATACCGAAAAGACATTCCAACCTGTGTCCTGTAAATACAAGTGTTCACTAAATACAATAAATCAGTTTTGGTAAGAAAAGTTTACTTCGATCATTATTTGTTCAGTCATTAAGTAGTGCAAGTGGTAAATTTGCTAAATTCACACCACTCAAATGAGCTACTTTAATAGCAGATAGGCATATACATAGTTTGATTGCAGAGCATTTTTTTAGTCGCAATTCACTCAATGCTAATATACAATTTTGCAATTGGATGAAGTTAAATAGCAAGAAAGACCAATAACTTAACATTTGGAATAAATGGACCATCAAATCTAGTAGATGACCAGTAACAAGATATAAGGAGACACTGATACACATTGGAATGCAGCAGCATTTGCCTGCCCATAAGAAGACTCTGTTGCAGGATGCATCCATTTTTTTGGGTAGAAGAATGCATCCACTTCAGTGCGCACATTCTGCCCTCTAAGCTACAAGTTTTTGCGGATAAGATAATGACGTCATTCCCCAAAAAAGGAAAGAGAAAAGTACTTTTTTGTAACTTTGCATAAATAAAACTGCAAAGACTTGTTTATTTTTCACTTTATCCAATGAATTAAAGGTGGATAGCGACTCCTTACACTAGGAGTCAGAAGTAAAAGTGGTTGCTACAATAATTCCTGGTCCAGAAACTTGCTTGGGAACAGTACCGTGCAAAGCTTACATGTAGCTTTTTTCCAGATGGGGCAAAATTGATATTTTCTGAAGATGTGGGGAGGCATATAGACCACCTTATCCCATGTTGCATGTTTTTTCAAGTCAGTCTTGATGCATTTATGAGATAAAAAGTTTAAAAAGGATGGAACTTCAAAGCAGGAGCATTCTTAAACGTATAAATGACAAAAGTACAGATAACTGTGGATGGGTATATTTGACCTAGGAAGCAGGATTGCTAGATGATAAAACTCAAAAGATGTTTGCAACCCAGCCCTTAAATATTTTGCATGCTGACTCTACCAGTTGTTAGATGACTAGAATATTTTTCATTTTTTATTATTTTCTTTATTTCATCCAGTTTCAGCATTCCATTCTTCTCATACTTCCTTTTCTTTTCTACTTTTATTTTGTTTTTCCTTTCCCTCTTTAAACATGAAGCTTTCCAACTCACTGAGATCGCGAGTCATGGATGAACATTCACAAAGACACCAGATGGTCAGTCACGTTTTTCAAATAGAGAGTTCTTATCATGTATTAGCCAGAAATAGTTCTGGGCACAAAGGTAAAAGGACTGCAAAAGCCATTTTGTCAGTTCAGAATTCTCAAGAAAAGATAACTTAAGCAGGATATACCTCTATCAAAGTAGTAACTACTAAAGAAAAAGAGCCTGAGGGGCCTATTAAGGGGAATCGAATGCAAGAAGGCTTTTGGGGTTGCCCATCTTCAGTGACTCAAACATGGTGATTAGCATGGATATTAGAAGACTCTTCTGGTCAAGGGAACAAAGTTTTACCTGGCCAAATGGACTAAACAACTGCCTTAAATCTTTTTCTGTTGCCTCAAATGCCACATTTCTCACAAGCAGTTTAGTGGAACTCCTGTCTTTCTCATCCTTCTTTAGAACTTGACCATCTTTCTTGGCATGACATAGTTGCAAGATAAGAGCATGCCCATCCAGAACAGTTCCCTGTAAAGAAAATATCCAAACTCATTTTGCTCTTTTGAATGAGAGAAGAACATGAAAATGAACTGCCGAGTCCATGCCGCAGGAAAAGTATATCCAAAGTGCTTCTTGAAAAAGAGTACCTGTAAATCCTTGCATACATTGGTTGCTGTCTCCACAGAATCAAATTCAATGAAACCAAAACCCATGGAGACATTCTTCCCATTCTTAATGTGCTTTTTCACCTAATAAAGAGTGAAAATTGATATTAAGACATAATAAAAGCAGAGAAATCAGTAGAAGGCTAGCCAACGAACATGTAACTTTACCTTTCCACTTCTTATAGATCCATTCTTCATATTATCACCAAAATGTTTTTTCAAAGATTCATCAGATGTCTTGAAATTCAGGTTCTTCACAAACAATGATCGCGACTGTATAAATCAATAAAGAAACTTATAAGTGATCAGAGGAATCACATGCAATATGCAATCCATTATTGGAAAAATAAATGAATTAGATTATTAATTAACAGCATCAGATACTTGAATTTAGACAAAAAGCACATCGACCAAGCAAAGTTTGCACACAGTTTAGTTCATCTTGAGGCAAGCTAAGCTAATACTTTTAATTACTGATACATACATACAGTTTAGTTCATCTTGAGGCAAGCTAAGCTAATACTTTTAATTAACATATTGATAGGTTAACATTGATGGATGCTCCTATTATTCACAAATACGATGGGAAAATCTTTGCATCTTTTATTAATAAAAATACCTCCCTGTATACGAAAGAATCCTACTAAAATTGAACAAAGCTACTAAAAATATGCAAACTGGCTACAGCAACTGGCGCCAGCAAAAACATTGACTGATACGTGGAAATAATTAATCCAACAACATGAGAAAACGTTGCTCAGATTGAGTATTTTTCTCCAATGCTTAGTGGGCTAACAATGTTAGATTATCCAAGAATCACCTAAAATACGATGTAAATTGGCAATAAATAAACTAAAGAGAATGTTAATAGGCAAAACAAAAGTGAGAAAAATGTCAAACCTCCACTCTGTCAGGATCTATATCTTCTTCTGGCAAACCTTCCACACTTTGCTCCAGTAAAACCTTCTTAACATTTTGTTCACCAACTACATGTTTTTGTTGCTCACTCTCTGATGTTGGGTTAGGAGATAAAATCTCGGCAGGGGCCCATTCCAAATATAGTGGAGCATCTCTACAGTTTGCAACACTATTAAATCAGACTCAGAAAAGTCTTTTAAGGATAATAAGAAAGAATGCTAAAAGATAAAAGAAACAACAAAGAAAAAAAACTAAACTAAGGGGCAAAGAAAGAAGGGGGGAGAGAGAGAGAGCTTAGCACCTCAGAATGGAAAAGATCATGGTGTAAAAAAAATCAGAAAGTGCATGTGAAATTATGTAAATAAACTATAATGATATTGCATGTGGTTCTTCGGAAGTCTCACATAGGTTTTAATCTTCAGATTTCACTATTTAAGAGAATACTCCACCAGGAACTTCAAACAGCAAACTTACAGCTTTCAAGCAAACACCATTACATTTTCCTTTCACCTTTTCTTTTGTGAAAATGACTAACATTTGCAATGCAAAGCTCACTTATTCCATTACATATCTCTACTGAAGGAGTGGGAAATGAACAACTTTTTATAGTTATTCAAAGTAGATTTTGATTCATTAATACAGATATCATCCCAAGTAAAGGCACTTGAGCATAATCTAGCTGCTTCCAACTATCACGACATTTGAATTGATTGATGATAAAAGAGGCTTATTTTCCACTAGAAAAAGAAACAAGCTTTAATCAAAGTGCAGCTGTTCTTCAATGAAAAGAATCAACCATGGAAAAAAAACCCTTATAGACCTTGTATATAGTGGAGGTCAGAAATTTTCTCTTTTTTCAATTTTTTTTGTTTTTGGATGGGAAAACCATCTGAAAATCCATTAAGAGATTCCATTGTCAGTTCACTGGGTCTCTGTAAATTGATGCTCCACTGCTCAAGATATTTTATATACATGCACTGCTCAAGATATTTTATATACATGCACTACATCTGGTCAGGGCACTTAGGATAACAAAATTTATATTTCATCTTATGGCAGCAAGCGAAGTGATTTTACCTAGCTATCTGGTGTACTTTTGCTAGAACATGCTGATGTTGCTGCAATGTGCCTTGCCTCATCGTTTTGGCTTTTATTTGTTGAAAATCCTAGCATTGGTGTTGGTGCCAGGAATGGTTTGTTTTTCATTAGATCCATTTATGCTCTGCTCTCCATGTTTCCATGATATTTCCAGGCTTCCAGCTAACAAATAGTAATTTGCCAATGCCTATCGATCATAGTGGAGGTTCAGAAATAATCGGATTCTTGATTGGAACCAAGCTCTAGCAGTAGCCAGGATAGTAAACAGTATTGGTGATTTTCAGAAGTACAGAACCACATTCTTTGCTCACTGGTGGTGTATATTGACCAACCGTGTTTATCTTGTATCTGTTCCAGCATCACGTGAACAGATGTTTCTTCAGTCTTTAAATCAAGATCTCAGAGTAGCTGATCAACAGTCCATAACTGTGCTTCTCTCTTTTTGTTCCAGTAGCTTTCTTTTTTGGATTTTTTCCTTTTTAATTTATATAAATAAAGAAAACTATGCAATTTGACTTTTGTTTACTTGAAACATGCAAAGCATTCGGTTTAAATTTTAGAATAAATGTATGAGGGCTTTGAGTTTTCATTACTTAGTAACATGATAAGACAATTCCTTGGGTGAGCATTTGATGCAAGATCCTAGGGGCAAGGACAGCATATGAGCAATAGGAGGCCAAAATAGGGTTTGCAGGGTTTAAAAGGTTTTCATAGATTGCTGTCCTACAACAGCAAACATGACAGATCTATGCCAAATTGATTTATGGGAAAATAAAGAGCAAAGGACTCTTGTGTTTCAAAGGACCTGATCTGATAGGAGTTAATTATGTGGTTAGGGAACAAAGAAAGGATTTTATTGTGCTTTCTAGCAGGTTAGGAATTGAGGATATAATTTTTGGGGTCTATGCACCAATTTCTGTGATCATGCACACTATTTTAGATATTCAGGTGGAACAGAAGGGAATGGAACAAAGGTAAAAGAGTTCCCTCAGGTTTATTTTAGGTTATAGGTCTTAAAATAAAGTAATAGCATGCAGAGAGAGAATCAAATTTTAACTTTGATCTGATCTGAATCATGAGATGTGATATATTATAAAGAGTTCAATAAAAATAGAAAGCAATATATGCCAGTATACAGACTGGCATGGGAATCATTTGAACAAAAGGATGGTTAGGTGCAAGAATAACATACCTTTCCACCATTGTCACTGCATAAGGATATACATATTTCTAGACATAAATATAAACTGCTTTAAAAAAGCACATATTTTGCTTGTCAGCAATATCAAATGAGAGAAAATCATACAAACCAACGCATATCAGCAATTTATTGAATGTGGTCCTATCCATTCTTTGTATGGGCATCAGCATTTTGGTTCTTATTTGATCAAGGAAAAAAGGAAAAGAAAAAAAAATAAAGAAAAAGGGCATGATTGGCTGCATGTTGGACCTATACTTGATATTATTGCCTTAGAATCACATGTTATTTGCTTAAGTGGAATTGCATTCAGCATGGATTCTGAGCCCAAGCATTTATGTTACTACAAAATAAAAGCAGATATGGATGGAGTTTTATCACAAAAATTGCATGTGAGAGAGAGAGAGAGAGAGAGAGAGAGAGAGAGATTCATAACCATAATTAAGTGTTGCATCAAACATGAACAATAATGCCCTACAAGAAGCACCACGTGTTTTTAATTCTAAGTTCTAACCATTATGATTTTACTTTTACAAAACAAAAACCCTTATGGATTGAAATTCATAACTAAAATTGCATAAGAAAAGAATTTCATAACCTTAAGTGTTCGATCAAACATGAACAGGATGCACCATAAAGAAAAAGAGAAGCACCATGCAATTTTTCCTTCTAACCAGAAATATAAGAAACGAATGTACACAAAGAGCCATACTTGTATCGTTTGTATGCTAAACCCTTGAATGCAGCACGAGCTTCAGCTGCTTCAAGAAAAATAACCTGAAACACGTAACAAGAGATCCTAAGATAAATCAGGGTGATATCTATTACTACAAATCTAGATGCCATAGTAGTTGACTTCATAAACAATTTCATATAACAAGCATTTTATTTAATTGGTATACATCATGGTAATCTAAAACAAACTCATCATTCTTCATGAATTCTGGTGATAGTATTTACTAGGCCCATGAAGGAAAGATCAAACATATCAATTAAAAAAATAATTGGTATTGCAAAATGGCATCTCAATAAAACATGAATTGGCCACTCTAAACCCATTCATTCCTGATTGAATTTGTTATGCAAAAATAATCGAAAAAATAATTTAATCACAACAAAAAATTTGACCCCATAAACTTTTCCCATTCCCCTCAAGATGCTCAAGCAACTTCACTATCCATTATATGAAACCAGATAAGAGTCTGGGGAGGACTTATGAATAGATATTTATATGAAGCAGCTAGAAAGTTTGTTCAGCAGGTCCAGTTCTAGTATGTCAACTAAAATAATTCCAACCACCGAACCATTATTTCATCAAATATGAGGCCAGCAGTGGGGAATCACTGATGGCTAAACTGGATACTGCTATACAGGTTAAGTGTATTTGAGCTGGGAGGAGCAACATAAAGTCAAATGATGACTTCATTTCAAAGGAGAAGATTGCCTTAAACTTGAAACAGTTGACAAATGTCATACCGTTTCAGTGATAACAAGATCATCTACATAAATAAAAGACTAATGGGAAAAGAAGAAAAGGTTTATCTTTTAACAGGAGTCCCAATGTAACTCTTATCTCATAATGGAAAAAGAAAAGCAGCAAGTCCATAAACTGCAAGACCTTTTGGAACACAGGAGCAGCCGGCTTCAGCAAATTTCACATTGTAATTTTAAGAATTTAAAGTTAGTGAATGTAATAGACCACACTAAGGTGAAACAAGAATGGTTATCCTGGTGTGGGCAATCCAAGATTTACCAAAATTAAGGAATTGAAGTGTACAAATTTAGCAATATACCATGCACATTAAGTTAAGGAATACAAATCCACAAGTTAAAAAGAAAAATCCTCATCCACTGAATATTAATATGTAGATGGATAAATATATTGGCTTAATCACATAAAATGTACCTTACTAATCTGTGAAAACATCCACTACATATAATGATGATCACATACAAGGGTAGCATATTTGGCTTTAACAATACAAATGAGTAATGCAAAGATCGCAAAACATTTCAACCTCATTTTAGACACTAGTAAGAAGGAATCTCACAAAAGTAAAAGTACAGAGAGACCATAATATGAAAACAGAATTAATACACCATATCCCACTGTTTTTTTTTTTGGTTGTCATTGTTGTTGGGTCGCACAGCTCAGGTGGTGGGAGCAGTGTTGGGGAGAGCAGGGTGAACTCACCATGACCTTAAAGTATCACAACAAGAGCTCAGAGCATGCTATGCACATCTGGAGGAAGTGGAAAAAAGGTGCATTTTTTGCAATCTATTATATATCAAAAGTTATTGTTAAATTTGATTTCAATATTAAAATCAAGGATCCTGTCTAAAACTTGGAGTACAACATTAAATAAGAATGTCATCATGACTTGAATATGAGGGTTTTCCACCTAAATAACTACTTATAAGGGGGTTTTATGCCAAGAAGGGAGGAGATGACTTAAAAACCAAGCATATAAAGAAAGGGATCCAGGGTTACATAACAGAAAACATATTACGAACATGTAGCATTCAAGAGATCCCCATGTTACCTAAAAAAAAAAAGAAAAAGGGAAAAGAGATCCCCATGAGACTGATCTAAATCAAAAGATTGGTCAATAAAATCGAATAACAGCGTATTAAGAAATTGAAGAGATACTTATGCAAAATTTCATATACTACGTTAAGAGTAATGAAACAATGTTATCATACCAAGGCCAATGCTCTGGTCGGTGGGAGAATTATTTTGTCCAGACTTCCAAATTTCCCAAACATGTTAACAAGATCTGCTTCACAAGAACTGTAAGGTAAGTTCTTAACCAATATTACATGGTTGCTTCTTTTGATACTGTCAGTCTTCTTAGAAGCATATTCTTCCAATACAATAAGATTAACTCCAGCATTAGATAGAGCTTTCTTGGTCTCTGCTATCACGTGCGTTTCCCCAAGTGCAATACGTACAGCGAGATCATCTGCTTCTCGATCGAGGAGATCACTTTTATTGATGCCATGTTTTCTAGCTATGTTTTCAACAACCTATTGATATGCAGAAGACCATAAGCTGAATCACAGAATATGTATGGAAGAAAGTACTTTACACATTAAGCAATAAGTCTGCAGTTTAAGATCATGAAAAAAAAAATCGTTTCAGATTGTAATCACCACATCCAGTCAAGGGGTATGTTGAAGCAAGGGATTCACCATCCATGATTTTATAATGTCAGGCACCAGCAAATGTGCATGAAGGTTACTTTTACACAGGAGGCCAGTGATTGATGTGAGAAAAAAAGCAGATGGCAGATGTCACACATCATAATGAGAATTCTTTGGATATCATAACTAGTCATCAGATAGCAGTTGGCAAAAGTAGTGATATGTTCTTATGGCTGCTTTTTTTCTTAAATTTTCTAATAGAAGAGTATATTCTGCTTCTTGCTGTCCTTCTGCTATTTTCAGAAAAGACATCATAAAAAGCTTAATAGAACAAATAACTTGAAACTTGGAACAATTCAAAAAATATCAAAAATGCATGAAATGCATACCCCTTGAGAAGCAAGTGCTGGAAAAAATAATGCAATACATTGACCAAAATGGTCGCAAAGTTCAAAAATCTAGTCAACAAGTCATGAATATAGAGAAAAAGATGTGGAAAACAAAATAAGTACAGCAATATCTCCCGTATCTTCCCATTTGAATTCATTGTCAATCACCAACAGTACTGAAATTGCATGGTATTATGGAATGAATAAATCAGAAACTTTTTATACTAAGCTGTACAAAAAAAACTAACTAGGACCAATCTTCGCTTTCTCAGTCCCTCAAATAAAACAAAACAGGCAATCGAATATCAGCCAAATCATCCAATCAATCAATAACAATGATGATTCTAAGAAGTCCCTCAAAGGTTTCAAGGAATATGGAAAACCTGCAGACTCACCATAAAAACCATATGTAGCATTGTGAGTTTAAATAGAGAAGAACAGCCACCAATTGACAGTGTGAGGCCTCATACTTCATGTTCAGAGAAACATACTAAAATTACCCTTTGCAAGAACACAAGTCAAAGCCCTAGAAAACATTCTTAAGTTCATTTCAAACTGACATGAGATGTGCTACCTTAAGTTATCAGAGTTGGAAGCATCATTTCCAAACAAAGACACCATTTAGCATATTCAAGCTGAAAGAGCATTTAATACCATCTCCTCATGAAGACATTGACAACAGCATAAGAGAAGTTCAGAGGACAGCCACCATCTAAGCCTGTTGAACACGCAAACCAAGAGAGACAGACACCAACAAAGGGACCAACCACAATGGTACCACCATTCACAGTGGGCGTTTTCTCTAGATGTAGGTTCAGTCATAAGTCAGAATCATGAAGTGAAACTAGAAGTGATAAAGATACTCACTTCATTGACAATTTTGCAAGCAGTGAGAGCCCTTTTTTGTAGGCTGATATATGGGAAGATTTTGAGTAGCAACATGAATTATTGGAGGTTCACTTTCTAACATGAAATTTTTTTTTTTTCCTCAAATGATGCTAACTTAAGGTTCACTTTCTAACATCAGAATAATATGGAGTTCCAAAGGTTCCTGTCTTATTGGCACATTATCCACATTGGCACCCAAATTAACAGTGCTCAAGTCATTTGTATAAGAGGAAAAGAAAACTAGAACAAAATCAAATAGAAACTAGTACTCAAGAAAATCAGTATGCATACAAATTGTTACTCCTCACTCATTTTGTAATATTTTCCAATATTCTCTCTCTCTCTCTCTCTAATGGGCAATATGGATATTTATGTACATCCCTTTCTTTACACTCATTTCTTCAATTTTACAGCTATGACCAATGATTGCTGAACCGATGCTAAATTAGGATGGTTCCAAGGGTTGGGTTAGTTTGGGTTATAAAACCCCAATCCACCCTCCGGTTCACTTATTAAACGCTCCCAGCCCACTTGCGATGGTTAGAGTCCTCCTTGCTTTCGATGGTGCCAGATGCTGGCCACTACTGGTAAGTTCCTCCCTCTCCCTCCGCTATGGCTAGGGCTAGGATTTAGCCCTCGACCCTCCCCCTCCCTCCCCCACTCTCCCTCTCAGTGCTTGGGTTAGGGTTAGGGTTTAGCCCTTGGCCCTCCATTTCCTTCTTCCCTCTCCCTCCCTCACTCTCTCTCTCCTCTTCTTTCCTTTTCTCCCTCCCCACTCTCTCTCCTTGTTTTAGGTGCACCTGGAATGGAACGGTACGAACCCATACTGTACTGAACTGATTGCCAATCGATATGACCTCCGATACCGATTCAACGAACATTGGCTATGCCATTAGTGAAGTGCCTTTAGACCATTTGCTCCCATTTCAACTAATTTATCTTGTTTTATCATATGCCTCTAAAACAAGACACACACCTCCAACACCCCCCCCCCCACACACAAAAAAGGAACAAAGGTCTAGGATTGGACTAGTTACCCAGAGAGAAGCTTCTTGGACAGTGGTTTGTGGCCGCAGATGTTGAATTACTCCACAAATACCGGAGCTTCCAAAAAGATTTAAGAATATATGGATTAAAAACAGAAATAATTGTGATGAATTGCAATCCACAAGAAAATAGAAGATCAAGGGCAAGATATGTATGTGCTCAAGATCCCAACGTGGACTATCAGCAGGTTCCTTGAGATAAGGAAAAGAAGGCAATTATAAGGATCACGGAGTGCTAGGAAAACTGGAAAAGCATAGGAATCAAGGACTCACAAGATGCATCAAGACAAAGCAAGTAAAAGAAGAATGAACATAAAGCAAAAGAGAGGGAGAAGAGGAGGTGAGGAAACTTACAGAGGAGACTGAAAAACAAAATACAAGAGAAATCTGGAGAAACAAATTTAGGAAAGAGAGAGCGAATAGACAATGCATGAATAGAATGAAGGCAAATCTTGGAAATATATTGCAATTGATTTTGGTGACAAACATAGGTCAGAAAAGGTAGAAGATTGACAATAAGCTGATGATCAATCATAAAACACATGTCCAACTATAAATTCAATCCCAGTTTGATAAGCTTGGAAATATGAAATAAAGAAAAATTTAATCAGGAAGAACATCACACAGCACTTCTCCGTGAAGAAGGTTGGATGTCTCCTAGCATAAAGAATCCAAGCAAAGAGCTCATAAAAGCTACACTAATATGCCTAGTTTGTAAAGCAATTAAACACACTTAAAATCCGAGAAGAAGTGTATTTACCAAAATGAAGCATGTGTGATCACTTTGCAGGGTAACAGTAACACACACACACATATAGATATATATATATGTATATGTATATGTATAAACGAGAAGAAGTGCTTACTAACAACTAATAAATCTAATCTACTGTATATGAGTATATCGCCAACTCCAATGACGTGCCCATGCAAGAGGTGTTTTGAACATCCGTGTTTTCCCACCCAATCTTTACCCCATTTGCTTTCCTTCTATAGCATCATCATTATTTTTTATTTAAACAAATCTTTTTAGTAAAAAATTAGAAAAAATATATTATAGCTCATTGTGTCTATATTTCTAGAATTCAACTAACTCTTTTTCTCCCACCAAGACATCTTCCAGATATAGCAATCCAAACTCCTTAAGAGAGGTTACCTTATAGAGCATCAGAATGTTAATCAGCTCAAATAGACAAAAGAATCAATCACCTAAACTAGACAAACACTTAAATCCTAACAAAAGTGTGACTAAGAGTAAAAAAACCCTCCCATATCTAGCCTCTTACATAAAGACAAGAGAATATTACTTGACAAAGCTTATTGGCAAGGTTGCCACAATGGTACCAGGGGTTGTAATGGCTAGCAACTGGATTGGTATGGTACTAGACATACCGTACCGATCCAAGGCATACCAAATCAAGGGGAGGGAGAGGGAGGAGAGGAAGGAAGAGAGAGAAAGGAGGGAGAAAGGGGAGGAGATAGGTGAGGGACAGAGAGGATGGGAGAGGGAGAAAGAGAAGGGTGGGTTACCTCGTTGGTGCTGCTAGATGGAGGATGAGAGCGATCTCGATAAGGGACAACAACATGTCATCAAAGAGCGATCTCGATAAGAGATGTCGATGGATGGCAGAGCCGAAGCTCGGAGAGCAGCAGAGTGGAGATCCCTAGGTTTGCAAGGGGAGGGAAAGAGGAGAGAGAGCAAGAGGCCAAACAAAAGTGAGAAGGTAGCAAACAAGAGCAAGAGGGAAATTTTATATGACAAATCAAACCGAATGGCCAAACCATCCTAATTTTATGTCGGTTCAATTCAGTATGGGCCGAATTGCCTAGTTCAAGTTGGTTCGGCAAATGCTGCTAGTAAGGTCCCCTGTCTCGTTACCAGATCCTATGTTAGTACCATGCTGGTACAGTGTTGTATACTTGGTACAAGATCAATTCAGTGTTTTAAGACTCCGTAGTTCCCCTATATCGGGTCTCGGTTTAGCACTGATATGGTATGATATGCTCGGATTAGGATGGTATATACAGGTATGATGAACCTTGCTTATTGGTTTTGGAACCAATATTCTACCAAATCTTGAATAATTGTTTGCAAACAAGAATAAATTCACAGTTTTAAGCTTTTTATTGTCTAAACCCCAAAGCATGTCCTCTATTTGCATGAGACAATAGATGGTTGATTACAGAAATCACAAAATTTATTTTATGGTGCTAGATGGGATGGTTCTCTCAGTATTTTTAGTAGCTGGACTGATATAGTTTAAAAAAATTGTCGAAGCTGTTGAGATTTATATAGTAAATGCTTGTCATACTTCAGGTTGGCTTCTTTACATTTTGCAACACTTGCAATTTGTTTTTTAAGCAGATGGAAATAATGTCGTAACCTTAACCATCAAGCCTTGTCCTGATTATTTAAGCAAGTCAGAAAGGAGGGGAAAAAACAAATCCACATAACAATAAAAGAACAAGATGAAATATGGGGACGAATCACCTAATAGCATTTCATTCACAATGGCAATATGCAACATTTAAGTAGACAGAAAAAGCAGCAGATGCCAAAAAGTGTGGAGACTCAGCAGAAGAATGTGGGCATGCCAAACAATATATTGTTGAAAACAAACATCAAGTTAAACAAAAGAATATCTTCACAGTTTAGGTTTGCTTTTGAAGCAGGGTCATACCGTGTCTGGGCGCATGAACAAACTATTCCATGCTCGTGTATCACCACTAGCTTCAGATGCCTTTCTTTGTTCCTCCCGTTGCTGCTTGAAAGTCTTTTTGCTAGTTGCATGATCAGACCTTCAGGTTTTGCAAAATTAAGACATACATTATTGTAACAACAAAAACAAAGTTTGAATATCATATGTTAAAACAATGTGTGGTAAGACCATTGAGATGGTAGCCATACTCAAGCTTCTGAGTAGATGGATTTTGTGGTTTTGCAGGCATAACATGTAGCAATCTGCCTTGGAAGATAGAGTTATCTAATTCTTCTAATGCCCTGCATTAGGAGTCCAAAGAAATAATCATGTTACAAAATACACGCAGTCTAAAGAAATTGAAGCACAGCAAGTAACAACCATTTGATACATGCATAAAAGTCTCTACCTATGAGGAAAAGAGATAGATATCAAGAGTAGCACAGCTCTAACAAGCTGAATCTGGTAACTATGAACAGCACCAGGGATAAAAATGAATTCATGATTAAGCAGTTTAGGATTCCAGCAACCAAATTGCAGTTGCAGTAAGAAAACTAAGAAAAGCTTAAAGGACCACCACCCCAGCCAAACCTAAAACCACCATGCTTCATTCCACTGTGGTCACTAATAAATCAAAAAAAATCATCAAGGTTTAAGAACATAGTACAACTAAACTTCAAGCTGCCACCCACTCTCCAAAAGTTGGTGCTAAATTCTTCACCAGAAATAGATACTCTACCCTTGCAAGTCTTTCCACAAAGGTGTCAGCCTTCTCAGATCATCTTCTAGTCCCAAGTACTCATCCATGACATCAAAAACAAGCTGATCCACTTAATCTTTTGTTCTAGTTCACTTGCATAAACCCTTAGTCCTCAATGTAAGAGGGAATTCATCAAGTTTCCATGATAATAATCAATCAGCAGTGTTCATCACGAATACAATAATACATGCAATTATGCATGTATCAATCAGCCAGAAATTTTCATCAATTGCCCATGAACTGTGTCTTCACAAGACCTTGTATCGTGGAGCTACAAATGTGATACTCCTAAATAAATAGTTTTACACAAAAAGTTCTCAGTGCAGTCAGATCATGATTTATGAGCATAAGAATAAAAATTATTTGGTCAATGATGACGAAATTAAGCTGACATGGGAAGTATATAACTGTAAGTTCTTAAGCAAGGATGCTAGTCCAAGGCATTGATTTTCAAAATTTAAAATAAATTTGCAAATTTATTTGACTACTTGTGATGTATAATACTATGAGGTTATATAGATTCAAACCAAAAGTAGTGATATGTTTCTTGCAAAAATGTAAAAGCAGAGTGCAAAAGAAAAATCACATAAACATCAATCAGACCGCATAGGTCAATTCAGTCCTATATGCAGCTGGAACACATAGCAGCACATTAGGTCGCCCCCCCGCCCCCCACCCCCCCAACCTAACTACTTACCTAGCTATCTAGCCATCTATCCACATATCTGGCCCTATGCTGGTGACAGCACATTAGGTGCCCCCCCGCGCCCCCCCCCCCCCCACAAAACTACCAACATTATCTAGCCATCTATCTACCTTTTAAGTGGTAGATAATTGTGTTTAAAAATCATATACGATTTTTTAACCCACATAAACTCATACAGAAACCTTAATCATATTAAACAGACATTGATTGTTAGTCAAACATCATCTTAAACAGTTTAACACAGACAAAATTAATAATGTTCAAGAGTAAAAGAACTTCAAAAGTCGATGCAAAACTATAAGAAACAATAGAAGCATTTAAACAAACATATGGTATGAAAGAGTAGTCTATGTGAAGTAATAATATAACCCATCACAGATGACAGAAAGCACCGCAATTATCAAACATATACACTACGGTGCAACCTGCACCAACGTAGCCCAAACCCATACTGAGCCAGCCTGTAAGCTAGGTTTAGTTGCACTAACATAAACTTATGCTGGGCTTGGGTTTATGTCAACCTAATTTCAAATTAAATCAGGTGCATGTGAAAACTTTGATGACCTGACCAAACCGAATCTGTTTGTTACTCCAGCTAACCTAACCCACCCAGAGTCCAACCCAATATTCTTCATAGCAGTTCCAGCCATACAAAACCAAATTAGCCCTATATTTCAACAATTATGCATCCTCCAAACTAGGTCAAACATTGGTTGAATCACCCAACCCAATCTAACCCAACCAATTCAGATTATGTTTGAGTTGAAAATTTTGATCTTGGCTCAGGTCTGAGTTTGGGAAGTCTGGTTCACCATCAGAATGGGTTGGATATTTTTTTAGTCATGTTGGCTTTTAGTTGTAATGTTGTTATGTGTCAAACACCGTGTCGCACTGATATTACAGCACAGGCTGATAAAATAAAACCATGTGATATATACAATCTGTATCTAGTTGACTTTTTGCCAATAATTCTTTCCCATGAACTTATATCCACACCCAAGTCCTTTCAGTCAACTGCACATTCCACTGTTTTCCTCCTCTTCCCTTTTTCTCCAAACAACTCCAACCACCGAACATATGCAACTAGTATCTAGACTGGAGAAGAATAAAATACCAAAATAAGAAAGTACCTGACTGCAGACTCTGGTAGTGTGTACAGTACATAGGCAATGCCTTTGGATCGTTTTGTATCTTTGTCAACCACAATGTGGACGTGTGAAATATCACCAAACCGACCAAAGAGCTCCATCAACTCATCTTCACTGGGTTCCATCAGCAAATAAATTAAGATTTATCAGAAAAAATATAATCTGAACCTTGTTGTCCTAAAGAAATCTTACAGGATTATTTACTAAATATAAAGCTATTAGAGGAGGCAGAGAAATCAGTTCACGTTGTTGTATATGGAAGGTTGCGGATAAACAGACGGCCGGTGTCCAATGCCTGTTTTTTCTCATCACTAAGTGATGATGTTGGGTTCTCCTTATCATCAGTTTCCCCATCAGAATGTTCTAAAGAAGTCTCCTTTTCTACTTCAACTTGGCTGTCTCCAGCAGGGGTGCTACCATCTGTTTGAACAGTATGACCTTTTGCATCAACCTCTCGCGGTTCGAACAATTTCTCATCATCAGATTCTGAATCTGATTCACTTTTGGAATCTTCATCACTTCTGGAATCCTCATTATCAGTTTCGGAATCTGACCAATTTTTCTTAATTCTACTCTTAAAATATTCCATGTCTGTCATGACATCAGATTGTGCGATTTCATTTGATTGTTCAGTTGACATTTCAGAAGCCCCTTTCTGGATGTGAACTGATGAAGTCCCATGGGCTACTCCATTTTCCCCATTGCTCCCATCAATGACCTGAACCTTCATTTTAGCTGATTCATTTCTTTTACTCTTGGGTGGCTGGGCTTCTTTTTCCACAGCTCTTTCATCTTTTTCAATAAGTTGGGTACCATCCAATGTATCATTTGCCCACAGCTTTGATTTAACACGTGGCTGCATGATCTGAAGAAACTCTTGAAGTTTGGGATCATTATTTTCTTCCTCCTTGGAGTTTTTGGCCACATCGGTTGAGGATCCTAGGCCCTTTGAATCTTTGATGACTGAACTTTTAGCTTCAACACCAATGCTATCTTTGTTATCTTCACCACCTTTCCTTGCAGAATAACGACTCCATGAGCGAGGTATATTTGGGTCACCAACTTTATGAGCAATCTGTTAACAAATAAAAATGACATGAAAAGCTGACTTTTTTGGGTACAAACTATCTGAAACATATCACTGTACTTGCAATTACTTTGAAATCAGTACGTGGTTAAAAGTGGTAAAAATGCTCTCAAATGTCAAGCATAATTTTCTTAGTAGTATAAAAACTTACTTAAATTTCATTTCAGAAAATGATTGTAATGTTTGTTTAAAACTTCAATAAAAAAAAGGTAAGGAAAACATCATACACTTGAGCAGCTGGTGGCAAGAGAGCTAAGGCATCATGTACTGAATATTGTCAAGGAAACATTTCTAATCATGTAACTATTTACCATGAAACAGTTTTACAGATGGATGAATATCTTGAACCAATTAACTTAGGAACAGATTCATCAAAATCCTTTCAAAAATAGAAAAAATCAATTAAAGCTTAAAACTGCAAATGTCTAAGTCAATTTTCTAACTAGGGGTGTACATGGTCCTACAACAACCTGAGAACCAAATCGAACAGGCCTGGTTGGGTTGGTTAAATTCAAGTTAAGCATACTTCATTTGATTCCAGTTCTCATTTTGAAAAACCCAACTAGATCAATTAGTTTCCAACACAGGGATCAGGTAAAGCAATCTATACTCAGCCAATCCAATCATTATCACATATATTATTTATGACATAATATAAACTACCTTATGGTTTATCAAATCATAGAATAGAATAGTATATTAGGTTGCATGGCTGTTGTAATATGTTGGGTAGTATCTATGCTTTATCTTTTAGGTTTAATGTTGTATGATATTGTTCAATAGACTAGGCTTTTGAGTTATGTTGTTCATTACTTGTTTTTGCTTGTTAGTCATGAATAGAATCAATACGTCGATTTACTGAATTTCTTTTGTCCTATTTTTGTGTAACCCAAGAAACAACCTGAACCGACACTATCTGGGTTGGTTGGTCTTGTTTTGAATTTCAATGGTGATTGGTTTGGTTGCAGTTGTAACAAAGTAGAGCATAGATTGGTCTGATTGGTCTTGTTTTGAATTTCCATGGTGATTGGTTTGGTTGGAGTTGTAACAATGGAGAACATGTTGACTGATTCTCGGTTGACCTTAATTCGTACCAACATGAACCACATCAAACCCTGTAGGAGCCAACCAAAATATCTGTTTTCTGTATCAAAAATAGAAGCAATAGAATGGAGGAATGAGAAAATAACTTGCTCACCATAGGGTTCTCAAAATTTCTCATTCATAGACAAGGAAGTTGACTTTTAGAAATAGACTGGATACATAATGAACTATATAATGCATCGACATTTTCACTTCGCTTGCCAAGTTGCCAACACTTTCATCAATATTGTCCTATCACACAGGCATGCCCATCATGTCATGATGCTCCTATTATCAAGGTCCAAGACTAAGAAAATCTTACACAAGGAGAGATAACCCAAATCTATTAACAATGAACTTGGCATCGGTAGATATTTGATTTCAAACTTGTTCATAATTTTATGTTATTTATTTTGCATTGCTGAGGATTTTAAAAAATGTTGTTTTTTCAGTACTCATTCAGCACTCTTGGGGTTTAGCTAACAGTACAAACATACGCATCAAAAACAGTTATAACTTACCAACATCATCATTTAAATAGTTAAACACAAAAAAGGCCTATCTAACTGTAAAGATGCTCATTCTATTGTGGTGATTGTTTTGTAAGTAACCAGAATTTTTAATAGCTAGCCAAAAGAGAAATGACCTCTTAAGAAAATTGTGCCTACACTCTAAACCAAGTAAACTATCCTGATTAAATTTAATCCAATTTATGTTGTTAACATCTTTCAGTTTAAATATATGGTGGAGCTCTCTTACATACATAGGCACCAAAAGAGAATTGAATCCAACAAATGACTTGATAATCCACAGAGCATTATAGCCATTCACAATGAATTGCTAAACTAAGTACCTAACCTTCACCTTAACCAACAAGCGTGATCACATCTATGTTTTGTTAAAAACTTAAATATCAAGGTATGATCCATCGAAGTTTGAGAAGACTTAGCATCCTTCCACTTGATTGTTATCCCCATAAACTAGTGCCCAATCATAGGTAGGCATCTTGATCCAACAAAAAAGAGGCTTGGGTGAAACCTAAAGCCAATCGATAATCAAGAAACCTGCCTTCTTGGTTTCATAGTGTAAACTCACCCAACCCACAAGCCTAACAGCAACATCCAATAGTTCATATCTATAGTTCTTGGGGTTTACCAACATCCAATAGTTCTTGGTTTCTAGACATGGAGATGGGTCATTGAACAGAGAAGGCAAGGTTTAATTTAGAGAATTACATTCATATCTTGGGGTAGATACAAACATCAGCAAAGTGAATGGAGACAACCAAAGTTATTAAACCAACTAATATCACTATATTCATCGCAATAATCCAGTTCATCCTAAAGCTCACGATATTCATTCAGTTTCATGGACCACTAACTAACACAGACAATGTAATGACCATGAAAATCAAGTAATACCTCGCACATGATCTTGCGAGTATCCATGTAGGTGTTGTTGAAGTACTTGAGGGCCTCTTCAGCTTCCTTCTCAGTTCGGAACCCAATGAAAGCAAACTGCCTACTCTTCCCATCTCTGACCAGAACCAAAGCCAAAAATAAATAAATAAGGGACCATTTGGTATTGCTTCTGTTTTCTGCTTTCATTTTCAAAATCGCAGGAAGAAAAGGGTACTGGAACAGGCCCCATATGGCGAAACTATTTTTCTTTTTTTTCTCCAATTATTTTCTGAAAATCTTCACAGTTTTGGGAAGCAAAGATATAAGCGAACAGAAGAAGTTAGAATGGTGAAAGTTTGGAGCGAACTGTTTTTTCTACATCAATCCTCGCGTGAGATTCCACTACTTTGTAGAGAAACAAAAACTAAAAAACAGCAATGGTGCCAAACAGGCCTAAATAATCGATTCCAAAATCATCGAAAGGTAGGATTGAAAACCACTTAGAGCAAAAGAAGGGATTTTATCTAATAGATGCAAACTGACTGCTCTACAGCTAGCTAATCAGATACACGGAATATCGATTAAACTCAAGACACCTATATCCAAAAAAAAAAAAAAAAAAAAACGAATGAACTAAAGAACGAATTCATGGTCTCTTAGACCAAAAGATGGGATTTTTCTACAGGATATAAACAGCATACTCTTCACTTATCCAATCAAAGCCACAGAGGATGAATAAAACCAAAGTAGCAAAAGAATCACACTCAAATAAAAGAATGCATGAATGAGAGAATCCATTGTTTCTTAGAGAAAAGGACGAGATTTTTTTTTTTTTTATACTTGGTGCGCATGAGCTTGGCATCGGTGACCTCCCCCTTCTGTGAGAAAAACTCCCGGAGGCGGTCCTCTTTGACGTAGTTGGGCAAATTCTTCACGCAGATCCGAGACCTTTGATCGATAAGAAAACAAGCCAATAACAACAGGAAAAGAAGCAAGAGATAGAGCGATAAGAGGAGAGGAGAGAAGTACTCACATCCTTGGAACTTTTTGGGCGGAATTCGGACTTAGGGAAAGATCGGTTTGTGAGGAACAAGAGAAAGAAGGGCTTCGAAGAAGGAATGCGAGGCGAAATCTGGCGACGGCAGCGGCGGCTAGGCGGCGAAGTGAGAGGGAAAGGCGGCCAGGCGGCGAGAATTGGGACTACAAAGGTGAGGTCGCGTTACAACGCTTGGGTCAGGATAGGTCGCGTTATAACGCTTGGGTCCGATGCGGGACCAAACCATGTTCAGACGGAGAAAACCCGCAACCCTACCCCGAATCAATTTAAATTCTCCCAGAGAACAAAAAGACCTATTAAAAGAGCGAAATATTATAAAAAAGAAATACAAAAAAAAAATCTGGGAAACGAAAGCAGAACCCAAAGAGGAGAAAGACAAAAAGCTTCCAATTTTACGCTATAGTTTTGCACGGAATCTGTACGATATCAAGTCCGATTCCGTGGCTGCAGTTTCGAGGCATCATTTGCTTTGTCATCATGTACCCTGTTTCTTATTGGAATTGCTCTCTGAAAGTTGTGTTTTGGTTGGATCTTCAGCTTGTGATTTGGTTGGATCTTCAGCTTATGATTTGCACTGCAAATATAGATACCATTTCCTACGTAAAACATTGATTTGGGGAAAAGAAAATCTAGACAATTTCCAGTTAGGGGAACCTTGGAAAGTCACTTTCATGGTTGCATGATCTTAAATTATAGAATCAAAGGGTAGACGTTCTTGCTTGCCAATTGGCCTCCTAGGTCTCTTGGTGGGTGCCCCTTCCCTAAAACTTGCCATGGTCAGGAATTTTACGTCAATTATAGAAAAGCTGCCATCAAGTCGAGAGGCGGCCATAAAGCATTCTCTAACTTTGATAGATAACCTTGAGCCACTAGGTTAACCCCATATAGCTAGGATAAGGCTTGATGTCCAATATTGTTTGGAACCCATGCATGTTCATGTGAACAGTAGTTTAAAAGATGAGGTTGACCTATAGATGATAGGCAATATTGAAACAGCCACGAGGTCTAAAGGATGAGATTCTGCTTAGATGCCTATCCTGTTCTGCCCTCAGATATTGATTTTCCATTGTATATCCATCTCTCAATAGATTTTTATGCATGGCGGTATCAGAGTCCCAAGAAGGTCAATCTGGTGGCCAAACTGGTTCTTGGAGTGCACTTTTGCAGCTGCAAGTAACTGTAAAAAGAGCTGCAAAGACGGTCCATCAGATGCTATAAACTTGCATAATAGTTTATTTGGTGAAAATTTTGACTCGGGTATCTTTAATAATTGTGCTAGTACTTTGTTTCTCCCACCAAGGGACCGGGAAAGCATACGGCATCCTTGCTGATACTGGGAGTGGACTCTCTGTGTTACCATTGTCCATCAAAACTACTGCAGGTAATCCACTCAGCCTGTGCCAATGCTGCACATAATCATGGGTTGGACCCTGATCGTCTCCTTGTTGGTAAGTTAATGTTTAATTCTTTTGAAGGGGCAAAAATAGATCATGATGAATTGAAAAAATTATCTATAAATTTTTAGATTAATCTAAATTTATTTTTAAATTTTTAAACTTTCTAAATGAAATAAAATCTCCTTAGACTACTTAAGGAGTTATTTTTAAATCCCTGCCATTCATAGATTTATGTTCAGATTATATAATTCTCTGATTATCTAGTTTCAATAATTGATTGTGCAGATTTATGTTCAGATTGCGCAAATATATGCCTTGATTACACCATCATTTTATCCGGTTATATAATTTTATTATTCGATTATAGAATTGGAAGGCAGAAATCTAAAAATATTTCTTTAAGTGGTTCAAAAAAATTTTATTCCACCTGAAAAGTTCAGAGACTAAAAAATAAGTCCAAACCAACTTAAAGACCTATAGATAATTTTTTCTTATGAATTTTTTTTTTTAATTTCCTTTTACTCCCGCAACGAGCCCTTTTACTCCTGCAGATGAGCCTTTGTTGGAAAAGGGGTTTATCTCAAGAGGCTGGCATACCATGCCAAGGGGAGGAGTGGGATCATGGTGAGACCCAATTGCCGGCTAATAGTGGTGGTGAGAGAGATCGCTCCCGAAGACGAGGCAAAGATCACCTAGTTGAGGGTCAGCAACTTCAAGAAGCCATGAGTCAACATCCCATGGCATTGTCTTCTTGTAGTTTGCTTGTGAAAAGAAGCTGTCGTTCTGTGAACCCAATCTCTGCTCCGACCCATCTTGTGTCTTGGATACCTCCTCTCTACGATTAGGTTAAAATAAATTTTGATGCTTCTTGGGCCAATAGAAGAGCTGGATGGGGTTTTATCATCAGAGATGACTATGGCATTGTCCTTCTTGCGGCTTTGGGCAGTTCCCATGCTTCTCCAGTTCCAAAGGCCGAGCTTTATGCGGCTTAGACGGCATTAACAACGGTTGTGTACCATATGGGGTTCACTGTATCTGACTCGAAGGAGATTCCCTAACGATGATCACTTAGATCAGCAATAAGCTTTCCTCCTTTCGATGTTCTAGTATTCTCCCTTCGCTGCACCCACTGTTAACAGATATTTTGTTATATGCTTCATCTCTTGATCACTTCTTTATCTCCCATGCTTTCCGTGAAGCAAATCAATCGACGGATGCACTTGCCTCATCTCTAGTGGCTATCTCCTTCTCTTCTGTTTCTTTGCTGTCCTCTACTACTCGGTTGCTTATTTTTACTGACATGACTGGCATCTATTTTCTAGAGGCTAGTTTTTCTTTGTTTTGTTATCCTTTTGGGGCCTATAGCGCCCTCCTCTTGTAACCAAGAAGAAGCAGCAGCAGCAGCAGCTGTGGTTATCTGTTTTGGTGGGACCACTGGAAGTTATGAACGGTTAACAGCAAACTTTTGTGCAAAACTTAAATTCAGTGACAAACTAGTGGTGCTTATTATACCAAGTTTTCTGCATCGCGATTTCTTTAATTCTGAATATATCATCATGAAGTCAAACCATATGAAGTTTTGGCTTCACCATCTTTACAGTGGATGCCATGAATTTATTGTTTCCACCTTTACCATATGCTTCATCTTATGTTGAAGACCGTGTTGTTGCACTGTTCTCTTAATGCCATTAACTCACTTGATAATTGTTGTGGCACTTGCAGGTTTACTCCATTGATTACATAATTTATCTATAAATATTCACCAAGAAATTGTTACAGTTTGATCTTTAATTTTATTAGAAACCTGAAGCAGTTTAGTACTGATTAAACACACTAGGAAACCTGGGGAATGTTGGAAATTAGCATCTCTTATATATTTGATATTTATGAATAAGTTTTTTTGAGGTAATTTTCAGTAAGCTTGTAATCATCCATTAAAGAAAGGTACAAATAAATGTACCAAAACAAGAAAGGTAGAAATAAAGCGAGCCTACAATTAAAGTCTTAACCTATCGATTCCAATAATCGATTTTTTTGACTGAAATGGAGGTGACCTACAGAGAGGAGAGAGGCAGATAGAAATTAGTGCGTTGTCTCACTAAAGCTTGCGCAGAGAACCATGGTTGGCGGCAATGCACCATTAGGATCTACGATTCTCAGATGTTGCTGCTACCAGCTACGAAAGAATATGACATAAATAGCTAAATATACACGGTTAAAACAATATTCTGTCCTGATAAAGTTCTAATGCCTGGATGACCTTTTCTAGGAATAACTTCCGATGCAACCGATATCTGCATACATAAAAGTGGATTGAGGAATGTCAGGAATAAAAAAGTACTTAGTTCAAGGAAGAACAATATCTGCAAGGAAATAATAGACTAAAAAGAAATGGGTGGGGGTCTACATACTTGACGGCAGCTTCCCGTGTTCTACTAGCTTCTGGGTTTGAATCTGGAAATCCAAAAAGAAAAAAAAAAAAAAACCCAGAAAAATAAAGGAATTCTGAATAATATTTCTTCCACTAATTAAGAGAAGATTCAGGAGCATCTTAATATATTGACAGTTCATTTATTCAATGTTTTTGCATGATAGTACCTAGGATTTGCTGATCCTCCTGAGACGTGGTTGGAAATTCTGCAAGCATTTGGTGACATTCTTCTTGCAATTCCCGTGCGGCTTTCCTTTCTAAGCTTGGGATAGGGGGCATATCTCCATCAGACCATGTGGGCAGTGTTCGTGCTGCTGCTATGACTGCTCCGTCGACAAAATTATGGTCTTCTCCACTGGACAAGAGGCCTGAGATTATGAGAAAAAAGAGCACGGCATCAAACAGGAAATAACTGCCTTTTTGAAGAAAAGTAGGCGAACTGAAATCTCCATGGAATCACAAACCATCCAAGAGAATTGCTGCATCCTCACCATTGTGATAGAATTCTTCTGGCAAGCCAGAGATGTTGAAGACTGACAAGAAGGAATCCAAATGAATCTTTGAATTGTTTGAGAAATTTATCACATCCCAAGGATTCTGAAAATATAAGAATTGACAAAATCTTTAGGGGCATTTAACAAAGATGCCTTGCATCAGAATTCAGATTTTCTTCTAATGAGAGAACATAAGTAGATAACGGGCTCTATCCACACAGAACCAGAACTCTTTACCACGTTAGTATTTTGTAGAATTATAACCAACAAATCTCATCCAAATACTTGTGGTCTGCTTAGTAAAACAGTCCAGGTGATTACATTCACATATAAGGTAGGTTGAGAAGAACCTGGAAGTCTTGGCATACTGTTGCCTAGGGCTCAATTAACACAACCTCTACAAGATATTAATCATGGTAAATGAACCAAAAAAAAAGTACCAAATATCTATAAACCAAGGTTTTCAGTATCAAATGCTACCTGGTACCAGGTGTGCCTCCATTAGCATACCATGTCTTGGTACGAGGTGTACCATATTGGCCCAACCTGTATCAGTAAGCCACCCATATAGGGTCCAACATCGAGACTGAAAAGTTGCTGTAAACTTGTAGTATAAAGCAGCAATGCAGTCACTTTCGGTAAAGGATGAAAAAGTACTAACTGAATTAAATCTTTTCATTTAGATAACTAAAAGGACGTGTTATGTAGAGCACTGTTGTGTCCATTACTCTCGCATACAGACTAGGCAATTTATCAATATTTACTTGTACCTTCACATCCCATCAGTAGCTTGAAAGTGGCTCCCATTATCATTACACATTATAAATACACTTCTGGTTTATGATTTACCCTTTTTTTTTTTGACCAGGTTGGTTGTATGTCCTCATCAGCCCTACAACATTATGCAAGACCAACCACATTTTGCTTCTTTTTACGTCTTCTCCATCTCCTCTGGTCTGTGATGTTGATCCAGCCAGTTCATTCCTGATTGATCATTGATACCCCCCTGACCAATTCCTTTTAGACATGAACCATTGCCTTTAGTGTTTCTACATTATCTGGTCTTTGGTACTCCCTTCACCAAATGCTACTAGTCATGAAGCATTGCCTTTAAGGTTGTTACAGTACCTCATTGATTTTCATCACACACCAGCTGATGTTTCCTTTTGCAACCAACATTTGCACGTCATGTCTGTAATATGCCCGCTAACCCACCTCTTTCTAGGTTTTCATACCAATAGTTTCATTATTCACCTTCAACTCTCCCCGTCCTTAATTTGGTCCACACTTCATTTGAGATATTATTATCAATTACTGTTTCATCTTGCCAATGGCTTTGCATCTTAGGCTTGGACATACCCGCCTTAGCCTTTGTTTCCATCATGCAGTTGTTACCATTAGTCTTCCTGCTTGTTGTTGCTTCTTGGATTCACCTAGTCCTCAGCTATGCACTGCATCTTCATCTTGCATCTGCAACCTTCATCTCTACTACTGTAATATTTTCACATCTTTTAGTTAAGCATCTGCCAGTGCATCAGAGTTTCACAATGCACATATTCAGACTAACTTACATCATTTATTCTTCTTAGCATTTGTTCACAACTCATCTCCCTCTTGCAGTGCCCTTCTGCAAACGCAGCCATCCTTTTTGTTGGTGCCAGAATTTGTTAGTGTCATCTCCCACTAGCAGTGTCTACTAGTAAAGTTGAGCATTTCCCAGCAGCCTCTCACCACTGTTCCATGCTAGCCATTGTTATCATCAGGCAGCTTTGCCGAAAAATTTATGTTACCACTGGTTGACTTCACTAACTTGTGCCATCAAAAGAGTCTTAACTTATTTCCATCCTTAAGCCACAATTTCAATGCATAAAAATATTTAAAACAATATAGTATACCATTAAGTTGGGTGTTACAGCTCCTTGTCTTCTTTTGTGTTATAATATATTTTTTGATTTTTTTCAATCATTTTTTTGATTGCTTTTTGATGGAACTTGAAATTCAAAATGCCAAAATCATCAAAATGGAACTTAACAGAACCAACCAGAACCAAAAACAAATCCAGGTTCTGGAACCTTTAATTAGTATTTGAGTTAAAGGATCAATTGAGTATAGATCATGTTTCAATAGGTTTCATGCATGCTAAAATTCAAAATTTGAAGAACTAAAGACCAGACACCAACCAAAATGTGGATAATGAATGATGTGGAAGTCTAAAGTCTCAATATATAAAAAGGTATTTAAGCTGCTCACTCAAACTGAATTCAAGGGTTTAGTCCACACAAAAAGTTCATCAAATTATTCAACTTAGCAACATCTTTGTTTTGTTTAATAAGTTTCAGAAAGTTGGTTACAAGGATCGAAACAAGCAACTATCTGTCACCATATAGACCTTTCAATAACATGGAGCTGCTAGTTATATGTATTTTTAACCATTTTTGAAACGCTAAATCTATTAATGTTTAATTTGTCTAGGCTTAGTATCTTCAAACATTGATAGATGGGATAAGAACCCCTTATTTGTTGCACTTCAAAGCAGATCATCAAAAATTTTAGCAAGAAATTTAAGAGATACTAAATCTTTACAATAAACAAAGAATACAAATTAACCGATAAACCAGTAGGTAGCAGCTGGAAGCACATAATTTAATATAGAATAATTAGCAGCTAAGATCTAATACAAGTACATTTCATAGAATAACTGCTTTTAGCTGTTTAAAACCTTTCATATAAGTGAAAAAATAGTTTTACTCACTTATTTACATGTATGTGTGTGTGTGTGTGTGTGTAGACATGTATACAATGATAATTGAAGTTTTTTTTTTTTTTCTTGAAACAATCATAAGAATTACCATTGGCGATGAAAAACCATATCTTCCCATGAACACGTCATTCTTCTGCCCACTCACATAATTAATTGTCATCTGCCATATGTGAGGAAATTTATAATCAGGACAGAATAAAATAGAGCAACTGAATTAGTAAAAGATGAGTGATCGTAATGCATTGAAGGTTGCTGAATCTTAATGACTCAACAAGAAAAAATAACTCATAGAACATCTACTGTCTTACACTGAACAGTAGATTAAGTATAAATCCATGCAAGTTCAGACTATTCAAAATTGTTAATTCAAAAATTGTATACAATTATTACCAAGAAAGAAAAAGATATGCTCACAGGTCAACTTTCTAGATACATTTTAGATGTAGGTCTTCAGAAGAAAGCTCCACTGGTTCAACAACTTGAGAAGGGAGGGAGAGGGGGGTGGGAGGCGGGGTTGGGGAAGGAAATCCAAAAGTAATTAACTATGCATGAATCATGAATGTACCAAAATTCAGGAAAATTTTTGATCTGATGTGGTTCTTTATATAAGTTCATCTTTGGAGTTTGAGGGAGCACAAAATTTTGAAAGTCATTGTATTAATGTTTCTTCTAAGACAGCAAACTCAAATTTCATGCAAAAAATCCAATAAAAACACTCGCTGCATCTAGAACCACCAATGTGGCAATCATATAAGAAAGAGCAATTAATTTAGTCCATTTAAGACTAGCAGTATTCATTTTTTATGACTCTTTGAATGTACTATAGATGCTAAAGACCAAATGGAGATATTTCAATGGGCAGCCTACAAGTCCACTTTTGATGCATTTGTAAAACATGTCTTGAATTCTAGATTTGCGCCAGCAAGATTTATGCATTTCATTGTTGGATGATTCAAATAATTTATGATTTATGTTATTACACATTACCTCATCTCCTTTCTTGACATGCTGTCCAGCATTTATCATCACTTCAAGCATGCGATCCCTGAAACGCCAATGGAGGAAACAGTTTGGCTGAAAGGAATGATTTAACATATCTGCAAAAATGAGACATGTTCAATTCGTAGCACTAGAAATGACTACTCAAACATTAACAGTGTCATTAAGATGTAAGTCAGTAAACTTCCAGAAACATGAGCTTAAGAAAGAAACAAATACTAGGATGCAGGGAGATATCTTAAGGGGATACTGAGGGAGCATCATCACAACAAAAGCATGAAAAAGTTACCTAAAGCATCGCTGGGACCATGAGTGTAAGACCATTAAATAGAAGATGCCTAAGGCAGCCACTAGTGTACTTTAAAGAGTGAAGATATTTATCATGCGTCCAATTTTAAGAGAATACCCTTATCAGATTCTTCTGTAACACTCGACACCCCAGTCACATGTCCAAGTAATATCGCTTGTGGATCAGCTATATTTTTAGTTTAAAACTTTAGGCTTTGTTCCATTCAAGGAATTGGATGCAAGGTACTTTCTGCTTTGTCAGACAATCAGACTATATGGATGGTAAGTTGGAAAAAGCTCTGTACCAATCGCCATCTAGTGAAATAAAGTTTTGGGGCCCCTTTAGTTTAAAAATTATAATATATAGGCATCTTCTCCAGGTTTCATTGGATGACTGTTTGGTACTATGTATATCTCCCACACACATCAAACACACACAAATGGGAGTGTGTCTGATGTACCAAAAATGTGTGTCTGTGTGTGTGTGTAACATGTATTGATGCATACATATAATGAATAAAGAGCTAGACTGTGTGCTCCCTAAATCCACAAAGTTCGATAAAAATGGTTAATTATCACTTTGTTAAACTAAAAACTTACAATATACATGTGCCAAAAGTATACACATAATAATGATGGTATCATAGTTGGATGGTATGAAGTGCAAGGATTGTCCAAGTATCTGACATGACAAAAACCTTAAAATTTGGAGTTTCCATGTAACACTACCCGCAAGTCAGAGTAAGGCAGAATTCTAACACCAAAATACCAGAATTTGTGAAATGGAACAAGGTGAAAATAGGGATTTAGATTTTCTGACTGAACCAATATAACACATTCTTGTACCTTTGGCCTTTACAACAATCATGCACAAAATAAGAAAAAGTTAAGATAATGAGAAGAGAAGTCCCAAACTCTCAATTGTAGCAAGCTAAGAAACATAAAACAAATACGAAAAAGTCAATCAAACACCAGGAGTCGTCATCCACCCATATTATAGCAGGTCTTAAAAAATCTCATAAGTGGCCAGAATAGTGAAATTCCTTGGGTTTGAGTTTATTTCTTCAACCATTTTTTTCAAGCTTCCTTTAGAGGAGCAAAGAAATTGTAATAAATGCATCATTAAGAGCCAAACGACAAGAGAGTGAGCCTTGGAGAGGGTGAGCCTTCAATGGTAAGATTGCTCCACGGTGACATGGGAGTCAAGGATTTAAAACATGGAAACAGCTTATTTGCATGTGGGGGGTAAGGATGCATGTAACCAACCCTTTCCAAACCCCACAATGGCAGGAGCCTCATGCATTGAAATGCACCTTTTTGTTAAGAGCCAAATGACAATTCTCAAGTACAAAAAACCCACTAATAGGTAGCAACGAACATAAGCTCAGAAAAATATTAGGATCAATGTAATGGAGTACCAATATATGCTGATGAGTTTCCTCGCATACCACCTCACAAGTGGAAGGATGCAGGACAAAGGATTATGGATCTTGATGAAGCGATAAAGGAGAAGAAAGGCGACTCATCTGATTTTCAAAGCTGATGTACCATTTAGAAAGTGAGGGAAGAAGACATTTAGGTGTTATGAAACAGCAGTGGCCAATCCCAGCTAATATCTCCTTGGAGGTGACCATCCCTTGGCAAGTGTAGTTCATCCACGCTTGCTGTTGGAACTTTTAAATTGTTTTATAAGTTTTAAGAAAAAACAAAACTTTTCTTGGAGCCATATAGCCATTTGCTCTAATTGTCTAGATATGCTGAAACATCTTCACAACTTAAGGAAAATGAGAAAATGCAGCCAAGTTACTTAAAACGTAGAAGTTAGAACCATTCAAATTTCAAAGTCTCCCCATGAATCCATGGATTTATGCTAGTAAGGCAGCACGCATACCCTTGCTTCAATTGGTTGTAAATAAGTTCAACAAAAATATTATTTTGGGTATAACAAACCATCCCTTAGAGTTTTTAGCGGCCATACCAGCATAAGGAACCAGCATGTTTGCATCTTGTACAAGTGCTCCAACCCTTATTTTCATGTGAAGAGCACGTGACTGAGCAACACTCAATGCCCAAAGAAATCTCTCAGGATCACGGGCAAGGCGCTTTATTTTTAAAGGAGCGGCAGAATGCTGTTTATGGTTGAACATGAAGCTAATGTTAAACTAAATATCAAGAGAAATGAGAGTCAGCAAAAGCACAAATCATCTAACCCAGTTTTTTTCCCAAAATTCTAATGCCCGTTGCTGCTGTCCCTCCATCTTTGAAGCCAAAAGTGGGTCTTGCAGCTCCAAAAGGTCTTCCTAAAACAACATGTTTACAGAACAAATGTAAAATGCAATATCAAAGCTAGAACAAGTAAGCTAGATTACATCATGGAAATCAAAGAAATGAATGAAAGGGATCAAGAAGATACTCTCAATCCTGATTCAATAAGAAAACCAGTGTAGGCCAACTGGATCAAGTTATAAAAAATAAATATAATTAACAGTGGAAAAAATTAAGATGATCATTCCTAATCATTTTTAGACTTCAAGCTACCACAATTGCCTTCTCTAACAGCATCAAATAGAAAAATTTAACAATGCAAATGTTCCCTCCCAGATGATTGGGTCCACAAATGAACTTGCTTCGGTCTGACAAAGCCAGTGAGGGAAATCCTGACAAAAATCCAGTTGAATAACAATTTCAAACTTCCCATATTAACCAGGTTCTGCATTTGCATATTTATGTGTGGCTACCTGAGGTCTAAAAGGAACTTTATCTCTCTTCAGCAAGTTATAATGACAAATGACACTTCCATGAGAAAGTTGATATAATGGTCAACGAATAGGACAAAGAAAACTTGGCCTCAGTTTCACAGAAAGCCCCATCTTTCACAAGTTTTTCCTGCCATTCAACCTTTGCACCAATTCTTATTCATGGTCAATCCTCAAAAAAGTAGAAAAAGCATTGTTCAACCATAAAGAATGCATATAATGGCTATTATAATCTTTAATTCTTTATAATTCCTATAGAAAAGCTAAGTCTGGTTTTTCCTCCTTATAACAAGTTAGAACATTAACAATTCTAAAATTTACATTCTCCTCAAAGTAAGTTTAAAAAAAAAAAAAACTTCCCGGTTATTTAGTAGATGATTTAGCCGATGTCCATGATTTCCAATAAATATTTAATTAAAAAAACCTCAATTTTCAGACTCATATCCTATGGAGCATGTATAGGTTGCTTTCACACAAACCTTCTGGGCATGAAGCAAGCTAGTGCATTCTTCTGAACTTGGTAAAAAATCACCATACAGCTGCCAAAAGTTGCCCTCCACATCAAATGCATATAAAAGAAGGCAGGCTAGTCTCAAATCCCAATCTGTCTGCAAACAAGCACACAGAATTATAGAGATGTAAATTTTTTAGAAATATAACATCATTTTTAAAATATTTAAATAAAGCCTGAGTAATATATTAATAAAAAAGCTTCTTTCAAATGGCCAAAAGGAATAAGCGTGAAGAAATGAAATGGTTACAATAAAACTGGAACTAAGATGCAGGATTTCGAAGTTAAAAACAGAGAAAATAAGAAAGGATAACTACAATATGGAATAAAGTATTCCAGAAAGATTCTGAAGTAAGAAAATAAACCTACACTAATGGAGAGCGACAACTGGTCTAGTTGGCAAAGTCTTATGTTGACACAAGAGACCTGGGTTTCATAGTGTTCTCCCTCCGATTTCTGGCCAGGTTCCAGTCATCCTAATTCTCAAAAAAAAAATAAAAAAAATAAAAAAAGAACTTATAATACTTTGGCAGTAATTACCAGAGAAAGATTTAAGGGTCCCAAGGAAAAGTTACTTTCTCAAGACAAGAAGAAATATATCAATATTCAGATAATCCTAGGACTGAGGAATGCAGACACAAATGCCAAGTTTGAAATCCACTTAAGAATTCTAATTTGCCATTGATTCTATCCTAAGAAAATAATGTCTTCCTTTGTTCTCAATCATTGCATGTAGATATTATTCAAGGACCGAAAAATCATTCACCATGCCAGTAAAAACAAGGTCAGTCATTGCAGATACAAAATGTTATGTCATGCTGTAAGTTGGTATGATATAGCGAAAATGGTACATATCCTATTAATGCATAGACTGTTTGATCCCTAAACCATCTTTAGTGACTTCCCAAACTGATCCCTAAGATTATTTTATTAGCTCCACTTCTGTAAGACCCAGAACAAGTGGTCTCATCCTCCAGATGACACATGGGCATTAGTTTCAAACCAAATACTCCTCTACAACGTGAATATGGACCTGAAATGCCATATTTGAAATTTGGCCACTCAAAAGAATTAATTCAGGCACAAAACAGCAACTAGAGGGGCTTCTATTTTTCTTTCATAAATGTTCCTAAAAAGGCTTGCCTATGATCTTTTCTCCCCCCAAGTCCTCACTTGCTCTGTAAGCAGAGCCTCAATCCTCATTACATCAATGAATTACACTTTAAACGTGATTTTTAAATCTTAAATAATTTTTGACTATTCATATGTGAAATCACCAAAGCGATATATCCTCCACATCAAGCATTAAAAGTCCATGTTCTCACTAAGAGAATAAAATATTAAAATGCAAGGAGGAATCCTTAGAATAAGTTAGGCCATATGAAAATTGTTGCTAAAATAATAATATCTAAGATGAAAGCATTTATATCTAATAACAGTTGCTATTGAACCAGATATAATTGCTCGTGATTGGCTTCCAATGAAGCTTCAGATTCATCCCAGTCGTCGCCTGAACGGCAGAAAGAAAGGGAGGGAGACCCTGTACCATAATTACCCATGCCCAAGCAGTTGGTGATGTGCTACATAACTATATCAGTTTAGAGGTCATCAATATATCAGGAAAATCAGATACTCTGGGATCTGACCTCAGTTACTACGAGTTGGTGGGTGCAGGTACAAGGAAGTAGATCTCTTAAAAACATTTTAATAAGAAAACACTTAGGAAGCGGGTGCAAGGACAAGTTTCCAAGGAGATTCGGAAGTGCATGCACTACCCTAAATGGAAGATTCCCACTACTAAGAATCTGACAACCCAAAGCCTATAAATTTAAATATTCTTGAATATATTTAATATTTTCAGTCAATCACTTTGATACATAATAATGAAAAGAATTAGCAATGGAGCTATTCTTTTGAACATAGTTATAGAAAACATTTAGTTCAATTACCTCTGGACTTGTTGAGTTGATAATATCGAATATAGGATGACCTATTGGTATGATATCAGGAAAAAACATCCAAGGATGTTTTTGACTTATAGTTAGCATCAACTCCAATGGAATTTCCATAATCATCTGCAAAAAAAAAAAATGTTTGAAGAAAACTAGCATCATACTTGAAATAACAAATTGCAATGACCAAGCATTAAGCAAGGAAATTGTAAAATAAGCAGCAAGACACAATGAGCAGAAACATCTCCATCAACAAACAAAACGCAATGAAGAAAATGAGAGTAAATGCTTATGAGTGTAACACAAACATGTGTTGGTAGGCTGGTTCTCACCATAAGTGTGATACAAGCAGAAAGGTCTCCTTCCCACTATGTTTAGGAGTGAAGGCCCTAAGAGGTTATTGTATAACTGAACAACCAACAAACGAATAAGAGAGTGCTCAATTAATTAACCCTCCTAATGCATGAAAAAAAAGAGAGAAAGCAGTGAGCTTAAAACGTAAAACTTCTATGGATTTGCCCTTTGACACGGAATATAGTTTAGAGGGAATGTTCATATCCTTCTGACTGGTTTTTACCAACAAAAGCATTTGGCAATACCTTTTGATTTAATTTGCAGCAAACCTGAGAAATTGCTGATAAGACAAGAAACTATACAAGGATCTTAAAAACAACTAAGGGCAGCTCCCCATCTTATGCTTCAGGACAAGTTCGGTTACTGACAGGTTGATATCTATACTGATTTATTTGTATGTATCCACCTTTTTCCTTTTGTCTGTTGCATGCAAATGACATGTCACATAATGCTAGAAAAGCTCCAAGCTCTACAATTATGTCGTGATGATTGTCCTTCCAAGATCATCCATAAACTTAAAAACCTTAATTAGCTCGCTCCTAGCACATCTTCTCTTTCGGGTATGACAATCTCATCAAGGCCTACATGACTGAGTTTATACAGTGGATATGCAAGTGCATAAAAACATTGATCAAATCAGCCAGTGATTGTCACCCAACCATAACCAACCTCGATAAAATTTGGTTAAACCAGAGGGGATAGGGCTGAAAATCCAGAGGTACAAGGACAGGATTTGCCATACACATAGAGATATGCAGCCCAGAAGAGGGGACTGACAGAATTGAAACCTACATTTTGAGGAAAAACATGGGAAACAACAGTTACATCCTCTTGAATATACAATTCTTATATTTTATATAATAAAGCGATGATTGCCACTTGGGACTGCTCTGAGTTGTAAATCTCCTCGTATAAATTTATTTGCTTATTGTTGCATATGGTTCCCTTTTTTTATGTCTGTTTTGGAAGTTTGAGCCCTTGGCCTGACATTCTGCTTCCTTTTTTCACAACTTACCGAATCCTCCAGGTGCCTGAGTATTGGTGCTTTTCACTGCAAATGGATCATTTGGTTGGAGCATATAACTGAAATCTCCATGCACCTTCTTGTAGATTTATCATTTTTTAATCAACTGATACCTTTCTGTACCCCAAATTGTTGATTATCCTCTTTTTCTGTACCCCAAGGTATTCTAAACATCTTTCTGCAGATTACAAAGCATCTTGTGACTCATTAACATGGACAGTTTGCCAGCTGACATGAGGAACTGGATTGTCCTTAACCTAAATGGAGGCATGGGTTTAGGTGATTATTGTCATGGAGAAATAGCTTTTGCCCTTGGCCATTTCTGTTGTTCTGTTCCCCAGCTTCCGATATGACATCACTTGGATGACTAATTTGAATTTTACCTACTTTCATTTATTGCTCGTCGATCGTTGAGTGGAAACCATTCTAAAGAAAACTCTATGCTTGCCATTTTCCTTTTCCTTTCTTGCATATGGTTGATGCAAGTCCATTATTTTTCCACCCAATCTCCTCCAGGAATTTGCCATACATCTGTGCACTAAATTCAACAATCATACCTGTTTGTTCCGTCTAGTTTATTTTTCTTCTTGAGTTTTTGGAAACAAAACATAAAACAAAAGACATAAAAAACAGGCCCTGAATGAATGAACAATGAAGACCACCAAATCAAACCAGATGACTTCAAAATTTCATACAAACAAAAGTCACAGATGACATGGTCATCCAGCCAAGAAAATAGATCTTTGACTTACTCTAGCTCTGCGCAATGGCTCCACATCTCGAGTTGCGTACACTCCAAATCCATCAGGCCCTTCCATGAAGTCGATCCCGTAGGCCCGAACACTCCGCGCGTACCCAATCCTATAAAAATCAGGGTCGGCAGGCTCCAACTGCCCAAATAGACAGACACTCAAATTATAATATCATATCAGTAAGCCATCAAAAAATTAATAATAATAATAATAATAACAATAAACTGATCTTGAGAATAGAAATGAAGAGTAGATGAGACACCACCTCGGAAGGCGACTCCTCAACTTTTGGCGGCTCGAACAGTTTGGATGGAGGCAGAGATGTCAACGCTCTAACAGGAGGAGTTCTCTGCCCTTTGAGAGAAGGGTTGCTGATGCTGTTGTTATTGGCTGATAGAAGGAAAGCATTCTCTTGATTCTTGACCTGTTGAGAGATTTGATGAGGGAGAAGAGCAGAACTTGGGGAAATGAGATCATTTGGGTATAAAGAAAGAAGAGTGCAAAAAGAGAGTGGCGGGGACTTACAGTTTGGTTGGAGAAGACGGAAGGTGTGGTGAGACGGAGGGAGAGAGAGGAAAAAGCCATTGGGGTCGAGAGAGAAGGGAGCGTTGTGGGGGAAACGTTATCCAGCTGGGAGAGAGCGTTAGAGACCTTAAAACAAGTACAACAACGGAGAAGCCATCCGAAAATGGACCGGATGTGCGAACCGGTAAGCATCTGGCTGCGTCTTGTCCCCGGAAAGAAAACAAAAATAGAAAAACGCTTTGTTTCCTTCAGGACCAAAGTTGATATTTTGGCCCGAATTATCAATCAAACCATGTATTACTCCAGAAACCAAGCCTGCACCACGTCTAGCAATTTTTTATTTTCTTTAAATCAGACAAAAAAAATTCTGGAAATAGGCCGAAACGGCACGGTTTGGGCCGTCAAAGTAGGCCCAGGCGGAGCCTGGACCGGTCTAACTAAATTGTGCTTCTGGGTATCTTACCTTTGCCACTTGGGCGACCAACTAATCCATTTCTTTTCTCTCTTAGAGTGTATGCACTTCGCTTAATTTGTGTATTTAGGTCGAGGCATTGGTGTGTTCCTCCTTAAGCCTGCAAAATATTTCTTAGAAATAACATATATTATGCTCCTCTGAACTCAACTCAACCACGTGACAAAAAAATGTTTTCCAATAGCCGCTACCCAACCAGATTTGGGCCTTTAACAACTCGCACCTCTCTTTGCACCACCATCCACAACACTCCAATCAAAATTAACTTTTAAAAAGCATGGGTCAAAATTAACTTTTAAAAAGCATTTCGATGGCATATCTTTTTGAGGGCACTAGTTATAACAAAGCCCTCTACCTGAAAATGATTATACCATTAAAACTTATTTGTAATCAAAATTATTTTTATAATTATTCTAAAATTATATTTTTCATATTTTGATCCACCAATTTCATCACATATCGATATTCTAACATATTAACGTATTTGACACTAAAAAATATAGTTATAGCCATTACAATATGATTAGCCTTCAGTGTCAAGAAAATATATTCCTTGCTCCTCTAACTCTACTCTCGAACTGAAATGATAGAAAGATGTTTTCCAATAACCGCTATGGAACTAGACTTACAGTTTTTAATGGCAAAACCCGCACCTCCTTTTGCACCACCATCAACAACAATTTTGATTTTTGAAAAAGACGGTATGGGAGCATACCAATTTAGAAGTGGTGGCTGCTAAGGAATCGCAAACATCCCAAAAAGATGTTGATGTACCCAAAAAAATGTTATATCATACCAATCTATTTATAATCAAAAAAAAATTTATAACTATTCCAAAATTACAATTTTCATATTGTGATCCATCAACTCCATCGTGTCACTATTCTAGCACATTAATGTATTTGATATTAGCATGTATATTAACACGTGAAATTTTAGAAAAAGGAGAGGGAGTCGTGTGGAAATAATAGCGATTGCCTAAGCTTTTCGTTCGATGGTTTTTTTGCTTCGGAACCTCCCGCTCGCTGAAGTCATCGCCGAAGGTGCCGGTGGCGAGGCCATTATTGAAGAAGTGGAGCAGCAGGCAGAAGGTTCGAATGGGAAAGAGTAGAGGGTGGAGAGAGTCGACCTGGAGCTTTGTCTCCATGGGCGAGCAGAAGAAGCTGCCAGCACGAAGCTGCCGAAGGGGGTCCAGAAAGGGGTTGACAATGCAAAAGGGGGCACCAGCCGCTTCCATGGAGTCGCAATTTGCAAGCTTTCCTATTCAGCTGCTCCAAGCCTCCCACCGAGTTGAGGATGGGGAAAATAGAGGAAAAACAAGGGAAAACATAAGAAAAATCGATGAAAACAGAGGAAAGACGAAAAAAACCAAATAGAAAGGTGTTACCTTTAATTTTTTTTGGTCTTTCCTTCATTTTCGTTGATTCTTTTTATGTTTTTTTGTTGGGATAAGTCAACCAACCTCCGACTCAGATCAACCGACTACCGACTTCGACTCAACAACAGCCGACCGATCGGATATATAACTCTGACTCTACATCAACTGAATATGCGGTTCTGATTCTTCATCGACCAACTGAGCGAACCGCACCGACCTATTGCTGGCTGACCGACTAATAATTCGACTACTACCAATCGACAGCAGATGACTTAGACCATTGGCATAACAGAACTACTAGCCGACGGTTGCTCATAGATTCTACCGACATATGGTCAGTTCTACCAACATATGATCGGCTAATCTGCTCAACATACTATAACCGTCACGAACAGTTACCGACCGCATATCACGACACGATTAGTGAGAATTAACGATCCACTACGTGATTATGATCCGATGATTTAGTGTCATAAAATATGGGATCACATCCGACAGTTACGAAAATCTCATCTATAAAAAAGAGATAAGAAAAATAGGACTAGTAAGCCAACTCGGGGCCAAACCTCTGCTACTGTTTACATTCAACTCTTGTTCACCAACTTTTCTCTCTGACTTAGGTATCGGAGGGTCCTCACCGGATATAAATCCAGTCTGCGTGGATGCTATTTTGCAGGTGTTCATTCCCGATGACAGGTGACAGGGAGTTGGCCGTAACAGATGGGCGTGCCAGGTAGGGAAGAAGACAACTTGCAATGATGAAAATCAGGGCTCAACGGTCAACAGCAATCGGATCGGCAAGGCACTCTTTCCGTCGGGAAGAGACTCCTCCCCTATCTCCGATAGCAGAATCCAGTTCTTTGTGATCCGTGGTCACCACAGACACCCAGATTGCTGCAATCGTGCAGCAAATGAACGTTCTTATGGAGATGGTCAGAAGTCTCCAGCAGCAGCAGTCCCAGCCACTATAGCCGCCGACAGAGCAACCGATGGTGCATTCGGTGCCATCCAAGCACAGCCGCCGTCATCCATGACAGTCTCCTTCACCAGAGCGGTCGTCTCGGCTCTCTCATCGGGACGAGAAGCGACACTCGCGGTGCTCTCGACATGCCACCCACCATTCACGATGTCCCTCTTCTTCTCAGTTAAATCGAGCAAGAAAAGAAAAGCGACTGCGAACACCGTCTGCTTTCTCCTCTAACTCATCGAGAGGTTCAACCTCCGGAGTTTTTCAACAGCGATTCGATGATTATGAATGTAAATTTCAGGAGATCAATCGTCAACTCGCTCAGCTTCAATTGAAAGGTCAGAAGTCCTTCAACGACTACGACTTCCACACCGTCCAGTCGCTTTCTCAATGCATCTTGGACCAACCGATCCCATCTCAATTCAAGATGTCTCAGTGGAGCCATACGACGGATCCACCGATCCGAATGATCATCTTGAGAACTACAAGGCTCTCATGATAATTCAAGAGACGACCGACGTCCTCTTATGCATCGACTTTCCAGCAACTCTTCGGAAAGCTGCTCGAGCCTGGTATTCCGGACTTCAGTCAGAAAGTATATATTCTTTCAGACAGCTAGAATATTTTTTCGTAGCTCACTTCAGCACCAGTCGAAGGCCACCACGAACTTCTGATAGTCTCTTCTCGATTAAGCAAGGAGAGACTGAAATACTTTGAAATTTTATGACTCGTTTTAATACGGTCACGTTTGAGGTCAAAGATCTCAATGAAAATATGGCTATCTCGATCATGAAAAGAGGTCTGAGGAGATCTCGATTCACATATTCTTTGGATAAAACTCTCTCTCGGACTTATGCCGAACTTTTGGAGCATGCATACAAATATATGCTCGCAGATGAAGAAGCTTCTGATCGGCACCAGATGAAAGACAAAAGTCAGAAGAAGAAGAAACAGAAGAAGGGAGGAGCTCCAATCGAATCAAGTCGGCCACCGTTCAATAAGCGAGCTTCACCCCAACGATGGAGTCCCAAGCTAGGTTACGGTATGTATAACTCCTATACTCCTCTTTCTGCTCCTTGTGTGCAGATCTTTATGGAGATCGAAGAAGTAGAATATCTACGACACCTCCCATCAATGAAAGCGTTGTCGAGGAATCACAGCAGGAAAAAGTATTGTCGGTTCCATCGTGATCAGGGTCATGATACCGAACAATGCATCCAGCTCAGAGATGAGATAGAAGCTCTGATTCGATGAGGCTACCTCAAAAAATATTAGAGAGATCCATCGACTCAACCTCCTGCTGATCGACGATCTCAACTGCAAATTGAGGAAGCTGTAAATAATCAACCAACTGCAGAGGTAATCAACATAATCTTCGGACGACTGGACGGGGGGGCAACTTTTGAAGATGAGTTGGCAAAGCGACAACAACTCAACAATATAATAATTTTTTCGAAAAAAGATGTTCGAAAAATTCAGACTCGCTATGATGATGCTGTTGTTATTTCGGCAACAATAACGAACTATGATGTAAAAAGAATCTTTATAGATAATGAAAGTTCAACCAATGTTTTATTTTATTTGACTTTCTTCCGAATGTGACTACCGACTGGTCGACTCAGAAGAGTCTCGACGCCACCGATCAGCTTCACAGAAAATGCTGTCACAGTGGAGGGAGAAATTTTTCTCCCCTTAACCATTGGGATCGAACCACAACAGAGCACAACATAACATTCACGATGGTTCGAGTACCTTTGGCTTATAATGTCATACTCAGACGACTTGGGCTTAACGCTCTGAGAGCAGTGATTTCGACATACCATTTGTTGTCTAATTTTCGACAAGATATAGAGTCGAAGAGATGTGTGAAGATCAACAACTCATCTGACGTTGCTTCCTTGTCTCCACCCAAAATAATAAACCTGAAGACTCTTTGCCTGTTGATAAATTAGATCAAAGAAAAAATCAGGAGAGGGGTGAACCGACTGAACAACTAGTTTCCATCATGTTAAAAGAAGAAGATCCTGAGAAGACGGTCTGAATTGGATCATAATTATCCGACTCAGAACGGCAATAACTAATAAAATTGCTCAAAGCCAATGCCAACATTTTTGCTTGGTCGACCACCGATATGCTCGAGATTCTTTCAAAAATAATAACTCACCGACTTAACATCAACCCAAATGTTAAGCCGATGAGACAGAAAAAGCGACCTTTTGCTCTTGAAAGACAAAAGGTCATTGATGAAGAAGCTGACAAACTCCTCACAGTAGGCTTCATCAGAGAAGCTATGTATCCTGACTGGCTTGTTAATATGGTAATGGTAAGAAAAGCCAATGAAAAGTAGACGATCTACATCGACTATACCGATCTGAATGTAGCTTGTCCGAAGGATAGCTTTTCGTTGTCGAAGATTGACCAATTGGTTGATGCGACTTCTGACCATCAACTTCTGAGTTTCATGGATGCCTTTGCTGGATATAATCAAATTCGCATGGCACCAGAAAATAAAGAGCACATGGCTTTTGTGATCGATAAAGATATATACTGCTACAAAGTAATGCCTTTCGGTCTGAAAAATATCGGTGCTACCTATCAACGACTCGTCAATAAGATCTTCAAGACACAGATCAGATGGAACATGAAAGTATATGTGGATGACATACTGATGAAGAGCCCTCAAACTTCAGATCATGTTTGAGACCTGGAGGAAGCTTTCGACACACTCCGACGATATCAGATAAAATTAAATTCGACTAAGTGTGCATTTGGAGTAACCTCTGAAAAATTCTTCGAATTTTTTGTTTCACAATGAGGAATCGAGGCTAATTTTAAAAAAATTAAAGCTATTATCAACATGAAGTATCCGAGCTCAAAGAAAGAGATATAGCAACTCAACGGAAGGATTATCGTGCTCAGTCGATTTATTTCTAGGTCGGTCGAGAGATGCTTGCTATTCTTCAAAACTTTACGATAGATGAAGGATTTCTCATGGTCGGATGAATGCCGATAATTCTTCGAAGACTTGAAACAATACTTGGCTTCTCCACCTTTGCTCATAAAACCAAAGGTCGGAGAGACATTGTATCTCTACTTGGCAACTTCAGCAGAAGCGGTTAGTTCGGTACTCATCCAGGAGGATGAGAATCGAATCCATCGATCAATCTACTACACCAGTAAAGTACTTCATAATGCCGAAGTCCGATACTCAAGGGTGGAGAAAATGATTTACACCCTAATCATATCGGCACAATGACTTCGTCCATACTTTTAAGCCCATCCGATTATAGTTCTGACAAATCAGTCGCTGAAAGCAATCTTATATCGACATAACACGTCAGGTCAAATGGCAAAGTAGGCAGTGAAGCTTGGTGTGTTCGATATTCAATATTGCTCACGATCGTCTATGAAAGTGCAAGTCCTAGTCGATTTTGTCGCCGAATGTACAATATTCGACAATAAGCCAGAAGATACAGATGACAATATAATAAAAGAGGCTATGACTCCCAAATCTGACTTAAAGTCGATTTGGATGCTGCACATTGATGGAGCATCTAATGCACAAGGCAGCAGAGCTAGCCCCATACTCATGAATTTTGAAGGGGTAGTTATCGAGTATGCCCTTCGGTTCAATTTTAAAGTCTCAAATAATCAAACCGAATATGAAACACTTTTGACCGGCTTGAGGATAGCCAAGGAGCTTGAGATTTACAGTTTGAAGGTCTTCACCGACTTATAACTAATCGCTGGACAGGTCAAGGGTGAATTTGAGGCCCGCGACCTCATTATGATGAAGTACCTTCAGAAGATGAAAGATTTTACGACAAGCTTGAAATATTTTGAGATCTTTCACATTTTCAGAATCGAAAATGCTCGAGCTGATGTACTTTTATGACTGGCTACTACCGCTTTCAATTCGCTGAGTAGGACATTTGATGAATGCCTCGAACAATCAAGTATTGATAAAGTCGAGGAAGTATTGCAGCTCACTATCGAACCAAGTTGGATGGATCCAATCGTTCAATACCTAACCGACGGGATCCTTCCTGCGGACTCCTCAGAGGCTAAACGACTCCGATGGATGGCCTCTCAATATATAATAATGAATGGTTATCTTTACAAAAGATCGTTCTCTCTCCCCTTGCTGAAGTGTTTAGGACCTACAGATGCTGACTATACACTTAGAGAAGTGCACGAAGAAATTTACGAAAATCACTTGGGGGACAAGTTTCTAGCTTATAAAATTCTGCAACAAGGATATTATTGACCCATCATGAAAAAAGACGCAGCTAAACTCGTCTGAAGGTGTGAACCATGTCAAAAGTATGTAAATATACAGCATCAACCGGCTAGTCAGCTGACGTCGATTGTAGCACCATGACCCTTCATGCAATGGAGAATTGACAAACTTGGCCCTTTTCCCTCGGTATCTGGTCAGAGAAAATTCATAGTAATCGCCATCGACTACTTTATCAAATGGGTAGAAGCCGAATCTCTGATGCAAATCACTGAAAGCAAGATGGAAGACTTCATTCAGAAATTCATCATTTACAGATTCGATTTGCCACACACCATCATCACCGATAATGGTCGATAATTTGACAACCAAAATTTCAAAGAATTTTATGCGAAGTTTCATATTACGTACAAACCCACGTCGGTCGAACATCCACAGTCAAATGGTGAGGTGGAAGTAACCAACCGGGCAATCCTATACGGGCTAAAAATCCGACTGAATGAAGTCAAAGACCTCTGGATAGAAGAATTATATCCGATCTTATGGACGTATCGAATGACTCCCCGCATACCAACTGGAGAATCCTCCTTCAACTTAGCTTATAGCACAGAAGCAATGATACCGCTTGAGATCGGATTGTCGTCAACAAGAGTAGAGCAATATAGTGAGCCGAGCAACTCCAAATGTCAGAGAGCCAACTTAGATCTCTTTTCAGAACTCCGACAGTAAGCTCAAGTTTGGATGGCTGCATATCGACAAAAGATAGCCCGATATTACAATGCAAGAGTCAAGCCAAAGGTCTTTCGACTAGAAGATTTGGTCTTAAGAAAAGCAGAAGTCTCAAAACTCTTGGATCAAAGAAAATTATCTTCAAACTGGGAAGAACCTTACAAAATATTCGAAACTCTTAGATCGGGCGCATATCGGCTAGAAACTCTCGAAGGGTCGACGATTCTCCTAATATGGAATACCAACAATCTGAAGATGTATTATCAATAAACTCATCGATATGCACATTATTTAAAATACAATCAAAATTTCAGAATCGTAAGTCTTTGATAAGTTTTATCAACTACTGACTATATGTTGGCTTCCATTGCCAAAGCCGAGCTATCTACTGTACTTTGACATGAAATTTATCTTAACCTTCATTATAAAAATTGAAGAATCAACTGCTTCGATGATGACTGTATTTCGATTCTCATGCAAAAATTGACATACCGACTGCAATCTCAACCGACATCGACTATACAGGCTTTTACAGCAAAAGTCGTAGTGTCGATTATATCTCGATTTTTAATGTCAGCTTTTCACTGTAAAACCTGATCACAGTCGAAAGACTAATATGCCGACTTAGTCCTAACTAAGCAGAATAAAATGCCAAAATGATCAAGATCAGATTGAAATTATATCGACTAGGCTACGACCAGTCGAGGGATATTCGACTTACCATCGATTATTAGATAATTTGACGTACAAGTCCGATCAAATGTCGAGCATGGGATATTCGACTTACAATCGTTATCCTAATTTCTATCAAGTACGTCAAAATGACTACGTGACTAACCGACATTTTACTAGTCTTACAGAATGATCGGATCACCAATTAATGTTTGGTGGATACTTTACATTGCAGACATTGTTGGATTTGTACCCTAGAAACCAATTGTTGGCTAGCACATTTTGTATTTTCAGGACTTAAATTTGTACTTATAATACTTTCATTATAAATAAAGGGCTTTTTCTTTTCAATCATGCTTATGTGTCCATGATTTATCTCAGAAATTAATAAAGATGGTTTTTGCATATTCTTAAAGAGTTAAGAATTTGAGACATACATTAATTAGTGGTTAATTTCTAAATACTTTCAATCAAGAGATCATCACGAAGGACAGTGATCAATCTATTTGAGATCAGTGCATGGTTCACCTCCCTTGTGGGCAGATAAGCTTGGGTCTGCAGTGTAAAGACACTGGGATGAAGGTGCAGGTGGTTGTTAGAGAACAACTTGCACTGAGCGTGACCAACACGAGAACCACATGGATGTCTACACACTCGTCAGTAGTCTTCTCAATGCTGCAGTGGTATGAGTGGTCCTCTGACCTGTGATGATATTGGCTATTCACAGTGAGGCTATTGAGTTTGACTGTACATTTTCTTGGTCTCTAACCATTCGGATCCTTGCTGTGTATGTTGGCTTCAGTAGATTCAGGTTCGCTGTTTGGAGTAGGATGCACCTAGATGAAATTTATCGATCTTGGTAGAAAATGAGAAGTCCTATGTGATTTGCGAAATTGAGTTCAGAAAGTCTTTGGCCAAAGCAAGTATGAATATTGAAATAAAAATTTCATGAGATTTGCAAATGAACTTAAGTCGAGTCAATCTTACATAAGACTGACGATGGGGTTTGACGAGTTCTCCATGATCTCCGTCAAATCAGAACTCACGATAGAAGGATAATCATACGATAACTGTACCTAGAGATTCATATTTTCATTCTATTGTATCGCCACTACATACTGCTAGATGTCACTAGTGGATTGTGAGACTCATCGGGTATCATCTTGATGATCGATGACCCTCAAAGGATAGAATTGAAAATATTCTAATCCATCGAAAAGAGTTTCGATGATATTGTGATAGAGATCACAATATATCTCATTACCAGATAGAATGAAACCTATGAGATCACACATTAAGAGATTTAATCTCGAATTTATCAATTGGGCTTATAAAGTTCTAACTGGGTTAAGGTTTATTTGAAACTCTATTAGGTTTATGAGAATCATGCTAGCACATGGTTAAACCTAATTCTTCTCGAGATTTTGATTTGATCAAGTCCATAGCCTTGAACCTAACCTAAATTTATTTGAATTTAATTAGACTTTTAATTATAAATTCAAAAAAATTTAATTAAGTCAATTAGTTGGCATAATTATCCTAACATTATCTCTTCCATATCTCCTAATTATCTCTAAGTATGCATGTGGAATAGATGGAAGAATAGGTGGCATAATTTTTTTTTTGAAAATTATTGAGCATCATATCCTAGAGGGGCCCACCCCCTCTTATGTGTCATGGCGTGAAGGAGAGAGGGTGGGATCCATGCCCCATCTCTTATGGCTGGAGATCCTTTTGTGGGGCATCAAGAGTTGGCATCTCAACCACCTGATATGTATTCTATAGATGGCTATTGTACATGCTTAAAAGGGATGATTAATTATCTTTTATATCTGATTTTATTTGGCAAAAATTATATTTAAAAGGTAGAGGATTCTTATGAGATAAGGCTCTACTTCTTTAAGATAATAGGGTTCCTAATATATGTTAGGACTTATGTCTATTTAAAGGAAGGTCTCTAGGATTTCTGTGTATTGATTTTTCATCAAGAAAATATTTCCTCTCTCTATCTCCACACCTCCTCTCTCTTATATTCTTCTTTTTCATGCCCAAAGGTTGGATGTTCTCTCTTCCACACGCCTAGAAGGAGTTCTGGTGACTTAGAGATCAAGGATCGAAAAGAAGAAGAAGGCTGCAGATCAAGAAGTTGATCTCTCAGTTAAGTTCAAAAGAGTTGATCAGAGTCCTCAAGACCAAGGTTCTTCTTGAGAAGAAGAATCTTCTACGAGAAGAAAAGCTCGAGATTGATCCCGGTGGATATCCGTAGAGGTCGGACACGTATGCGGCTCCATCTTCTATGAATCCGAGATCATCTGAAGCGGTGAATTTCTACCCGCACAAAGGTAATGAGATATGATCTCATATTTTTTATAAATTTTAGATTAATTATATATACTTTCTTCTGGATTTGGATAGGTTTAGATCTGGTATCTTGCATGTGGGGTTAAAGACTTTAATCTGATTTATTTTTCGCTGTATATTTTTAAAATTTTAAAATCTACACATACTGCCTATCCTATTTTCTATCAGATATTGCAGATAATATTTCAGACGAATAAAGTTCAAACTTAGAAAAAAAATGCTTTCATTCATTGCCAAAATAAGAAGATACAAAATTAGACTGAAGTTCGATTACAGGTATCTGATTACAAAAAAGAAAGCAAAATACACCGACTAAGCTTCATTATCGTTCCTTTGCTCGGGTGTAGCATCCTCGATTTGAACGATTTTGGGCCCAGTCGGTGCTTCTTCTTGAGTCGGAGCAGCTTCTTCTTCAACAACTCCGTCTTTCGATCTTGGAGGGACGATGCTGCTTAAGTCGAGGCTCGGGTATAATTTTTCGACCGCATCTCAGCCGTTTTCATGCCCGACGCAATATGAAGCGAAGCCATTTTCGAGGATCTCTTTCCTGTATTCTTTTAAACCTCAGAAATCCTCGACTGCCTGACCCAGTGCTTCTCTTACCGACTCCGCTTTCGCCTTTGTCAAATTAGTATCGGCTCGAACAAAGGACAATTCTTCTTCGGCTAGTGCCAACCTTTCCAAGCTGGCCCGATAACGTCCACATTCGGCTTCGAGTTCTTTGATGCATCCATCTCGCTCCCGTCGAAGCCGGTGGATAGAATGCTTCTTGCTCTTGATCTGTGACTCAAGAGCTGAAATAGCCCTGTGAGCCAACTCAAGTTCGACCCCTGAGGATGCCAAGTCGTCAGTTAGTCAGAAAATCTCCTTTTGAAGTTTGGCTTTTCACTCCGCTGCCGACTTGAGTTGTTCAAGTGCAGCCGCTTTCTCAACATCGGCGGCTACCACCTTATTCTTCCACGCATTACGAATGTCGGCGAACTTCGTGTAGCCGACCTCCAGGTCAGACATGTCGTGGATCAACTACAGATAGAGGATAGATCGGGTTATTAAAAAATAATAAAATAATAAAATTAAATTAAATTAAAATTAAATTAAAAAAATAGAAAAAAAGAAGAAAGAAAGTTTATCAAAGAGACTTATCCTGATGATGGTTGGATAAAAAGATGAAAATATTTAGACCATCGACCGTTTCCTCCGACGCTCTCGATCAGCCGGAAGAAGAGTCACCTAGCACAGTCGCTTAGCCAGTACAGAATTAGCCAAGGCCGATTCATCGACGGGCACTTGGAGGTCGAAGTGCACCATATGGCCCTTCGATGCTGCATCATCCGTCGATGCCACCGGAGCTTTCCCCCAGTCTGTTGTCGGCGGCCCCATGTTTGAAAGCGAGGAAAAGCTTGAGCTTGACTGTGCCCCAACTGAAGGAGCAACTGGCACAGTCGTAGATTATTCGGGCTATCTTGCCTAGACCCGAACCTCCTCAGGTGGCGAAACTACCGATGTTGTTTTGGTAGTTTTCCTCGCCGCCCTTTCCTCGGACGACGCAGCAGGGAGCACTGTCGGAGCTGACAGTGCCAAGACTGGTTTAGGAACCGATGCTGATGGGGCATAGGGTTCCACGACTGACATTGAAATGCCGACTGAAGTCGGTGCTTGATGCCTCTTCGACGGTCGTGAAGGCTCGACCTCAGATACTGCCCTCTTCTTGGTAGCGTGTAGATGAATATCGATATTCGACACTCGCATCCTCTGCTGTATGGCTGCAATTACAACGAAGGTCAGTACAATTCAGCAAGTAAAAAGAAAATCAGAAATAACCGACCAACTATACTATATCTAGACAATGAACCGAACTAAGACCGACACCATAAAGGGCCTGTTCAGTTATAAGCTCTTTTTGCTTCGGCACCGACATATCTTTCAGTCGGTGAAAGTCCTCTTGATCGTCGACCTCTACCTGACTGTTGTCGTTGGGACCGGTTCGAAGATCCCCCCAACGAGAAAAAAAATCCCAAGGAAGGAAAGAAGAAGTAAAGAAAAATTAGTTCTTCCATCCATGAATGGACGATGGAAGATCGGTAATAAAGAAAAGATCTTTTCAGAGGTTGAAGAACTACCACCCTCGAGCCTTCGGATGAGGTCGAAGGATGAAGAAGGCTCGAAAAAGAGAAGGATGAGGCATGGTCGGCAACATCCGACACAACAAAGCAAAGCTAATTATCAACCGGACTGAGTTCGGTGCCAGCTGAGCTGGGCAAAATCCGTAATAATTTAAAATATTTCAGATAAATTCTGAAATCGAAAATCGAAGATCCGTCTGAAGATCTTCGACGTAGAAAGCCACCTAACTCGAAGGTGGATTATTCACCTGACCATCGATCCCAGGGGTGAAAAGTTGAAATTGCTTCGAGATACAAAACTACTCCCAAAGTCGTTAAACATTCGGTTCTAAAAGTGAAGAGGCCTCCACATTTGGATCTGACTGGGATTCATCAGTTGGATTTTTCGATCGATCTTTTCGAGAAGGAGAAGTCCTAACCATGAGAATAACTCTGAAGAAGACAGAGACTTTAGAAGAAAGGACTCGAAAGAAAGTCGAAGTTAACCTGAAAGTTAGGAACGATAATCTTGGACATTGGGGCAACAATCCGGCAGAGTTCCAGCACCAAAAATAGTGAAAAATAAAAATTTGGCTGAGAATGACCCTATATATAGGATTCCTCAACGATCGAAATGAAGGTGGTCAAATCTAAAATCTACCAGATGATGACACGTGGCAACATCTGGATCAATCATTGATCGGATGGGTTCGACGTATCTGCCCCAGATTGAGCCACGTCACCTCTATCCACGTGAACAATTCTGATCCAATAATATTCAGACACGTGGAACAAATCTATTTGTCAGAATCATTTCATCAAACATCAAATCGATTTTTCGAAACGACGTCTGACACTGACAACTGATACCAAATCGTCCAGTCAGTGTGACAGACGACTATACCTGCCAACACGATAAAATAGCCGATTACCCGTATCTCGAAGAAAATGATATCAAAATCGAGATTCGATGTGACAAAAAATAACTTTCTTCATCTAACGTGACAAACTACATGGTAATATACACATCGACTCACCTTGAACTTGAGAGTGGGGGGCAACTGTTGGGATAAGTCAATTAACTCCTGACTCAGATCAACTGACTACCGACTTTGACTCAACAACAGCTGATCGATCGGACATACAACTCTGACTCTATATCGGCTGAATATAGGGTTCCGACTCTTCATCGACCAACTGAGCATACCGCACCGACCTATTGCCGGCTGACCGATTAATAATTCGACTACTATCGATCGACAGCTGATGACTTAGACCATCGACATAACAGAACTACTAGCCGACGGTCGCTCATGGATTCTATCGATATATGGTCGGTTCTACCGATATATGATCGGCTAATCTACTCAACATACCATAACCGTCACGAACGGTTACCGGCCGCATATCACGGTGCGATCAGTGAAAATTAACAATCCACTACATGATTATGGCTTGATGATTTAGTACCATAAAATACGGGACCACGTCCGACGGTTACGAAAATCTCATTTATAAAAAGGGGATAAAAAAAATAGGACAAGTAAGCCAACTCGGGGCTAAACCTCTGCTATTGTTTATATTCAACTCCTGTTCACCAACTTTTCTCTCTGACTTAGGCATCGAAGGATCTCCATCGGACATAAATTCAATTTGCATGGATGCTGTTTTGCAAGTGTTCATTCCCGACGACAGACGATGGGGAGTTGGCCGTAATATTTCTCATTTTTTCTTCTATTTTCCTATGGGAGTACAATCGGGTGAGAGCATTGGAGCAATTGAATAGAGAAGCTTATGGCTGTCTTTTCCACTTCCTTCATTTTCATTGATTTTTCCTATGTTTCCTTATTTTTTTTCTATTTTCCATTAATGGGAGTCCAATCGAGTAGGAGCCTTGTAGCAGCCGAACAGGAAAAGCTTACACGACGGCTAAGCTTTTGTGTTGGGTACTTCATTTTTTTTCTTTCTAGGAGTTGCAATAAATAATTTATTTAGATTTAAGATTATATAAATATTTCAAAATTTTTTATTTTTTAAAAATAAAATAAAATAAAATAATTTGTGGTTATATCTAAATTTTTAAAAAAAATATATCTAATTTTTTTTTCTTTTTTTTTGATAGTTTGTGTTAAAAATTTTGCTAAGAATATTTATTATAATTTATTTAAATTAAGTTGATATGCTACAAATTCATTTGGGCCTATGCATTAGAAAATTTTTAAAAAAAAAAACTTAAACATTTGGAGTTAGAAATCGTGTGACAAAGTAAATTGATTTTATGAGATCTAATGACGAGATAAATTGATTTTATTTGGAATGCTATAAGAAGGGCATCCCAACATCTCCGATCCAAAAAGTCATTGTAATTAATAAGAATATTGCCTAATGAAGCTCCAACAAATGTTAAAGGGATGATGGGTTTCAATGAAAATTTTAGCTTTAATTATATTTTGAGACAAAATTAGCATCCAGTAATTAATCATCTGCAGAGAAAAAAGTTTGATGTTTGGAAGTAGAGACGAGGCAGCAGTGAAACGACCCTGCGCATCGTGCAGGTTAATATGCTAATATAGTTATAGTAATCCATTACAATGAACATGATAATTGTTATAACAAGTTTGCCAGCACATACTTAATTGTTAAATCAATTTCCTCCAATATCACATATATTTATATTAAATAAACCAAAACAAAGTGAAAACATTTTAACTATCACCTTTTTCAATTTTGTCTTAGGTGGGGAATAGCGATACCAATTTTAATTTGCTACAACTTTTTCTGCATCTTTGATAGATAACTTCTGTAAATATTAAATATAGCACACGAAACAAATGAGTTATTGAATGCCAAATGTATGCTTTTTTATTTTCCTTTTATTTTGTTTTTTAACTATAGTCAAATATATAAAAAGTAAACATGCACAAAATGTTAATTAATTAGGATTAGTCTTTGGCTAATGTTTTCTTTGTAATTTTAGGAGATAACAACAGTAGACAATGATTGGACTACAGAATCCATGGTTGTCAGTCTCTATATAAAAGATAATCCTTTTTAAACATAAAATTCATGCTTCATAAAGCATTTGTGCAGTAGCCCAAGTATTGGTAGTCTAGATATAAACATATTCCCCAATCTCAAGTTTTCGATACATAATTTTTCTAATAGAATATTCAAAATCTCAAAATACTTATTTTAAGATTGTTCAGCCACCCGGATTCCCATGATCATGTCTCTTTTGCCATCTTCTTATTAGACTCCCACCTCGTTGAGAGTAATCCATAAGCTAGCATTAGGCGTGTGGTACATGGCATATGAACTCTTTTATTTTTTTGACATAAAACAGGCAGTCACACCATTCTAGTGCGAGAGCAGTCTAAAGAGTCGAAGTACAAAATATCTTTCAGGCCCTAGGGGCATATATCACCTTGATGCCAAGTCTAGACTCTAGTATACTAGACTACAAAAAGAGGCAACCCAATCCGCAGTACTATTAATCATTCGATAAACATACCGAATGATCATCTCAGTGGAATGGCGAAGGGACCTTCAGATATCATGTAGAAGCAAATGAGCATCCAGATGTTTTACCTCATCCCTGATCCAGTCAATAACTGGAGCAGAGTTACCCTCAATGAATATCCTTTCAACCTGCAACTCCTATCTCACACAGATGATGTGCACCTAAGTGGCATGAAGCTCAGCATCAGAGATAACTAGGTCAAAGAGCTGTGCCCCCTTGCCATCAGAAGTCTAGCATCCAGACTCTAGATGAAGTTAACCTTGACAAACCCTGTAGGAGGGGGCTCCCAAGAAATAAACAGAATCCATCGGATTGCTGCAGGTGTAACAGAGGAGTCCTAAAAGCTTGGGATGGTTTGTTAGATGTGTGCCCTAGATACCAAATTGGCTGACACATTCCTATACAAATCTAAGGGCAAATTTATAATTTTGACTATAAATCAATAAATGGGTTATTCTTCTATCACATTGTGTACATTGTGTCTGTGATATATCCTTTGAGTTAGTAGGAATATCAATTCATATTTTCAAGAGTTAAAAATTTAAGGCATGAATTTATATAACTAACTCATAAACAGCTCATGATCATAGGATCATCACGAGGATGGTGATCGATCCGGAAGGTTGGTATACAATCGCTTCTTTAGGATAGATGTGTCTTGAATCTACGGTGTGGAGACACCGGAGCGAGAGTACAGGTATTCATTGAGAATGAGAGTACTGAGCGTGATCATATCGAGCAGTCATAAGGAAGTCTACCTTCTCGTCGATGACTAGCTCGATGCTGTAGTTGTGTGTCTAGTTCTTTGACCTGAGGTGCATCGACAGTTCACCTTGAGTGTGTTATAATTTGACTACACCATAACTCGGTCTCCTAGCCATTCGAAATTCTGAGGTGTATGTTGGCTGTAGCATATTCATTGTAGGAACTAGATCGCACCAAGATGGGATCTATCAACCTCCGTAGATGAGAGTAGTCCTATGATGATCGAAAGATCGAGTCCTTAAGCCCATGGCCATGACAGAGTGAAATAATGAAAAAAAAAATTCATTGGGATTTCACATCAAACTCGGATCGATCGATTAACTCATATGACTGATATTGGGTTTGACGAGTTCACCTTAACCCTAATTCAGTCGGGACTCATGATAGAGGAACTCAATCACACAGGTAGCTGCACCGAGAGGTTCGTTTTCAATTTTGATGGATTGCCACCACATACTGCTAGGTGTCACTGATAGATTTTGAAAGTAATTAGAATGATCTTGATGATCGATTATTCTAATTGTCTGAATCAGAAGAGTTCTGGTCCATTGAAAGGAGTTTCGATGATGTCGATGATAAGATCACGACATATCTCATTACCATACGAAATTGAACCTAACTGGATCACACAAATAAGGGTTAGGGTCTGGATGTCATCAATTGGGCTAATCTAATTGATTTGGATAAGATCCAATTAGGTTCAAGAAAATCGTGCTAGTACACGATTGAGCCTAACTTTTTCCTCATGTAATCTTTTCTGTCTCTACTGAGCTAAATATGATTTGACTTATCCAGAGAATCTTGAGAAGGTTTCTCTCAGTCTAAATGAAGCTTGTCCAGCTTAAAAAAGTCTTGTCTTAATTCATGAGATGAATTTAAGACAACATCTGCTAATTCCTGTCACCTGCCAATTTCATTTTAGAACATCTGTCAAATATTGACATATGAGTCTTAAACTGAAGAGAGTTCATTGAAGGATTTTTGTGGAGTATCCACATGCCTAAACCACATCAAATTGGGTGCCATAATCAGATTATGGCGTGAGCCCAATTGGATTAAAGTGGGTGCCCCAAATGGATAAGGATGAAAAAGTCCTGATTAACATGGACTCTTTGGCGCCACCTTGCTTATGCTTATCCAATGTTGGCGCCAACTTTTGGAGATAAGATGAGATTCTTATCTGATGGGATCAGATGACATCACTCCATCAATCATAATTTTTTTAAAATTAATTAAAATTTTTTGATTGGTCGAATGATGTGGCACTGCACAGCATACAGGGTCTATAAAATCCCTGTTTGCTCAATACCCAAAAAAAATAAGAATCCTCTCCTCTTCTCCATATCCTCTCTGCTCTCCTCTCTCCCCTCTTCACGTCCAAGAAGTTGGACATCTATCTGGCAAAGGTCCAAGGCGTGGTGACGCCTGGAACAGAAGGCTACAGGACTCTTCGACAGGCTGCTGCTCAAACTTCAGAAGGAGTTCTGAAGTACTTTCAGATCAGATAGAGATCTGATTTTTAGAGCATAGATTCATGAGAAAAAGATGTTCCAGGTCCTGTCTGAGTGGATACCGGTAGAGGCCAGACGCTTGCGTGGCTACATCAGAATCTCGAGCTGTGCAGAGATCATCTACAGGGTAATCAAATTACTCTTGAGGTATTACTTATTTTCTCATCCCTTTTAGATTTATTTTAGACTTAATATCAGATATGAAGATTAGATCTAGAGACTTAGATCTGAAATAAATGTAGGATAATTTTTTTTAAATTATTCACCTCAGATTTGATGAAATCTGGAAGATCCTACAAAGAAAAAAGATGATTTTTCCTTCAATGGCAAGGCTCGAGCTAGCAGCATCGAAGTAGTACTTCACAGCTAAGCGGCATGCTCTCTCCAGCACACACCACGTAGGCACAACATCAGCATCGAACATCAAGATGTTTCTAAACAATCAGATCTGATAGGCAATATATGCCATCCTGCTACCCCTAGGTGAGCTCTTGATCATGCTCCAACAGATTGTATCTAAGAATGGTGAAAGTCAAGGGCCATCATTTGCCACCAATGGCTGGTCATCTACCATCCTCCAAATCAAACTCACCCTCGGACAATAAAAAAGGACATGCTCCGTCGACTCCTCCAATCCACAGATTAGGCAGATAGTCGGAACCTCCATTCCTCTATATCTGAGAAGAGTCCGTGTTGGTAGCTGGTTCTAGACAACCTTCCAAAGAAAAAGTCTGATCTTAAAATGTACAGCCACTCTTTAAATCCAAGCCGCATCGATTCTCCTCTCAGGCACCAATCTACTCATATTGATGAGGTCCCTATCAGGGATCTTAGGGTAGCAAGACCACCCCCACACTCTCAAGTCTTAGATTCAATGGATAGGAATCAGAATGGCAAGAATCCTGTCAGTAAGTTGCCTACCAAACAGGCAGGTAACCTCTGGAGCCCTCCAACCTCTGTCGTCAATAGAGATTAAGTCACAGACCAGCAAATGCTCGTCCACCCCAGTACTGAAGTAAGTCAGCTAGTGAAAGAGCGGCAGGTCGAAAATCTAAGCATCCTGATGCACATCGATCTAAATTCCATCACCAATCAGCCACCTCACTCAGGCCACCACTGAGGGGCATGAGCGTGGATCTTTCTCTAGATGAATGAACAGCCACGATCAGTCCGAGTATGGGATCCTTAGCTCTATGCCCTATAACGAGCCCTCATCACTCTGCTCCACAAATAATCAGACTGGATGAGGAATCTAACAGCATGTCTGGATATCATAGCCTCCCTCCTGACCAGCAAGGACTAGATCCCAAGGTCTCCATCCCGCATCGACTGGCAAACCACCTCCTAGGAAAGCAAGTGAAGCCCACGGCCCCCCTGATGAGCACCCTATAGGAACTTTCAAAATTGCTGCTCCAGACTCCTAAAAGAGGAGCATAGCACAACAGTATTTGCCAAGAGGTAGAGCAGAATGGAACTCAGAACCAATCTTACAAGAGTAATCCTGCCCATCATGGAGAGAGCATTGGCTTGCATTGAGGCAATCCTGGACCCGCTGCCCCATCTATCTACAATCGACCCTCTGAAATCTTCGCCCTATGATAGGGAACCCTAGGTAGGTCAGGATCCCAGTCTGCTTAGGGATCTCTAATCTATCCCGAATTATCTACTTCATCTGGACCTGCATCTTAAGGCTGAAGGTGATAGTGAACTTCTGCAAATTCATGAGCTGGCCAAAAGCTCGATAATAGATCTTAATAATAGTCATAAAGCATCTCGTATTTCATATCGAGGTCTGACCAATGAATAAGCAATCATCTGTAAAAAGAAGATATGAGAGTGACTGACTCCTAGGGGCTGGCCAGTAGGGCTCCAACTGCGCCCTCTAGACCACCACCTGAAGAGTACGAGAAAGAGTATCAACACAGAGAATAAAAAGATAAGGGAAGAGGGGGCACTCTTGGCGAATACCATCTATCAAGTGGAAAAAGTTTGTCGGGACGCCATTGATTAGGATGGCCAAGCTTGAGGTCTCCGCACAATCCATAATCCAATTGATCCATCTGTCTTGAAAGCTAAATACAAGGAGCATCTAACAAAGGAACTGCCAGCTCATCCAATCATAGATCCGCTCCATATCCAGCTCGATCACCATCAAGCTCCGACGAATAGGTGCATGCTGCAGATCATGCATAAACTCCTGAACGAGCAAGATATTGTCGGTGATACAATGGCCACTGACAAAAGTACCTTACTCCAGACTGATCAGACATAGAACAACCGGCTTCAGATGTCCGATCAGGATACTTGCACATACTTTGTAAAGAGTGGTGTAAAGACTGATCGGTCTGAAATAACTCGGGGCCAATGCATCAGGTCTCTTTAGAATAAAGATAATCAGCATCTTCTTCCAATCCATCGGGATGCCTCTGGACTGAAAGACCAACTGTACTGCTTCAATCACCTCATTGCCAACAATAGGCCAATATCATCAGAAAAAGAGTGGAGGAAATCCATCAGGTTCTAGAGTCTTATCCTTTCCGAAAGACCAAAGGACCCCCTACACCTCCTCAACAGACACAGGACAAGTCGGGCCCTCATTCTCCTCCTTCGAGATGTGGCAAGCAGGCTAGGACCCTTGGAGGGAGGCACCACCGCCTAAGGGGGCAGTCCAGCATGATTTGAAAAACTACATAATATATCCTCTGATCTCATCGTTGCCCTCCACCACTCTACCATCGCTATCCCTTAGCTATTTCATATGATTGGTGGACCTCCAAATCATCATCAACTGATAAAAGAATTTGATGTTCTGATTATCCTTCCTGATCCACTGCACCCTGCACTTCTGCCTTCACAATGTCTCCTGCTATCTCAATAGAGAGTGGTGGATAGAGAGCTTATGTCGAAGATCCCTCAAGTCCGACTCCTGAAGGCCCTTCTCCTGGTCCTCTCTCCTCTGGAGCTTTGCAATGTCTGCCTCCACCCCCTCAATTCATTTGAAGATGTCCTCTAGTCAGTTCCACTCGGTAAGCCTATGCCACGCTAAGTCAAGCCTCCCGATCATCTAGTATCTTATATCACCACGGATCGACATCTTTTACACATCCTTGATTAGGTCCCAAGATCTCCGATAAAAGGTCCAGAACTTCTCGAACCTGAACAGAGCCCTAGTCAAATGCGGGATGTCAGTGGTGATCAGAATCGGATAATGGTCTGAGGCAATCCTCGGAAGGTACCGAACCTAATATCCCAAGAAATGCTGAAATCGAAAGGAAGTGACCAACGCCCGATCGATCCTCTCCCTGTTAGGAAACTAGTATTTTCATGCATATATATTTTAAGATTATAATGCAATGGAAAACCAGATTAAAACTTCTTTTAATCTAATTAGCATCTATTAGATTTAATCTACAAAGCACCTAAACAGGATCCTTCATATGAGAGATAAGATCTAGAAATCTAAAACTATAAAATAGAGGAATAAGATCTGATCTTATAACTTTACGTGGGTAGATCTTCATCGCAATCCGATGATCCATGGATGTCTTCTTGGATTTCTTTGTAGCTACACATGCGTCCGGTCTCTACAGGTATCCACACGAAGCTGATCTGATCAGGAGATCCCGATCTCACTAGAGTGCTAGCTCTGTTGCAAAGATCACTCTTTGGATTATCGAAATTTTTTCACTCTTTTCTTTTCTCTTTTTAAGAGAACAAAAAAGAAAAAAAGAGGAAGATGGGAGATCAAATTTGATTTCCTTTTGTCCAACTCTTGCACAACTATGGAGGAACGGGAGAAAGAGAGCCATCCAACTCTTGGATCAAAGAGAGAGAACATCCAAGTACTTTGGACGTGTGGAAGAGAGAAAGGGAGAAAGGTGAGGCATCCAACAACTAAACTCTATGCCCCCTTTTTTCTTTCTTCTTTTCATGTGCCAACTACAACCTCAAGCCCACCCTTCTCTTGTTTTTCATGCTCCACACATTGAGATCTTATTAGGAGGCACCCCTCTTACCCCTTTTTTAAACCACATCTCCTAAGATTTGTTAGGATAAGAGTCTGGAGGGATTAGGACTCTTCAAGATAGAGTCCGCTTCATCTCCCTTTGGCGCTACTTCTTTCCCACCGCCAAAAAGAATGAAAGCCACGATAAAACATGGCTTAAGCATCCTCTCTTAAGAGATCAGACAAGGCGCTAAACTTTTTTAGGTGTGGTCTCTCATGAGGCGTCATCTACTCTTGGACCAAGTCAAATACTTGGTCCAAGTCTAATTGGATTTGGGTTTCCATATGAGATTTAATCTCAAATCAAAAGGAGTCCTTGTTCCATAGGACTCTAACTAAATCAAACTTTTTGACTTAGTCCAACCCAATTTGACTCAAACTCAGACCAAATCCAATCAAATTAAATCTTAATTTAATTTGACTAGGACTCAACCCCAATTATTTGATCAAATCAAATAATCTAACAATAATTACAAATAAGTCCTCCTTTAATTCACTAACTCTTAACAAGTCTTCTCTCGTAAAAATCAGTCCAATCATCAATTATATTGATAATCGAATCCTATTACAATTCAAAATTACAATTCAACTATCCGATCAGTTAGGATCTCTTTTGTGTGTGATCCCATAAGTTCTATTCTGTTTGGTAGTGAGATATATCGTAATCTCCATCACGAATATCATTGAAATACCTTTCAATGGATTGAAATAATTTCAACTCACCAAATGAGAATTATTGACTATCAAAATAATTCTCATTGATCTCATAATCCACCAATGACACTTAGTAGCATATAGTGGCAATCCAGCAGAATGAAAAGTATTAAACTTCTATGTGTAGTTACCACATGATATAATTTTTTTATCGTGAGTCCCGATAAGATGGAGGTTATGAAAAACTCATCAAATCCCATCATCTGTCATATGTAAGATTTATTCGACTTGAGTTCATTATGTGAAATCTCATAAAAATCTTTTTTCACTATTCACACGGTCATGGCCATGATCTTTAAAACTTAGTCTCATAAATCACATAGAACAATTTCTTATCTACCAAGATCGATAGATTCCTTCTAGGTGTATACCCTACTCCCACAATGAACATACCATAGTCAATCTGCACCGCAAAGATTCAAATGGTTAGAGACCAAATGTATATACAATCAAACTACAGCAATTTCGTTGTAAGTAGTCAAGGCACTGCAGGTCAAAGAACCAATCACACCACTATAGCATCGAGAAAGTTACTGACGAGTGAATAGACATCCAAATAGCTTCTAGTGTTGGTCATACTCGGTATCCTTGTTCTCTAACAATCACCTGTAGTCTCGCTCAGTGTCCCCACACTATAGACTCGAGACTCATTTACCCAAAGAGAAGCGATCCATGCACTAGTCTTACCGGATCAATCACTGTCCCCATGACAATCCATCGATCAGAAGTATTTTAGAAATTAATCACCAATGATACATGCCTCAAATTCTCAACTCTTAAGAATATGTATCATCTACTTATTAATACCTTGGATGATTTATGAACACATACACTGCATGAATGATATTAAATTGCTCAATATTATTAATAAATAATAAAATCATATGTAAAACTATATCGTAGAAAAATAAAGATATCAATCTAATTAGCTTCTAGAACATATATCTAATACTTCCAAACTTTGACAGCCCCATGGTCTGCATGTGAACTCTTCATCTCCTTTACCCAGCCCAATGAATGTATTCTCATTCTGTTCACTAGTATTAATCCCTCAAAAGAACAAGATGTGATGCTTATTTATTAAGGATGGAGTCCATACACTCCTAAGCAGAGTAAAGACGGCATTAGATTGCAATTAAAGCAAGATTTCTATCTCAGCTAGTATCTTGCCCCAAGTATCAATTTGACATGAGCTATACGTCAGTTATTGTAGCAGCCAATATAAATTAATATTAAACAATATAATCCATACAAGGTATCCAAGGCCTCAAAATCTTTTCTTTTTGGTCTGTTTTTCCTCTATTGCAGCATTTTTTTTTTTTTTGCCTCCAAGTTCCCTACCTTGACACCCCCCAAGAGAGAGATCTTGATATCATGTACACTCCAAGATGCCCAAGATCTCAGCAACAGAAAACCATGAGGCAGGAGTACATGAGACTCTGCTGTCCATAAAAGAGCTTATAATATAAGAGCAGAGATGACAATGGGGATTCAAACTTGTTATTGATGAAATCCAATTCATTTACTTGCTCGCTGCTCACCTCAACGATATCTGCAACAAAAGATTTATCTGTTCTGAATGACCAAACCTCCTTGGAATTTCCCTTTTAGAGATTTATTTATAATGCAATAGATGCCCATATGCAAGCAGGGCACCCTGTTTGGCGGGGTTCGAAGGGCTAAAAGGTAAAGAAAAATAATAGACCATGAAGAAGCTGATGTAAAAGCAATTTGAGTGCACCAAATCTTCACTAAAATCATAAATTCAATCTACAGCACAATAAAATTTGAAACAAATTGCCACTCCAGATACATCAGCATTGTAAATCTTCAGTGAATACGTAAAGTTTTTTTGGATAACTGTAGAGTATTGAAATAGAAAAATTTATTCCTTCCATCCTAGTATTGTAGATGTATCAACAACTAAAGGTCAGATACAGCGGGTATGATGACAAACACATTGCATGAGCCCTTAGCTTTACCAAAATCCCATTATTTATGGCAAACATGTAAAGCTTTCTTCAGAACCAGACTAAAGACCGCCATATTGCACTATTTATAATGCTGGGACACCTCCCACACAAGCTTGTCCATGAACTGGCACTTCTTGTCCCAACCCCAGCCTGGATTGCTCTGCAAAGTCGACTCTCAAACATCAGGGTTATGGATGCACATTTTGTCAACATACAAATTATTCTAAATTAAATTCTCTAAAACATACAGCAGAAGGTAGTATAGATAGAGTGCTAGGTCGGCAATTAAATAGGAACGAAAATGGGTCAGGTTATATCTGACTGGATCCATTTTCGTATCCGGATCGGATCAGAATCGAACAGAAATTCTTGTACCCCAGATCCAATTAGACATCTGGATACATATTTATTAGTTTTGCTGGATTCAGATCCGGATACAGATATCCAGTAAAAAGAAAAATAGATCTAAATAGATATTAAATCCACACAATCAAAACCATGACCTTTTACTTGGATCCGTACTGCTCAACCATTAGGATGGAATCGGTGTTGTTTTATAATAAATGGTCTGCTATACTTATTCAAGACTTATTCATGTTATTAGATAAGGTTTTATTATGATATTTTATATTTTAATAATTCATGCTTTTCATAAAAATCAATTCTTTTTTTTAAAATAAAAATGAAAAACATTTTACTTTTTATAATATTTTCAAAACTCTGTTATTTAAAATATTTAAAAATATCAGTAACTTTTATGTATTCCAAAATTATACAATTTTTTCTTACAAGCTTTCTAGAGGATAAGTAATTAATGGATATTTTTTTATTTATGCTGCAATCAAAAAGTAATGATGGTATTTTAAATAATTTTAATTTTTTAATATTTTCAATGCAAGCATGGTCAAATCAGTGACCCAAACCCTTGGTCAGAGTGGGTCTCCATGTAGGTTTAATACCTATGTTTTAGGCACCTACCTAGCTATTCGTGAATTGCATATAATGCCAATCAAGATAATGAATTCTACTCTTATTCTTTATGATTATATCATTTACATTAACTTTCATTATTGAATTATGATCAAAATGATTTATATTTAAATAATATCCGATTTATGTCCATATGCAGCTAGAAGAATATGACTTGATTAATATCTGACTTGAATCTATATTCATACAGAACAAATATGGATACGCCAATGTCCAATTCATATTCAATCCATTTTCAGCTTTATATTTAAAAAACAAAATGCTATTTAAGTTAAAAGTTTGCCTAAGAATTTGAGATGAATCTAAGGGAAATATCAAAAATTCATGTATCAGAACATAGACATCAGGGGCAGGTCATATTTTTGTTGAATAAATAAACACCACTAGTAAATAACAACCCTTATCATAATTTCAGGGATGTATTCCAGAGATTGAAACTTATTCCAAATAATTTATCATATCTTATCAATAGTTTCTTGTATCTACGCCTACTCTTCCTTGACCTTCATATACAAATCCAAGGCCCTTCTTACTAGGACCGAAATGTACGATAATCTGGCTACTGCAAATAAACAATAATGAAGGATGTTTTAATTGTTTAAGTTTGCACATAATGTTTCTAGAAGTGAACAATGATCACAATCTGCTCAAACCGATCACCACAGGAAAGTAGTTTGACAAAAATAACCTGTTAGATATCTTTTTTTCTTTTGAGAATGCGGCTATATGCCTAATTGCCTAAATGTAGCTGATAAATCAGGGTTTTAACAAAACAAACAAAAAAGTGCAGCACAGCACAGCACAGCAGTTTAGAGTTTACAGGTAGAGTTAAATGCTCCAAGCAACAAAGTTTACGAACATATTCAAATTTCTAGCTTCCATCATGACAAATTCTCAAACTTTAGTAGATTACACTTTGATCCATTAATATGGCTTCACATTAAAGTAGCTTGAAAGGTCAAGTTTCTGCTTGTAACTATTTGCCCTGGTAGTTGTGGTAGTAGCAGAGAAACTCGCTTATAATGTATCCTCCAAACAAGCATACCGATTTGTTTCTAAAGGAAACAAGAGGAAATGTTTCAACCATTCCTCTACACTTTTCCCATACATATAAGACAAATTTTCTTCTCTTCTTTCCATCCAAAACTAGCTTATGCCACCATTGACTAAATTAAACCATAATTTGACCAATATAGGGCCAGGAAACAAAGAAGAAGGCAAACCTGGAGAGTAAGAACAGCACGATCAGTGAACCTCTTCACGGAAGAAGGTATATTCTCTGGAAGTGTTTTTGCCACTCTTTCCAACTCCTGTTGTTGTTGCTTTGCAGTAACTGTATCAGGCCCAGAGTACATTTCTATAAGCTCATTCAGGTACGGTACCTTTTCCATTGTCTCTTGAACAGCTTCCTGGAAGATAGAATCCAACATCAGATGATCCATAAAAATGAACAAAATTTCAGTATACAATATATTCTGCAACTGCTCACCAATTACCACAGCATAAAGCTTACAAAGACTTAAAAAATTGAATTCAAAAGAAAAATGGTTACGAGATTGGCAGCAACAAGTGAGTCTTAAGATGTAAAGAGAGTGGTATATCAGGTGTCCAGACATCTACAGATATCAGAATGTAATATACCAAAAGGGGCAATTTATCTTAGCGATGTGGCTAAAGCAGTCCTGCTTATATTTTCTTTTACAGGCAATAGCGTACACTGAGATCTATTCAAGTCATGGTTCAGAAACAATAGTATAGCATGTTAAAGATTTTCATGTTTGAATCTCAAAGAGATTTATGCGTGCATGGTAAGTAAAATAGTCCGCATTATCCTAGGTATAGAAAAACAAGCAACAATAGTTTAGAAGTTGAAAATGAATCATATAAGCAACTACATTGAGCTAAATCAGGTGGAAAAATAGATAAAAATGTTCTTTTAATCAACATAAAAGTATATTTGTTGATCTTAAAGTATAAAGCAGAAAGCACATTAAATGGTAAGAGAAAATTATATTTACAATTGAGCATGTTATCATGGATATGGGAAGTCACATAATCAAAACTTTAGTTCGGACTAATTTGGTAAAAATTAGAAAATCAACCTTTAGTTCGGAATAATTTAAGTCAAAACTCAATAATAATCAGATGGCAAATAATAAAGAGGGTTGGAGTAAGACGAATACAGGAAGGAAATAGTCAATTAGACAGATAGATTTGGAGCTCCCATTTTCCATGGTTTCTGTACTGACAAAGCAAGATGACAAACCTCTTGCCAGAATGGTGATTACACACAAATCTATAGTACTTCTAAAACCAAATAGTAGGAGTTAAGGTCGTATTCCGATTTTGGTCATACCCATTGAAAGACTAAAATATCCTAGAACAATAGAATTTTATAAATACTATTTTTATGATATTTGATAGCATTTGTCATGCATATCATCTTTTCCATGAATTGATTATGGATTGCTAATGCTTGCCATTAATTTATAATTTATAGTCATTATTGAAAATTTATAGTCATTAATATTATATTTAGTAGTATTTAATCCTTGTTTGGGCCTATTTGCTTTTGGATGCTGTCCTTGACGTTTTGTTCTTTATCAATTATATTGTATATGGAGTTAATTGTATATGAAGTGATCAATATTACTATATAAAATAAAAAATGGAATTCTCAATGTGCATGAGCACATGACTAGTAACTGAAAGGACGAGCATCCTTGTTAACATCATCCAGTCCATAAGAATATTGGTTTTTGAACATAATAAACAAATTGCAGAAAGTCACAAATAGAATAGCACAACAAAAGAGCCGAAAATAGGGGAGGGAGTCTCATCCAAAGAAATTGCATTAAATCCACATACTGGCATTCTGATGTCAGAACCCCAGCGGGAGATCATGTCTAAAACAAAATCAACAAATTTCAGCAAACAAAAGTCAAGCATAGATAATTGTCCTTTGACCAGAAGCGTAGAAAAAACTAACATTTACCATTTCTATCATTGAAACAGTCATCAAAGGGTTTCAATCATCAAAAAGGGTCATTAGTAGGCACTAAAGACGCTCAACCAAATACAAAAGCGTTCCATGGGCAAGTATCTACGAAATGTACACTATACACAAAACCAAACTAAATCTCACAATTTAGAGTTGATTTTGGGGATCCTCCTCCGCTGCTGGTTCTAAATCAGGTGAAGACTTGCAATACGAAGCACAAGGTAAGTCCTTCCTTATTTTTTCCAATCCAAGTCTCCTTTTTTTTTTTTTTTTTTCATGACCCAAGTCTCCTTTGTTATAACCCAAAGTTTGAATACCAGCTCCTCATCTCTATCAATTCTTGTCCTGCATTGCACAGACTAAACTATGCAAAATGACTAAGTTTCACTTTATATATAATTGTTGCTATATTAGCTTACATGCTCCCATGCTCATATTTGAATTGATCAATCCCAGTTTTACCATATATGCAGCTTTTAAATTTATTGAATTATATTATTATTCATGGTCACAAATAATGTTGTCAAACGCCGCTGGTCAAAAAGCTAATGGAAAGGGTATTGTTGTAAAAATAGGATATCTTGGGGGACATATATGAAAATAGTAATTTTTGGAGGTTACATATGTAATAAGCCATATCTTTGAAACAGTGTATATGCAAAAGGCCCCAAAAGCATAACCTTCAATTCACAAAGAAATTTGATTCACCTAATCATCTAATCATAGCAAGGCCACCAAACTAGATAAGTAAATGACCAAGCCTAGCCTAGAAGTCAGGAGCAAGCCACAAGCAACAAATCTTCACTCCCAAATATATGAATCACACCATGAGATCTATTAAACAAATTAAATGAAATTGATAATTCATGCAAATTGCTGTCATATCTTATAGCCCTGTGGGTTCATATAGCATGCAAAATTTAAAACTGACTTATGAGGTAAAAAGACTATCCAGATACCAATCACCTATCAGTCTAGACTCATTGTTAATTTGGAGTATGTAATGTATGTCATTTAGCCAATGAGGGTAAATTGTGTGAGTAGCCATAGAGCAAGAATGTGAGAAGATAAAGGTAAAAGAAAGCTAGTGAAAAGGGTATGTTAGGTACCTTCTTTCTAAAGTTAAAAGGAAATCACTATAACAGGTTTCAACCAGTTTAAGAATATTTGCTCTAGAATAAGGCATTAAGCTTAATATCCAATGTTTGAAATAGATGCTGTCCCTCAAAAAGGTCAGAAGAATATTGAGGCTTGTCAATTAGAATAGTTCTTAAATCATGGGAGGATGGAGGAAAACAAGACCTAAGGTAATACAATTCACAAAAAAATATAGAACCCGTCACTGATAACAGGACACCAAGTTTCTTGTCCAAGAATAGTTGGAACATGTATTTTCCAATGTTGTTAAAGAAATTCAGAATTCAATGAGGAGACTCCTGAAAAAATTGAAAATGAAAGTTATCCATGGAAATATCAAGCTGGAATACCTCATGCTAGCCATACATTTGCAAAGGCATCATAGAATACTACACGATATAGAGGACTGGAATTGAATGTGATTTCAAATCTCTTCAAACTCTTCCCATTTGAAGTTTTTTGCATTAAAAAAAAAAAATCCTCAAGAAGGTACTTTGAAAGGGTAATATCCATTTGATTCTTTGTGATCATAAAAAGAAAATCTACTTGATTCAGTAACCATTATTTTACCACATGTTGTCATAAAGAATATACTGAAGGAAATGGACCATGTCAAAACTGATTAAAGTACTATAGTGATGCATTATATGGGAGAAGATATATCAATGTTGGCAATAGCATAACAAAATGCTCTTAAATGAATATTAGTTGATTAGTTTAGAATTAGCCTGGGCCGTTAAATAAATCACAACCATAACTATCTAGGAGCAACCAATCATTTCTATTAGGCGCAACCAATGACTTATTAAAGGATTTCTAGATCTTTTTTCACAACCTCCATCCGTGTTAGCTTAGGCTGTTTTCTTCCCTTTATAAACCCTAGAGCACATATGGGAGCAACTTTCCTAGTTGAAACTTACTCAAACCTTTATTGCACATGTCCATACCATCTCAGCCAGTCTTGATCACTTTGTATTCTATTACTGCCACTCCATGCTCTCCCATATACTCATTTCTGACTCCATTCTTTCTATCTTACCACACATCCATCTCAAAATTTTTGTTTCTGCGACACCCACATTTTTTGTTTTCGCCTTTTTTTTATCACTCATACTCTGGTGAACCATACAAGTTGTAGCTCCTATTTTGTCTGGCAAAAGGTTTTTTGCCATGTCATTATCCCTTAAATAAGAAGTCAAGAAAGAAGGAAAGCAGTATAAAAATCAATGTATAAAGTAGTTACACCACAAGCATCAGAATTAGTGTTACCCATTATTTTGGCTTGGAGTGGTAGATCCTACTATGTGTTACTTCCATTAGAAAATAAAATCGTTTGTGCGTGCATGTCTACTTACATTTTAAGGTAGAAAGCATAGAATGTATTTGAATTCAAAAATAGACTGACAAAGATTGGATCTTTAAGATACTTAACCCATACTGTAAGCATAAAATAGCCAAACAGAAATTTGAAGAACCAAAAAAATATCAAGATAGATCTTGAGCAACTTGTGTACCATAAGCTAAATGATAAACCATGGTTATCAATCTAGAACTAGTTCAACAGATCTTACTTGTGCATGAGTTCATAACCAAGGCTGGTCCAAAGGGAATAATCTGAAGAGAATGCAAGCACACGCACCCCACACCACCCCCCCCCCCCCAAAAAGCCCAACTCCTTTTTTCCCAAAGAAGAGGGAGGAGGGGGGGGTGGGGGGAGATCCCCTACCTATACACTCCCATACCAATGCTCTCCTACATGAATGCATACAGTGAAAGATTAAGATAACAAACTATATTTAAAATATCAGACAAGCTTTAAATGTCAAAATGTATGCAGGCATGAAAAGACCTGCATGTTTCATGGGGTAGAAAATTGAAGATGCAGTATGATGTTAAGCTCCCATTAGACCTCAGAAATCAGCATCTTCAACCAACATGCAATGTCTGCTTCAGAATCTCTATAGCTTCACAGCCACTTCCTAGGTGCTTCATTACTCTAAATATCTTCAGCCATGCTTCCCTGCTCTCATGTCTGCTCCCAATTTAGATACTAAATGTTGGGTGTAAAATTACCACTATGTACTTTTAACAGAAAGGATCCTTATTAACAAAAAATTCACTAAGTGAGATGTTGAAGCAGGTGTATTTATTATTTGACCTTCTTATATAGACATTTGGCAGCAAGAACCAGCCCTTCCATATCTAGTAATGGGCATGGAGCACAAAACTGAGCCATATGAGTTCTACCTAAGGACTAAGCAGATCTATGCAACCAATTGCAAGACCAACATCAACCCTACTGCTACTTATGCCAACATCTAGCCTTGCACTGATGGGCAGACAAGGAGACAAAGCTACTAGAGGCAAATAATGCTTAGTTCCCGGTAAATATTTATTGGCAGTTAGGAAATAGTACCCTGCCTATAGCTGAGGACTTGAAATAATTTACAGGGGAAAAAGATGAAATAAATTTGATATATACAGAACCTCCAGGTAAATATATCAAACCTAAGTTAAATTTTAAAGAGCTCATACAGATTAGACAAATGCAAGTACCTCCCACTCCTCTTGGCTTTTTATCCCCTCATATGCCATCAAGAAAGGCTTTGCCTTCTCCAGTGCATCACGGAGGGACATCGGAGGCTTCTCGTCAACGTCAGGATTATCGAAATTCACCAGATATTCTGGCTCAAATTCGATCTACACAAACAACATCATTACAATCAAACAAAATATCAAAGCAACAATATAAAGAACAAAATCAACGAGCTCAATCAATCACACCATATTGTTAGTATGGACAGCATCCCAATAGGCATCTTCCAATGGAGAAGGCAGCGCACTCCAGCTCATCTCTTCGAACTCTTCAGCCAACTTCTTCATATTCTCTTCTCCAAGCCGCTTCTCCAGTCTCTCTCCATCAGCATTGTCCCCGAGATAAAGACCATGATCCTCCGCAGCTTCGTCAGCCCGACTGCCCCTAAACCTCCCACCCCTCCCTCTCCCACGCATTGCAACCCCTCTCCCCCTCCCGCCACCTCTCCCGCCGCCAGGGCCCCCTCGAGAAAGAACCTCCACCGCCTTCCTCACCGCCTCTTCACGGTTCAGTGTCGGCTGGCCCGCTTTCGGCTCCGCTGGCTCCCGCCCACCCCTTGGGGCCCCGATGGGCGCTCTAGGCCGGACATGTCGGTTCTCCTCGCTCGCCCGGGAATCGGGCTCCGCCGGCCGGGAAGGCTTTCCCCGGCCGGAGCCGGAGAGTAGGGGGGAGAGGCTCCGAGGGAGAGGGGTCACTTCCTCGGGATCGGTGAATTGGGTTTGCGCCGGGGGAGCGGAAAAATCCTCCCTTTTGAAAAAGATAGGTCTTTTGGTCTGGGAATCGTCCGCGGAGGCGGAGGGCGGAGGCTGGGGGAGGTCGCGGCCGCGGCCGGCGGATTCTGGGGGCGGTGGGGACCGGCCCCGCCCACGGCCCGCGGCGGGGGAGGAGGAGGGCTTGAATGAGGACATCCAGGAGGAGAAAGAAGGCAGGACGGGGGAGGACGGGAGGACGGGACGACCTCGTCCATGGCCGAGGCCAGCAGGGGCGAAGGGGTCGTCGTCCGCGTCGGGTTCGCCTTGGCTGGGGGCGCCGGGAGGGAGTGGGGATCTCGGTGGAGGGCTGGAGCCGCGGCCCCTTCCCCTTCCCCTTCCCCCGCCACCGCCGCCGCCGCCGCCGGAAAAGGTGGAGTACGCGGCTGAGGAGGCGGAGGCGGTGGGGCGGCCGGGGGCGGCGGCTAGCCTGCTTAAGCCTCTCATCCTGTCGGGCGTTGGGAGGGGCGAGGGACAGCACTGTCCGCCGCCTAGGGCTGGAAGAAGATACGGGAAACAGGGTTTAGGAATGAACCGAACCAAAGCAACCCAGACGGGGTTTCATCCAAGATTTGGTTTGGCTGTTTGTCTGGGCTGCAATATAGAGCCGGGTTGCTATCCAGGATCTTTCTTGAAACATAATCTGCGCGTGGTCGATAAGGGGAAAACAGGTTCGGTGCTTTTAAGAAAGAACTAAAATTTTTTTGATGAAATTAGTGACCAGATAAGTCACGGGCGATAAGACGAAGCAACTGAATTGGATGGAAGGGAACTGCATATTAGATCGGCTCGTAGAAAAATAATTGGCTGCACAAATGACGTGGTTGCTGTGATTGAAAGTCTAGAGGGAATTTTATTCTTGTCTTTCTTCCACCCGAGGATCTCTCAAGGAAACTGGCTAGAGGACGGTTTGATTTGTTGCGTTCGTTGGTTTTTTTCTGTTATAGTTGCTATATATATATATATATATATATATATTAAAAATAAATTTTTAATTTTATTTTCAACTAAAAAAAAAAAGTAATTCTTCAGTTGAATTTTATATAAAAATAATTTTTTAGTTTAAATATAAATTAAAAATAACTTCTAATTTTTTATTAAAATTATCCTTATGCCGTTATACAATAAGACAGTATTTCTTTATAATAAGACAATATCACATTATATTAGTACAGTATTTTTTTATAATAATATAGTATTATTTTATTATATTATATTGGTATAGTAACTTTTTACAATAAGACAGTATTACATTATATTAGCATGGTATTTTTTTATAATAATACAGTATTACTTTATTGTATTATATTAGTACAGTATTCCTTTACAATAAGATAGTATTACATTATTATAGTGTAGTATTACTTTACAACAATGCAGTATTGTTTTATAATAGTGTAACAGTATAGTATTACTTTATAATAGCGTAGTACTATTTTATAATAATGCAGTACTGCTTTATAATAATATAGTATTATTTTATAATAGTACGGTAATGTTTTATAATAGTGTAGTGTTGCTTTATAACTGTAGAGATAATTCAGTCATTTCATGTTATTTGAGAAGCTGTTTTTAAGTTATATTTCAAATTAAAGATATTTTTTATTTAAAATTTAAATAAAAAATTACTTTTAAATTTAAATTAAATATTCTCATTAGTTTACCTTATATATATAAGTATTTGATATCACTCAATTTTGTATTCTCTTCACTTCTTGATCACGTTGGCCTCCTTAAAGATCGACGCCACATACTCTGTATATATTCTATTTTGGTCTATTTTTGCAAGAATCACATAATAGTTGGTTTATCTTATGTAAATTTTATTTTGGTTGGACTATATTTTGTCCAAACCCTTTACCAGATGCTGCTCTAATTAAACTTAAAAGTAGTTCCCACGTGAATGCCTTTCAGCTATGTCATCAAACTCATGGTAACTTTAGCCACATCATTTTACACGTGGCTTGACAAAATATTTAGATAAATAACCACTCAAAAGGTATCCTGACAGTGGTAACGCAAACAAAGCATACTCTTAAGTTTTCCTTCTTCTTTTTTCTCATTTTAATTTTTATTACCAAATATAAGGATTTTAAGCTAAAAAAAATTTATAATCTTTTTATTAATAATCCAAAACATGACTTGGAAAAATAAAAAAATGAGTAGAATACTCTTATTAATTTCTCCATCATTCGACCACTTCTGTGGGTTTGAAATTGAGGAAATAGGTTTTACAAATAAACCTGGCCCAATCAAATCGATGTGGTATAGAATTTAGTTCTTGATAGATTAAATAGGCTTGAATGTTTTAAAAGTAAGATCATTAACTAAGGCTCATCTTAAAACGAGATATAGAATCTATTATGCCATCAAGCAATTGATACTAAGAGAAACTGTGATATGAAAATCTATATCGATCAAGATGAAAGATGAGAAATTCCTAAAGATAATATTATAAGATCTCATCCAAAATCAAACCTAAGATTCTAATATTTTTATCTGTATAAAAATCTTACAATTCAAAAGTATTTGTGACTTATTCCTTTAACTCTTCAACCATTAGCTATATGAACTCAAGTGAGATAGTTTGGAGCTATCAAATAGGTTTCGAGGCTAGAGTATCTTAAGTGAGTGAGATCCATGTTAATGGTAGAGAAGATCCAACGGCACACACCCACCACCCATTTAAGGTGGAAGTATGGGGCAGGGTTGAAGTTTTCGATGTTTTATTTTTATCCAAGGTATGGTTAGCATTTTTAAGTTTTTACTTTTATCTCACTTTAGAACCACCGCTATAATCTCAAAAACAAAGAAAAAAGGTGTATAAATAAGAGAAAGAGAGAGAAGGAAGATGATAGGAAGGGTCATTACAGTCACACCTTGACACTCTCTGTATCTCCGACTATCCTCTTGGCATCAGGTGTGCGCTCAAAGGAGAAGTGCTAGATCTATTTCTTTGCATAAGATTTTTTTATCCATATGTACTAAAATCTGACACACCGTGAATGAAGCTAAAAAATTAAATAAAAAAAATATGTGAATATTTTCCATTCTTGTGGCCATTTCCTCCCTGCTTGTCCGAGCATTTGCTCATCTCGTCAATGCCCTCTTTTAATCTTCTCCAATTTTTGAGATGAAATTTTGAGTCCATTTTTATTGAGGTTGGCCGTTTTTCTATTTTTCTACTAAAATACAGATAAAAAGATTGGTATTAAAAAATACAAGTACATTGTTGTTAAAAAAATTAATAAACAAAATTTATTTAGTGGATATGGATAACCATTTCGCACATGATGCATATCTCCTTATGCATTAAACCAATCCCCTCCTCTCATATTGGTTAAGTAAATAGATAAGTTTGGTAATCCTCAGTGATGATTGAGTTGCTGAGAAATCTTTTAAATTATGTGAAGTTTATGGGTTCAAAATGGATTTCAGGGTTTGTTTTGAATTAGTGCAAAAGTTTATACATTCAAAATAAATATGCTATGAGCTTAAAGTAAGTAAAAACTTTTGTAGAACTTGTATAAGTGAAAACTTGGCTAGAAATTAGGAACATAATTAAACTCATATTTCTTAAATTTATATCAAGGAACATTACTATTTTAAGCACTTGGCACTTTACCATCTCTTACATTCATACAAGTGGAGGCTTACTTTGAGGAGATAAACTTCGCAGGGACTAAAATTTTAGTCCTACTTATTTTTCACTCGTAGAACTTGCAATAAATTAGCAAAGATGGAACTTGTATCAAAGATTAAAAGAAAAATCATTCTACCATCAACCCTCTCTCTTTTTTTTTTTTTTTTGAGTCATTAGCTCACCTTTTAGCTACCTCCCAATTCTCAGGCAACCTCCACAACATTTAGCTATTAAGCACTTCATCAATTTATCTTTACCATCTTTTTCAAAGTCCTAAACCTTATTTTAATGCCCTCATTCTGTTCATCAGGAGCTAGGCAACGATCACATAAAAGGGGATGCACAAGCTAACAGAGCAGTACAAACCTTTGGCATGTGAGACAGAAAAATAAGTACTAACGTGTCTGAATTCTAAAAAAAAAAAAAAATTATACAGAAAAATGTTAAAGGTAGTTATTTCCATTATATAATAACTAGTATATTAGCATAATAATTAAATCATGAGCATTGTTTATCTACTTGGTATGAAACATAGACCTGCTGTTATCTTGAAACATGACCCGGATTGAAAGAGGGGAAAAAAAAAAAAAATCTTGCAGCCAATGGCGAACCATGAGCCTTCTTTCATTTTCATTTATATTAAAAGGGGAGAGGAGAAAAAAAAGAAAAGAAAAAGGAAAAGAAGGTTGTTGCACGTATAGCCAGACCAAATTTCCCAGTCCCACCCAGCCGGTTCTTTTGCCGGACCGCTACGTCAAAAAAGGCCGTATCTACACCCGGCCGGTCCGACAAATCAAAACCCTAAACCCTCTTCTTCCCCCGCCACGCGCTCCTTTTTTTTTCGTACTTGCTCTCCGCCATCGCGGGCGGCCAAGCGATGGCAATCCGCTCTCGCTTTCCCTCCTTTCGCCGCCTCTCCACCGCTGTCTCCGCTGCCGGCCCGCTCCTTTGGAGCCACGCCGGAGAGGAAACCGCCACACCGTCAGCGACCGTCCAAATCCTATCGTGGGGCCGGGGCAGCTCCGGCCAGCTTGGCGGCGGCAAGGAGGAGATCCGCTTTTACCCCTCCCCCGTGGCTTCTCTCCGCCTCCCGGCGGACTTCCGCCTCGTCCCCGTCCAAGGCCGCCTCCCGCTTCCTCCTCCTCCTCCGTCGCAGGGGTCGGCTACTGCCGCTGCCTCCGTTGAGGTTGGGATCTCCTGTGGGCTGTTCCACTCCGCCTTGCTCGTGGACGGGAGGTTCTGGATCTGGGGCAAGGGTGATGGTGGCAGGCTTGGTTTTGGTGATGAGAGCTCCGTCTTCGTCCCGATGCTCAACCCTAATCTTGATGGTGTTCGGAGTATTTCGCTTGGTGGAATCCACTCTACCGCCCTCACCCGGTCTGGTGAGGTATTCACGTGGTCAGTAAACGGGTTTTTTTGCGATTTGTTTGATCTCTGGGTAGGAGGAATGTGGTTAAAATTAAACCTTTTGCTTTGGTTGCGGTTCTAAAGTTAGATTGTCGTGCTTTGAGTTGAAAAATATCGTAGTTTCAATTTTACTCGACAAGAAGTTTCTCTTTCCAAGATGCAGTGGTGCATTCGGAACAAAAAGGTTGCGTGCACTCATTTTCTTTCATCACATTTATGCACAATTTGATGCACCGTTTCATATTTTTATCTTTGTTTGTGAACAGAAGCATTCGTTTTAACGAGACATGATGTTTTATTCTCCCGAATATGACTTCCAAGGGCTTTGTCATGTGTTTCTTTCAGTTTGATTTTTGCGCATTTCCAACTACGCTCATCAGATGATAAATAGTCATATTTCCACAACAGAAATCTACATGCTGTTCCTTAAGAAGCATAAACTAGATCACCTAGACTTACATTGATTGCCTATTTCAGTGCAGCTGCCACTTAATTAGATCTGCCCATCTTATGGAAGATGAATTGTAGCTGTTTAAAGAAGCACAACCCAATGGACATTGCTTCTGTTGTTGGGCTTTTAGTGGTCATTAACGTACTTTAAGGCCATGTTCGGTTTGCAGGATTGGGACGTGGGAACGGATACAGTCTCCCACCCAACCTATTTCCATGTTTGATAACTTTTCAAGGATTTGGATGAACTTTTATCATAATTTCATTATTTCATATTCCTTTAAAGACAACAAACCCTCTTCTTTTTATCAAATATAAACTCTCAATTATTAATGTAGCTTAGTGCACCTTGCACAAATGTTGTTTCTGAGCTAATCATGTCATCCATATGTTAATGTTTCATGAGTTGCCAAATGACTATAGTTTTTTCACCGTTGCTACATGTGATGCCTTCCTGCTTACCCTTTTGTTAATCATCTTTGGCTTGTATATTATCCTTTGTATTTTCTTCTATGATTACTAGTTCTATAAAATTGCCAAATTGATGGTTATGATGATTCTCCACAATACACTCAAATCCTAAGTCATTGATAATCATAGTCTGTAGGAAGCTAAATTTAAGCATGTTGACATGCTCTGGATGTTCTACAATCGATGCTTTTGGTAGTTTTATTTGATGATGCTCGGGGTTGAGTTTCCCTCTATGTTGTAAGAATCCCTATTATTTGAAACTTGGATTGAGCATCTCCTATAGTTGTTTGCCTCCAGCTACTGGTTTTTCTTTGCTGCATTCCACTTTAAGATCAAACTTATAAATGTTTTTAGGTGTGCTATGAGCACCGTTTCAAAATCCAGCGTGTAGCCGCATGCACCCACATATGTATACAAGGTTTGAAATACTGCTGGGACTGCGGGGTATCTCACCATCTTCAGTGTTGGAATGGGATGGGTTGGGAAAGGGATTGGAATAAGAGGGGACAGGCATCATGCCGAGTATTGGGACATGGAGCATGCAATCCCATGGAAAAACCAGTCTGGCTTCATCCCACGGTTTTTAAAACTTTGTATGTGCGTGTAATCTAGTGAGTGCATTACATAGGTCAATATTGTAGTCCCCATGCTCGGTTGCATAATTTATTTTCATTTGCCCATACAAGCCTAGAGGCCTGTATATGAGGTCTGGGCATGCCCACACGTGAGGCTGGCATAGCTAATTCTAATATACTAGATGCCCCTCTTGTGCTAGATAATCCTTAATACATTCATATACAAGTATATATGAGAGAAAGGGAAGAAATTATAAGGATATTACATACCATGAAGTTGAATTTAGTGATGGTGGCCAAGGGGGTACCAGAGGGCCAACTTCCTCAGGTGGCCCACAAACAAGAGTGATATCACTTGTAGAATTCATTATAGAGTGTTCTTCCTTGTGAAAGGCCCCACCAACCATTGTTGTTTTTTCACCACCACCACCTCTTCGCTTGCCATCCTTGTTCTCCAATGTCGTCTCACCTTCAGACATTCAAAAACCTCAAGATGCAAGAGAGTTTGTGAGAGAACTAATTCACATTTCTTTTCACTGGTTGGAGACTTGGACAGATATATAGGGAGTTTTATTAAAATGGGGGCTGAGCAACTTGCCAAGTGCCAAATGGATTAATTTTCAAAGTCTAATTTTTTATGCTAGATATTTCCAATATTAGCCAAGTGAATTGTTTTTTAAAGCACCATTCTTCGGTAGAAGATATGAAGAAAAATTACCTATATAGTTTTTTTGAGATTAAGATATAGGTCCTTCTCAAACTAGTTTCACTGCTTTTTGTGGGGTTCTGGGCAAGAAACAAATTCTTGGGGCATCACAAGAATCTTGTAAAGATGTTAGTGACCCTTCGTATAATTTGTATTGCACCTAGCCATTCAAAATACTTTTTTCCCTGCACATGCTTAACAGTTTAATGACATTAGACATACTATTTATACTCTTGAAATTCTTAAGTCGGTCCAAAAGAAGTTTTTGCCAATGTTCTGCAGTGGAAGTGATATTTATTTATTATTCTTCTGGATTGCCAGAGTCACATGACTGCTCAATTGGCTGGAGTTTGCAGGGGTTATGGTGGGTTTGGAGCTCTTGGGCACTCTGTTTATCACAGGGAACTATTGCCTAGAGTTGTGAATGGTTCTTGGAAGGGACGCATATCCCATCTTGCTACGAGTGGAGCCCATACTGCAGCACTTACTGATTCTGGTCAGCCTTCTGTACATTAATCAGATGCCAATCAATTCTGACTCTTTTTCACCCTAGGTGATGATATGCATTTGGATTCTTGAAGCATGTTTTAAAATGCAGCACATGTGGCTGTGCATGTGGCTGCATATGCATATGCAGTTTGATGCAGGATAAAAGTCTAGGGATGATAGATCTAAAATTAGAACTTAATGCAATGCAAATCCTAAATGCGCAAATGCAAAACTGAAATCTGAATTCGATGCAAGTTAATTTTGACAACAAAATCTCATAAAAACACTAATAGCAGAAACGAGAGGAATAGAATTAAACGAGAAAAAAATTGGAAAGGCTGAAAATTTTTCGAGGCTGGTAAGGATTGTTGTCAATTCTGCTTAAATATGGTGTTCATTTAAATTCTTGTGAGATTCAAGCTTTTGCTTTTCTGTGAGGAGTCGAATCCGAAGGTGGGAGGGTTCAATATTTCTGGAGTTGGTGATTAGAATCGGAGAAGTCGGCACGACAAAAGTTGTTGAGCTATGATTGGGATGGTGCAGCGGTAGATCGGCGTTGGGTTGGTGTTAGTGTTGGATGCAACTCGGCTGAGGGGAGAACGAAGTGAATAGAATAGTCAAAATAAATTTGAGAATTACTCCCATACGGCCTCACACCGTTCTACGCAAAGTGCGAAGGCAAACATTTAAGAGGGGGATTTTCTTTTATTTTTTTTTTCTTTTCTCTTTTTATGAATATAATGCATCCTTATTTATAGACCATTAGTTTAACAAATTTATGAAACTAATCATATAACAACTAAACAAATTCAAAAATAACAACTTGAAATAAATCCCTAACAAAATATTCAAAATAACAATTTGAAACAAATCCCTAACAAAATATCTAAAATAACAACTTGAAACAAATCCCAACAATTAATAAATCTGGTCACATTCATCGAATGTGGACGAACTCAACTAGGGGTAATGGGTGTGAGCACATCATCAAACCAGATGCTTGAATTTCGGAGGTGATGGCGCACATAGGTTCGAAATGTGCTCGATTTTGCATCAACTCTCATGGGTTTCGAAAAATTTAGCTCCGACAAATGGATCGTAATATATTGCTCATAAAGCTTTGAACTCAATTGTTGAAGCTCGGTCTGTGTTATCCAAATTGCATCTTCTTCAGGCCGATACAATTATTTTACCAAAAAACTTTGTTCCCCGCCGTCTCTTGTTGATACAACCCGATCGTCCAGAATCGCCTCAATGTCATCTTTCTTCTTCTACAAGGAAGTTCTAGGGACAAGAGATGAAGGTGGCAAAGAAGAAACTAGGTTTTTTGTGTCAGGATAATATAGTATTAGGTCCTCAACATTAAAAATGGGGCTAATTCCCATGTCGAATGGCCAATCTAAAAGATAAGCATTAGACCCGATCCTTTTAAGGATCTTAAACAGACCCATATTTTGTGCATGTAATTTTTGAACGGCTCCTTGTAGAAGTCTTTCCGGTTTAATCCTCACCATCATCATTTCTCCCTTGTTAAATTCTTTTTCATGCCGGTGTTCATCTGCAGCCCTTTTATAATTTACATTGTTTAAAATTATCTTACATTGAATTTCTTGATGTAGATTGTGCATATGCTGTGTGAAAGATGATGCATGCTCACTAATTCTATGTTCTAGTGGAAGTTTTACTAAATTAATCGATTTTCTGAGATTATATCCTATCACAATCTCAAATGTGCTCATCCCAGTTGTTCGATTTACTAAACCATTATAAGCAAATTCTGCTTGTAGCAGGATAATGTCCCAATTATTTATATGTTCACCGACAAGACATCTCAATAGATTCCCCAAACTCTTATTTACAACTTTAGTTTGCCCATCGATTTGGGGATGGTGTGAAGATGAGAAAAGCAATTTTGTGCCCATGATTTTTCACGAAGTTTTTCAAAAATAGCTAACGAATCGAACGCCCCTATTGGTCACTATCGTTTTTGGTAAACCGTAAACCATGGAGCATAACAATTTCAGATACAAAAATTTTGGCTACGTGTGTAGCATCGAAAGTTTTTCGACAGGGAATAAAATGAGTCATTTTGGAAAATTGGTCGACAACAACAAGGATGGAGTCATGTTTCCTGAGAGTCTTTGGGAGATCCAAAACAAAATCCATACTAAGGTCTTCCCACAGTGCATATGGCACAGGAAGAGGTGTGTACAAATCGGTGTTCTTTCTAATCCCTTTTGCCTGTTGGCACGTCCCACATTGGGCAGCAATATGCACTACATCCCTTCTCAGCTTCCTCTAAAAGAAACGATCCTTAACCATTGAGATAGTTGTCTCGCCCAAAATGTCCCGCTAACCCTCCAGAGTGAAGTTCCCAAATGATTAGATCCTGCATTGATCCGTGCGGAATACACACTTGGCTGCCTTTAAAAAGAAAACCATCCCGAATTAAATAGTTTGTGTTCATAAGTTTGCCTTCTAAAATAGAAGAATGATTTCACTAAAATTTGGGCAAGTGGATTACTCATCCTTGACCTGTTTAAACCCAACTACACTAATGCCTACATTATTTAAGGTGGCCACAACTTGACTTAAGGCGTCAGCGGCTTTGTTTTCTACCCTCGCTTTGTGTTTTAACACGAAAGTGTATTCTTAAAGGAATTCGACCCACTTCGTGTGCCTAAGATTCAATTTTTCTATGAGTTCAGGTACCTAAGAGCTTGATGATCAGAAAATAAAATAAACTCTTTAGATAATAAGTAATGTCACCAATATTTTAATACCTGAACTATCGCATATAATTCTTTATCATAGGTGGAATATTTTTGTCTAGGCTTATTCAATTTTTCACTACAATAGGCTATTGGATGTTTTTCTTGACTTAAGACTCCATCTATTCCTTCCCCCAAAGCATCGCATGAAACTTCAAAAACCTTTTCAAAATCTCACAATTTTAAAATTGGTGCTTTTGTCATCTTTTCTTTTGTCTTTAAAAGCCTTGGTTGCAGGATTTGTCCAATTGAATTCTCCTTTTTTTAAACAATTTGTTATTGGGGCCATTATGGCACTAAATACTTTAATGAAGCTACGATAAAATGTAGCTAGGCCATGGAAGCTCCTAGATTTGTGGATATTTTTGGGTTCAGGCCATTCCTTAGTGGCTTCTACATTTTTTGGGTCTATCGACATACCATCTACGGACACACCTGTATCGATTTGTGATCGGTATGGTATGGTACCATATTGTATGGTATCGTACCATATCGATGATAAAAAAATCAAAAAATCCTACCTAGTAGCATTAAAAAAAAGAAAAAAAGAAAATTGGGCTAAATTGGATCGAATCGGCCCTGAATTGTACCGAACCGATCCAAACCGTCCGGTTTCGGATGGTTCGGCCTTGATTCGTACCGAACTGCACCGTATCTATTCTAAAAAATTGGCCTGAATCGGATCGATTTTCCGTCAGTATAGTAAGGTACGGGATATACCGGTCGGTTCGGGTCGGTACGGAATACCATGGACATAATGAATCCTAAAAAGATGACTCAGGGTTGTATAAAAATGTATTTCTTCAAATGGATGAAATTTTTTTTTCTCAAAATTTTGAAAACTTGCCTAATGTGTTCAGTGTGTTCCATCTTAGCACGACTATAAATCAAAATATCATTGAAATAGACGATCAAGAATTTTTCAATAAAGGGTCGAAAGATCTGGTTCATGACCCTCATGAAGATGCTCGGGACGTTCGTCAAGCCAAAAGGCATGACTAGCCATTCGTATATTCCCTCTTTTGTTTTGAAAGCAGTTTTGCACTCGTCCCCAGGTCTAAGCCGAATTTGATGGTAACCACTACGAAGGTCAATTTTCGTGAAGATGGATGACCCGGACATCATGTCTACCATATCGTCTAAGCATGGAATGGAAAATCGATACTTAATTGTGATTTTGTTAATTGTACAATGGTCAAAGCACATGCGCCAACTATCGTGCTTTTTGGGGGTGAGAAGCATTGGGACTGCATAAGGACTCATGCTTTCTCTCACAAATCTTTTTCTAATCAAATCCTCAACCTGACGCTTTAACTTTACATGTTCCTTTGGATTCATCCTCTAATGTGGCAAATTAGGTAAGGACGAACCAGGGACAAGGTGAATCGCATGTTGTATGTCTCTAAGAGGTGGGAGTTCATCAGATAATTCTTCAGGTATCATGTCACTAAATTCGGAGAGCAGGTTCTTAACAGCTAAAGACAGCTCAGTCGCATTAAGGGAAATAGGTACCTCCCTAGCTACTAAGGTGTAAACAACATCAGTTTCAATTTCTTTGTAGTTTTTTTATTTAAGATATGCAAGGGTTTGGTGCTTTCAACACGACTTGGCGGATTTCTGGACGTTGTTGATGAGCTTGAACTCGGGTCAGTTGGAGCTCGGGGTGCTGATTTCGGTGAAATTGGTTTTGCAGGATTCAAAACAATCTTTTTATCTTGATTCACGAAAACATACGTGTTTGGTTGACCATAGTGCATGATAAATAAATCATTGAGCCAAGGTCGCCCTAACAGCACACGTGCAACATCCATTGGAAGGATATCACATCAAATTTGATCAGAGTAAGTCGCAAAATTGAGAGGAACCAGACATCGCTGCTTAACAAGCATCATGGTCTTAGCTACCCAGGTAATCTTATGTGGACTAGTGTGTGGTTCTGTTTTAAGACCTAGGCAATTAATTGTTGATTCGGAAATAACATTAGTGCAACCTTCGCCATCTATAATGGCTTTGCAACTTTTGTTGCCATATTTTGTGTAAGTATGAAAAATGGACCACCGTTGCCAATCAACTTCTCTCCTAGGGTGAGCTAGGACACATATCATGACTTGTAGAGGCATGTTTTCATCAAATTGATCGACCTGATCGAATGCCTTTTCATCACTAGGGACATCTATTGTCGTGTGTTCAACTGCTTCTATGTCTTCAGCATCTTCAACGTCTTGTTGAACCACAAGATTCCGTTTAGGACACTCGTAAGCATAATGTCCTACCCGATGACATTTGTAGCACTTATCCGATATATTTTTTGTTTATCAAAGGCTACCCCTTTTCCTTTAAAGTCTGTGTTTGGTTTATTTTGTGTGCTGTCCGAATTTCTTATGTCCCTATAAGATCATTTCTTGGGATTCAACTCCCCAATCTGGGAAGTGGACTTTCTAGCATGTGTTCGGAAAAATTTTTCGTATTCCAACACAAGTTGGAAAGCCTGCTTAACGTGTTCAACCCTATGTGGTGCAATTTTGCGCTACAAGTCCTCTTTTAGCCCTTTACGAAATCGTGAAAGGGTCATTTGCTCATCCTCTCGTAGATCACAACGAACACATACTTCGTCAAACTTGTTCATGTATTCTGATACAGAAAATGAACCTTGATTTAAAGCTAGCATTTGATTGAATAGATTTTATTTATAAGTTAGAGAAAAGTACTTTTCTCTTAGTTTTGCCTTCATTTCAGCCCACAAGGTGATGGGCTCTTAACCAATTCGCTCTAAATGCCATTCGATGCCAATCCAAAAATGCGAACCAAACTCGATGTTCGTCGGACATTTCATACCAGTCAAAAAATTGATCCATGTCAACGAGCCAATTGGTAAAAATTTTGGGATCTAATTTTCCATCAAAAGTAGGCGCATCTATTTTAACCCTGTTCATGATGTTATCTCGAGGGCCTAAATTTTCTTGGAAGAAGGGGTTATTCGTGGAGGAGTTCGCATAAGTTGTCCCCTAAAATTATTTTCAATGTGACCTACGGTCCTATTGGCAATTTCTTGTGCTACATTATTGAAGGCCGGTTTATTTTCACATTCTTGAGTTGCTTCTAGAATGGAAACCCTATCTTTGATGTCTTGTATGTTGGTGGATAGTTCATTCAATTTTAACAAAATTTAGCTAAATGGATCTTCGGGATCTTTAAGAGTGTCATCTCTAAACTTTGTTCCTGCTCTAGTTGTCATAATTGAAATCGGGCTCTAATACCAAAGTTGATGCAGGATAAAAGTCTAAGAATGATAGATCTAAAATTAGAACTTAATGCAATACAAATTCTAAATGCACAAATGCAAAATTGAAATCTAAATTCGACGCAAGTTAATTTTGACAACTAAATCTTATAAAAACACTAATAGCAGAAACCAGAGAAATAGAATGAAATGAGAAAAAAATTGGAAAAGCTAAAAATTTATCGAGGCTCGCAAGGATTGTTGTCAATTTTGTTCAAATATGGAGTTCGTTTAAATTCCTGCGAGGTTCAAGCCTTCGCTTTTTTGTTAGGAGTTGAATTCGACGGTGGGAAGGTTCAATGTTTTTGGAGTTGGTGATCAGAATCAAAGAAGTCGACACGGCAAAAGTTGTTGAGCTATGATCGGGATGGTGCGACGATAGATCGGCGTTGGGTTGGCGTCAGGATCGGTGGTAGATACAACTCGGCTGAGGGGAGAACAAAGGGAATAGAATGGTCGAAACAAATTTGGGAATCACTCCCATATAGCCTCACACCGTTCTATGCAAAGTGCGAAGGCAAACATTTAAGAGGATTTTTTTTTCTTCTCCTTTCATGAATACAATGCTCTTTTATTTATAGATCATTAGTGTAACAAATTTATGAAACTAATTGGATAACAACTAAATAAATTCAAAAATAACAACTTGAAACAAATTCCTAACAAAATTTCCAAAATAACAATTTGAAACAAATCTCTAACAAAATATCCAAAATAACAACTTGAAACAAATCTCAACAATTAATGGATCTGATCACATTCATCGAATGTGGACGAACTCAACTGCGGGTAATGGATGCGAGCCTGTCATCAAGCCAAATGCTTAAATTTTGAAGGCAACAGCACACGTAGGTTCGACATGTGCCCGATTTTGCATTACAGTCCCTTGATTGCATACCTTATTTGCAGATACCATGTGGTCAGATTGTATATGGGCCGAAATGATTTTGGTAAGCACTTTTTGACACTATGCAATGCAATTAGCATTGAGTGGCTGCATATTTAGCCCACTTATCATTATGTCACCACTAGTATGGCCCTTTTAGCAATGTGCGATCATATGTGGGCCCTCTTATGTAGGTCCATATGAACAAAGCTAGTTGAAGCTAATTGTTGGGTTGAATGTAGGTTTCAAGCAGGACGCATGTATATTAATGACGTTAATGTATTAATTATGCTATAGCTATTGCTACTAAAAATTAGCTACTAAGTAGTAAGCACTAGTTGCTAGATGTTATCATTACCTATATGGGTATTCTATAAAAAATGTTATTATTGTTATTGTTGTATATAGTACTTTTTATTAGTATTAAATTATTAAATTTTGTCCTCGTATGCTTATGTATATGCAGCTTGCATGATTCATATATACTATGCAGTTCCTTGACCGCTTGCATACTGTATTATGTCTCATTAATATTATCAACATCAAAACTTAAACTCTGTTTAAATCAGTAGAGCTGTTGCTTTAAAAGAATAGTTTTTTAGGGAGCTTTTCATATGTGATCAAGGTTTTAAATTTTGTGGGATATGGTTATCTCCATTTTCTCATGGAATGGGAGACGCCACCATCCCACCTTGTTTCGATACTTGAGACAGAGGATGTTCCAAGATGTTCTGATTGGAATGCTGGGACGCTAGCGGGATGGCTCTGTCCTGATACATGGGATGGTATCCCATATTGGTGTCCCACGGGATGTCCCACTGGGATCTGAATCCTTGTACATGACAATGCAAAATTGTTGAATAAGAATACAAGATGAATGGAAAGAAAGGAAGATCAGAGGTTCCTAGACTTCTGTTTGTTTGAACAATACAGAACAATCAAAATTTGGATCTAAAAGGAACTAAATACGTAAATACGCCTAAGCCAATACTGACAATATCCAAATGACTTGAGGACTTCCTCAACTCAGTGTTTGGTTGTAGTTTTGAATCTAAATATAATCCTAATAACTCAAGAAATTTCTCAATCAATATTTAACCATTCTTTATGGCTGTGTTTGGATGGGGAATAACCCTTATATGCATTTGCATATGCAGTCCCCTGATTGCATACCTTATATGCAGAACTCTTAGGCTCTCCCTTATCCTGTCTAATGGTCTTTTAAGATGAGGAAATAGGGTTATTCCATTCATATGAATTTAGGCTTTGCTATTGTTATAGACTTAAATGCAATGCTGGATTAATCTTGAATCCAACCATGCTGGATTTGCACTGATTCACCCTACCAGGTCCACTGCTGAAGCTTAACAGTTGACAGTAGGATCTTAGCTGCAAGCATGGTTGTTTTTTGGTTCTATTGTCATATGCTATCAGTTTCAATTTAACAAAGCATCGCTTCATCTTTCAAGCATGTAGCTATATGCTGCCTTGCTAAGTAGCTGGTGTCAATGATTTAAAGTCATTTAGCTACTAAACTGTGTGAACTTTTATATTCGTTTAACCTGATATACATGTGCATTAAATGTGCCATCTCAGTTTTTTTGAACATTGATGAAATCTGTCATTGAATGCAAACTTTTTTATGGATACCATGTAATGAATTGAAGCTTTGGCTCATTAATCTATTAACAATGTACGAATTATTTTACATCTCGGTATGTCACACATGAATGCAATTGCCCTGGATGATATTTTAATGATACCTTGGAGTTTGCAAACACCATATAATATTCTTGTACAGCTATTGATTTTCCTGAGAATGACTTGGAATTCATTTTTCTGCTGGAACTTGTTTGAATCAAGTTTTATAGACTAAGGTTATGCTTCATGATGCATTTATTGTAGGTGAGCTTTATACTTGGGGCCGTGATGAAGGAGACGGTAGATTGGGCCTTGGTAGCGGCGGTGGTCCAGGTGAGGGGGGTTCTCTTGGAACCCCATCCAAAGTGAATGCACTACCTGTGCCTGCTGCAGCAATCTCTTGTGGTGGATTTTTCACAATGGCACTGACTTCAGATGGCCAAGTATGGAGTTGGGGAGGTGAGGATGTTTGTAATATATCTGATATTTTGCTTCAAATGACTACAAAAACTAAGTATGTACATGCCAATTTATTTTGCTTCATTTTTAGATTATCAGATAAGAACGTGAATTCAAATAAAAATTGAAGATCTGAATCTCAGGCATTATTTCCTGTACAAAATTATCTTTTATGGAGTTTCTAAAGTTATATTTAAGCCGTACATCAAGTGTGTGGTTTAATCATATATTAACTTATTGGTTGGCTAGCATCTTTATTGAAGCATTGATTGACTTGATAACTAGAAATAAGTTTTGGTTTCTTATAGAGCTCTGATTAGCGTTAAAAAGGCGGAGGATTGAAAGGAATTTCAGGGGAAGAAAGAAAAGAGTGCATTTTTTTTCTTTTCTTTTCTTTTTTTTTTTTTTTTTGGAGAAAGGGGGGGGGTTGTTTGACAAGAAAAATTACTCAGGAGTAATGTGGTTATGGTACCAATAACTGATTTTCATCAAGTTTCTTTCCCAATCTCCCATCAAATTCACTACCTAAAATATTGGAAAAATTTTATGACCCTCCCACCCCACCCGCAAAAAAGATGCCTGATTATCTTATTTTTCATATTCTGAGATTTTCTTGTGAAATTATGAAATAATAAAAAAGCGTGTTCTTTCATCTTTCTTAATGTGCAATTGTTTCATAATACCTTAACGATTGGATCAGGTTACTGACCTTGCTATTTAAGCTGCACACTAGACCATGTCATTGAACCTCGATTAGTTAAAAGTTGGAATTATGGTATCTAACTCATTTTATTACCTCTAGCATTTCTAACCTTGTTAAAAGAAACTGTAACCTTTGGTGCATTTTTAATGCCTATATGGGGCTAGTAACATAATTGAGCCTAAATCTATATGTCCTATGAGAATTGCAACTTGAATTCATGCCTATGCAGATTTGCATTTGAATCCAACCTTAAAATGCTGTTAAAGAATGATACACTAAATTATGTAGATCTTTTATTTTCATTAAGCTAAGATGCATTGAAGTAAGGCTTTTTTTAAATTAAAAAGACCATTACCTAGTTATGTTCTTGACAATCCTTGGTCATGGGAGGGATGAACTAGGGACAGACCTGACCTTTAGCATTTCGTGCCATTGCACTTTGTCAGTCATTGCATGAAGCAATGACCCCTTTCCTGTGAGTTAATCTCTTCTCTAAAATTTTCATAACAGCTTTTGTATGCATGACTATAGTGTCAAAGTGTTCATTTTTAATAAGAACTTGCGTTTCCAAGTAGAAAGAGACAAATCTTCAATAATCACTTTTTATTTTCAGTCTTTCTTTGAGGAACAATGAGCACTAGATTCCAAGTACTTAAAGTCTAAGTACCTAAAAGACAAGAGTGGTTAGAAAGGAAATCTGAAACATAATTTACCTTCATCTTCAACTTGCCGAAAGTGACTAATAAAGGCAATTCAGTATTTCACCGTATGTCCATGAATCGAAAAAGCCAGTGGGAAAGTGTCCCAACATGACATGGAATACAGGCTCTTTGCTGAGGGAACTTAAGCCCTAATAACTATGGTGCCCACTAAACCAATTAAAAATAGCAAGATAGAAATATAACAGGATCAGGAAGGAGAAAAAGAAAATCAATTATATAATGCTGAAACTGTATTTTCTTGGAGAATCAGTGAATCTGCTTTTCTGCATGTATTGATTGTCATAGTTTATTTTGGATAAGATATCGACTTAATTATCTAATTTTGCACTAAACTGTTGGGTTTTTTTTCCCTGGAAACTGATATACATTTAGGGGGTCCCCTTATGATTTTGTCCATTGCTATGAGTATGGGGCAGGTGGTTGTCTGAACAAATGTGCATTAGACATTTAAAATTTGTGTATTGAGTGTTCAGTAAATGTGTTTCAGAACTGTAACTGTGTATTGCTTGCCTTGTCCTTAGACCAATGCGTATTCTTCCGCAAAAAAAAAAAAGAAAAAAAAGAAAAGAAAAGTTGATTTTATGCAATGTTCACATTGTCATAATTAATTTTGAGCAGTCTGCTCTGTTCACCAACTACCAACATTCCTACTGAAGAAGTTCTGGGGCTTTATTTTTGTAGTTAGTAATCTAGCGTGTTAATTGAACTGATCAATAGCCAGAATGAACAATTCTGAAACGGTCATTTTCCCAGAAAATAGGTGCATCTGATAACCTGCACGTATTGATTTTGTTCTGTCATAGTCAATTTTGATTTTTGAACAGTCCGCTTGATTAATCAGTTAAATGTCATTTGGAGGCATTCTGGAGTTCCATTTCTGTACAGCAAGTACTTCTAGTGGAATTCTATGAATCAGGATCTCTCTCTCTCTCTCTGTGTGTGTGTGTGTCTCTCGCTCGCTCGCTCATGTGCGCATATTTGGGTGTTCTGTGGTTCACCCTGGAAAGATGTCCAAACTGAGAACTTCATAGTCTTAATGATTTTTAATTTTCTGTTTTTTATGAGATACAAGCTGATCTTAGGGATGAATGGAAGCACGGTGTGGTAGATATTCCAATGGCGTATGTGAAGGAAAATCTGTAGATAGGGAATTCATTTCGGTCTAAAACAAAATACCTGGCAGCATGGTTCCTCATGGGTGATTAACACTGTTTTGGACTTTGAATGCATCTTAAAATTTGTAATATAGTTTTCTGTTTCTGTTTATGTTGCCTTTGATATAATTAGTCTACTTATCTGATCACAGAAATCTAAACATTATTGTTAGTTATTATTTTTACTGCTATACCAACATTTTGTTTGATTCGATGGAAGTATCTAGAGTTTTCTAAGTTTTCACTTTCTATATGATAGAAACTTCTGCACCTATTAGAGTTATTCTCTGGAGTATATGATCTATCAGCCAACGGCTTAGCAACAGTATATTTGTTTTTTTGGGCAGCAAATTCAAATTTTGAACTAGGAAGGGGTGATAGAACAAGTGATTGGAAGCCACAACCTATTCCTAGCCTCAAAGATGTTCGTATCATTCAGATAGCTAGTGGTGGTTATCATTCTTTAGCTTTAACAGGTAAAATGGTTACAGTGCCTTTCTCAGGAGTTTGATAGATTGTGAAAAATTACATCACCTAGCAAGTTTCATGTCGAATATTTCTATTATTTCTGCTCATGCACTCTGCTTTTAACTTACTGTTTAATATGTGGATGTATCTGGACAATTCTGAATAGAAATTAGTATCTCGGGATGTGCTCAGATAATGGCAAAGTTCTTTCATGGGGCCATGGTGGTCATGGTCAATTGGGTCATCATTCTATTCAAAACCAGGGAGTTCCTCTTGTCATTGAAGCTTTGGCTCAGGAAAATATCGTCTTTATAGCATGTGGAGGTTCATCTTCAGCTGCTGTTACAGGTAAGGCTATATTTTCAGATACTCTTAAATTACTGTGTTTCTTGTCATCCTACCTGCTCTGTTTACATGTTTCCGCAATTTTCAACATTGTGAATGTATTTAATGGCCAATTTTAGTTGGTTTGCTTTTAATTGGTCGAACCAATTGTATGACTGAAATTCAGCCCATTTAGGCTTTTTGCTTACACCTTGGCTGGTAATTGGCTGACAAGTTAAGTTTTTCCATCTCCTTGGTCACAATTTATTGCTCACATTATCTTCCTTAGATTTGCTGTTTATTCTCAATGCAATGGGCTCAGTTTGCTATCCTATTCTGCACCTTCCCTTTGCACCTATTCAACTTTTCTAAGAGTTTAATGTTGGTGAAAGCCATGATGGTCTCAAAAGCTCCAGAACGTGGGTTATTGTCAATCCTTGTAATTTCCTTTCCTTTACCGGGTCAATAACTCTGTGTATTGTCTGGTACCACATTTCAAATATCAGCAAAATTATTAGTTGAATGCCTCCAAAAATTATGCAATTCTACTTATTTTTGCCTTGCTTTTGTTTTTAAAAAAGTATCATCACTCGGCAACCTAATAAATTGACCGGCCAACAACTTATCAAAATTTTGGCTGGCTTTAGGTAAATTGGACAGTTTCAGCTTTCCATCTTCATGAAAGTGCTTCTTTACTTGCTGATTATTTGTGCTCTTTGGCTAACTCGTGGCTTTGTCTCCCATGACTTCAGCCCCATCAACATCAATTTCATGTTAGTCTGATCTGGTTAATATGCACCAAAAGAAGAAACTTTCTTTTAAGCTTTTTTCTCTGAGAATTGTACCATAAAACATGACCGCAGTGGCCAGTTTAAATAAGTTTTTCACCTTCAAACTTTCTTTAAAATCTAGATTATTTTGTGCTAACTAAACACATTCAATTTCAGATATGTGATATGACATCAATCACTGTTTTCCTTAACTGGTACAATATAGTGCACGACAGTTTCTACCAGCGACTGCCTCAGCCTACATATGTCAGCAATTGAGACATCTGGCTCTATTCAAAAGAACTGAGCTTGAAATTGTTCCACCATCTCTTGCCACAAATTATTGGAATTCACTGGCAAGTTAACATATTATGCCAACATTGTTGAGACATATGTACTCTAGATACTCTTTCCATATCGAATGGTAAAGCAACCAATGTTTTTTATGGTTGATTTGTTTACATCCCAAGAAATAATGTAAACTCGCATAACTTGTGCCAGCAAGGTAAGTTATGCAATTTATCAATCCATTTGGGATATGCTTTTTGGCGTATTGAATGTCTCACTGATTTTATCAGCAGGCCCATGGTCCAGAATTTACCTGAGTCATATCTTGCGCTTGGTCTGGATTCACAATAAACTTGGGACTGCCGCCCAAAGTAGTTCTCTATTTACTCAGTCAATTGTAGCCCATTACCCACCAGGTTCTTCATCAAATATAGGTTTATCTTGTTGATTTCTTCATGTCTGGTCGTTCCCATTGCTTCTTGGTCATTTCTTCTTTTACAATGTTTCTTTGTTGGCTGAAACTTGGGTTAGCATGTGCAGCAGATGGTTGTGAAGGTTGGGCCATAGGTTGAGGCTGCACATTATCATTTGAATTAATTATTAGGACACTACGACCAGTAACTGCTCCAACTCCGTCTAATATTCCTTGTTTCATCATAGTTTTATTACCTAATGGCTTCTAGGACAGTTAACTTCGCTCTAAGGTCTCAAATTATTGGTCACTTGCCAAGTGACTTGCTTAGAAACTTGAATGTTATTTTCACTAATTTGTTACCCGCAATTATCTCCTCAATTTCCAAAAGCAGATATTCATCCTCCAAGGTTTTCTTTTCTCCAACTGGGTTTTGTTTGGAATCTCTTTGGGTTTTGTTTGGGTTGGCCGCTGCTGGTTTTGTTCTTGATTAACTGATAAACAACTGGTTGGTTGAATTATCAATTCAACCATTTTAAGTGATTCAGGTGGTATAAGTTCCACTTGCCTTGATGAAGATGACTCCAATGTTTGAAGTGCTGAACAAGATTACTGTTTAACCAAAATGACTAAAAGAAAATCATTTAATGAAAATAGCAGTCCGACTGTCCTTAACGGCTTAAGCTTCCAAGAAGTACCATTCTACTTGAAGCCCAATCTTTGAAGATAGCTGTTACTCTAATCCAAACTAATTGATAAAAGCTAAATTCTAAAAGATAGGATGGTGATGATCTGAGCATTATCTCAGTGATCAATTGCAGATGGGAGTCTGTGGGCTTGAGTGTTGTTATCCCTCAAGATTTTGCCCCAATTATGGATGGAAATTCCCTCCAAGCAAAAATCCTGGGTTCAGGTCTCCGACCAACCCAGGTACTTACATGGTTGGGACTCTTCCTAGCCTTCCAAAAACAAAAAAAAAGGGATGGAGAAGTATTCAAATGTCGGTGATGCCCTCTTTTCTTTGTTCCAATTTATGTGATAATTGTTTCATTATTGCAACATCTTGGGACTGCTAAGTTAAAACTCCTTGGTGTGCTAACCTCTCACTTGGATGGAACTGTTTAATTTGAACATGTAAATTAATCTGGCATGGATGAATCTTCTCAAAATTTGCCTTTATATCATTGTCATAGCATTTTTTGCTGTTTCTTTTGTATTGATAGAAATGTCTCTATTTTCAGTTAATGGAAGAATATGCAAGAGCACAACCAAATGATATTTAATTGCTATATAACCTGTTGAATTGCTGGTATGTAAGGGTAGTTTTCGTAATTTAACTATAGTTAACATTTTTCTGGACAAATCAGACACAGGGAAGTTATACATGTGGGGAAATGCAAGGGATTGTCAACTAGGTGTTCCTGGGCTACTGGATGTTCAACCTTTGCCCATTGAAGTGAAGTTCCTTATGGAGGATAAAGAATTGGGCCCACATCATGTTATTTCTGTTGCTGTTGGTGCATCACATGCCATGTGCTTGGTTGTGAGACAAAATACCACTTGCTAGAAGATTTGCCATCCAGATTGCACCAAACACCTCTATTTAAGACGCCACAGCTGTTCATGAACATCCTAGCTGAGATTGCAGAGGAAGTTGGTGATTCGTTAAAATCCAATCCAAGAAGTGCTCCCATCCATGGCAAATAAATTGGGAGGAAGAATCCTGGTGAGGAAGAGTCCATACATATTCGAGTAATCAGCTGCAATTGATGTTTGATGAGACAAAGTAGAAACTGCATATATAGTGCTGATAGTGTTGATGCGTACTTTGGACACCTCCATGGCTCTTAACAAGGAACGGCGAACCAAATGTTGCAGATATGATAGGAGGAGAATTCTTATGGTTTCATTTTGATATATATATATATATATATATATATATATATTTATGTGATCGTCACCCTTGTAACCATTGCTGCAAGGGAAATGTATGATCACAACCAGTTCTATATCATAACCCACAATCAGGAAACAAGAGTTGAACAAGTATTTTTGAGTTTGCTGATTGAAGGCATACTTGATTCTGGCATTCTGTTTGTCTTGTTAACTTTCATACACATACGGAATGATGTCTTATTTCAGTTGCAGTTGGTGCTCAAGATTCAAGGTTTTGACTGCTTTATACCTGGCATTGAATCCATCTACTTAATCTTGCACTCCTTTTAAGTTGAAGAGGTACCTCAGCTTTATTAAACAGTGCAAACAATATGATAGAACTCTAATTCTTTTTTGGACTCCAGCAGGAAGTTCTTGACTACTTGGCCTTTTTCTACAGTACGCATCTTTACTTGCCTTTATCTTCCAAATGTATCTTGGCTTTTCCATGAAGAGTGGTGGTACGTGTCAGCTGTTTGGTATTTCATCTTAGTAATTCGAACTCTTTTTTAAGATCCTCTACTACAGTCAATGACATATCTGTTATTTCGGAATCACCGCTTAAATCATGTTATAGTCGCCATTGAATGATCGGACGAGATAAATTCACTGACTCGGCCGTCATCTGAGCAGTTGCTGCACTCAATATAGAGATCGTGGGCTCAATGACAGTCAAAATGCCCCGGGATTTTTAGATTTTTATAGCCATATCATTGGATGCACTTAGTTTCAGCGGAATTCAGTGCTCTGGAAATGTAGGGCTTTGCGTGCTCTAGTTTGTGCCAAGGGTTGCATGTGTTTTCTGCTTTTAGGCTATATTACAGAAACATGATCCAGAGGTCTGTTGTTTGGATTGGAATCTCTAGCTTGACATAACATGGCGTGGTGATGCAAAATGCCATGTTACTCGGAGGAATTAATTAGAATTTACATAGAGTCCAGGAGTACTTCTCTTCAGCATGTAGTAAGAGAATCCAAACGAGGTTGCCGACTAGTTGGCTGACAAAGGAATGTGATCTCTTCAATCACCCTTGTATCGAACTCGAGAAACCTTCCTCTACTTGTACAGCTTAATGCCCCCCATCGGTGGCACCTTTTTTAAAGGAGGAAAATGTTGCCGCTCGACTATTCTGTAGCTTTTGGATGGTCTCAGCCGAGTCACCCTGCTGATTCCTTCACCATCCACCTTTAACTACTCTTGAGAAGGCCTACATTTTGCCATGCCAGAGATAGTTTGACCACAAAAGAGACTTGCAAGTAGGGATGGCAACAAAATTCAAATCAACAGATATCCGATCCAACGCAATTGGGTTGGATAGTCAATGCATTGATTAGGTTTGGACTGGATTTGGGTAAAACTTGAATGCTTAATTTTGAATTCGGGCCGGGACAGGTTAGTTATGCATTCGATTCAATATCTAATCCGAACTATTTTAGTATTTAATATATATATATATGTATATTATAGTAAATATATTTTATCCATTATGACCTACTACTTACTAAATCTTAATTTATTCATAAAAAATATTTTAGTCAAACAAAAATTAAAAAATATTCATGCAATCAGAAGACATATCCACATGATTACCATTTTCAGTGTATTTGAATTTAAACTGGAATTTCAAACAATGACTATTGATGGTAGGTTTAATTCATGCAATCATTAAATACGCTAATATGATTACTATGTCTGTTGTAATTGAAATTTGAATTAGAATTTTGAATTGTATAATTTGAATTCCTCCCCTTCTCCCTTTCCCTTCTTCCCTTCAAAGGTACTGGAACTATGTGTCATTGTTGGATGTCCTGGTCTGTTAAAATTATATTGCGTTTGAATTTTATTTAAATTGAATATGGAAGTAAGTATTGTTGAACTAAGTATTATTGAATTTTATTTTGATTGAACATGGAACTAAGTATTATTGAATTTTATTTGTTTAAGACAAGTATGATTTGTGGAATGGTAATGTAATTTTAAAGTTGATAGAAATGAAAAAAAAAATTAATATGACTCAATTGGGTTCGGGCTGGATAAATTCGAATTATCTGATATTTGATTGAGATGGATTTGGGCAAAAAAAACTAATCCCAATAGTGTTTGGGTTGAATTTAGGTAGATTATTGAATATTTGAGTTTGGATTTGGATAGCTAAAAATTCATTCCGGACTTGACCCGGTGCCATTCCCACTCGCAAGACGTTGCCCACGTAAGTTTGCTGATAAGACTCGCCTGCATCTTCGTCCTGGTTAATGCATTAATTATTACACTAAGCTTAACAGTTGCCTTAGAGAACCAGATGGTGCTCTGTTTGCTCCATTTCTCCAGGAGGAATTGAAATTATATTTCAAGCCTAAAAAGGCTTCTGTAGTTATGTTTGGGCTCTCTAAAAACACGAGCAAATGATGCCTCAAACGATTCTTCCTAGTCCATTATTATCTCTATGCTATATGATGTCAAGGCATCAGGTGAAGCCAACGATTGCCCGTGAGCCATGAAGTTTGCATAGAATAAATTTCTTTTCTTAGTATGTGAATCATCTTAATCTGATCACCCTCTAATAATGCTCGAGACAGAGTTGCCGAATATGTGTACGTACGTGCAGTTATCAGTTCACGTAGTCACAGCGGAAAAAAAAAATCTGTAACCAAAAATATAGTCGATAAACTTTTATTAGTTGGCAGGATCATGACTATTCGTCATATGCTTTCCCCGAGTTGACCATGATATCAAATTTTTGGGCTGGTACTACTTTGGTTGGAAAGATAACTTTCTTCCTATTTAAAACCATATTTACTCTTTGAACCCACATTATTAGCATCTAACACCTAGCAACTTTACCACCTAAAATAGCTCGTACCCTTGTTGTATATGGTACTTCATTACATTAAGATCTAGATATGTTAAATATGACATTGTAATGAATATTACTTAGACCTTGTTCCTTGAAATTTTCACCAGTAGAAACTGGGTGATTTATTGTTTATTTTATAAATAATTTGAGCAAGTATGCGTGAGTTTGCTCGCAAGTAGTTTTTACCAGGACAGCAAATCCATTTGAGCTCCTTTCTTCCATCCAAATATCCCAATTTTCTTGAACAGATGACAGTCAAGCAACTGCCACGATGATCCAAGGACATTCAGAGCTAGTAAGGACGGAAAGAAGAATTAATAATTTAAACTATCACTGACAACCGTAGTAGGAAATCAACTATGGCTTGGTCCAGCTAGTGGTATCTTGTTGCTCGATGCAGGAAGTCATGACTCAACGGTAAATTAAGTATAACCTTTTGGTAGTGTAACCATTCAAGTGTTATGAAAACTACAACACTAGCATGTACGCATATATGTTACTCATGCAAGTACATAGACACTCTAGAAGGATCACTAGATCTAACATATGCTACTTTAGCTACTAAAGAGAGATCAAGATAAGATCCGACATAAGATCTGCCACATCGGAAAGTTGAATCGGGCATCAAATTTCTAGAGACTCTAACTTGCCTACATTGAAGTGCTTTTTTTTTAATATCGGATAATTTTTTGAGCTATAAAATATGGGTGCACCTCTAAAGGGTTTAGCACACTACTAAGTAAGGCTAAATTCCATTATTTGGCCTTGACATAGGTTGATCAAAGCAAATATTTTTCTTTTCTAAGAAGAATTTAATTGAGCTCATTTATCAATTTGAAACAAATCATATGAAGAGGCCAAGAATGAGATAATTGAAGTGGAAGTTGAAGTCTATTTCTTATAAGACTATAGCTTTTTATGATTATTTTTACTAATCATATCTTATTTGGCAAAACTATAATGTCTTTTTAACTAAAAGAGCAACCCACCCTTGGTTACGTAAGAATAGACTTCATTAGTATAAATATAGATCTTGTAACTCGTCTTTATCATCATTAATGAAAGAAAAAGAGATTTATTAATTTTTTTTTTAATATTCTATAGAGAGATTCGAGTTGAGATGGTTGAAGAAATTTGTTCTTTCTCCTTGATCAGATTAATAGATCAACATTGCTATTTATGATTAATAATGTTTGTATTGCAGAATCTTGTCTAATTAAAATTATTAGTAATCCTAATTGATTGGTGACTTGGACAAGTTGAACCATGAGTCAAAAATGATTAGATAATATAGGAATGCAAATAATACAAAAATAAAAAACTAAAACATTCAACAAACAAGCAAAAAAAAATCATAATAAATAATATTTAATAATAATTTTGTAACTATACATATACATGAGATATATGAAAATTCTTCTGTGAGATAATTTTGGAGATCAATTGAGTTGGATCATCAATCGACCTGAAAGTTTAGTTGAGTTATTGATTTGGATCACTCATCTACCAACTAAATTAGTTGTTTAATCAGCTCATGATTGAATGGTCTAGTGATATATGCAAAAAGGAATTTAGGGAATCTTTTTGCATTGGTTTGTCTTCTAGTTGGGTCATCAAGTTTTAAAATAATGATATAACTATTTTAACCTAAACATTGCAAATAAAATGATAGATGCTTCTTAGGTATAATAAGTTGGATATTGATGGATTGGCAGATTAGAAAAAATAAAGATGTACTCGTGTCATGAAGGAGAAAGAAGTGGCAAAGAATAATATAATATAAACCCTTTTTAATTAAAACATTCACACATATATATATATATATATATATATATATATATATATATATATAGAGAGAGAGAGAGAGAGAGAGAGAGAGAGAGGAGTGGGGAGAGAGTGACGGAGCATGTATTATATAAAGTGAAACAATCCTATCTACTACACATAATGTATAAGTCTTAGCTTTTTGTGTGAAAAAGATAATTAGATAAGTAACTAAGCTGAAGAGATTTGAACTTGTGATCTCCAGCAAATTGAAGCTCTAGTTCTATATTAATTAACTAATTAATTTCAAAAGCTTAAGTTAACAAGTAATGGATCATCAATGTATATTAGACTTGACAATTTACTCTAGGATTAAATAAAAAAAAAAATATTGATAACACAATGAACCTAACAAGACTACAACATCTGCCATGCATGTGTCAAATTCTAGTGCATGATAATTCAAAAGGCTACCTTGTTAAGTAAGCCTCACATCTCACGATTTGACCACCATCGTGATAAGGCTTTATTATGCTGTTCTGTTTGCTCTGGAGGCCATGAAGTGGTTATCCTACTATACTCATATTATAACGTTGAAACTTGCATAACGTCACATGTTAACTAGCAGACTATCACTTCTCTGTACATTTTTGTGTGAACTTTCAAGTATAGAGGAGCAGAAACTACATTCTTGAGCCCAATGAAATGTTAGGTAGATAGATAGAAGAGGAGAGAGAGAGAGAGAGAGAGAGAGAATCCAACACCACTGCTGTCTGCTGCTACTGCAACTACCATGCAAAAGAAGCGAAGCTTCCCCGCTTCCTGATGGTACTTTCTTATCGCGAATCCCTTTTTTTATCTTTACTCTCCCTCCTCTCTCTGCCTCTCTCTTTTCGCAAACACCAAAGCTGTCCCTCCCCAGGGACAGTGCCTCCACAGAATCCGAGGTGCTTTGTTCTCCCCACAGATGATTTCCATCGGAAAAGGAGCCTTAAACCCCTCCTCATATGGCGCTCTGACCACCCGACCTTTTGAATTAAATGCTTCCCCACCTTGCCTCCCCTCCAAAGCTCTCAGAGAAGCTTCCTCGAGAACTGCACTCTCTGGTTGTGTTTCTTCCTTTAGCCTTTATCCCTCTCTCTCTCTCTCTCTCTCTCGATAGGAGAGCTTTCTCTTGCCAACTTGCACCCTCCCTACATTTCCCTGAGACCAATAAAGGCAACTGCACCATCTCTTCCTCTTTACTTCCAGATCCATCCCCCCCCCCCGCCCCCCACCCAAAAAAAAAGAAAAAAAAAAGAAAAGAAAAGAAAAGCCTCTACCTACAGAGATCTTGGAGGACCATATATATAAACTAGTCCAAGGTGTCATAGAGCTACGGTACTCTTGTAATACTTATGGAACATGGTGTGCTGATCTATGGAAAAAGAGATAAAGGAAGACGAGATACTCTTTGTCTGCCTTGCTCAAAAGGAAGAGTTTCCAATGAGGGCTATGCCTCTTGCTTTATTTTTTCGTTTTTCAAATTTTTGTAATATCTTGACGCGTAGAGTGTTGTGTATAGGACTTGTAGGTCTGCATGGTATATATTTTCAATGGTTAATGCCTGCAATGATGGGAGTAACTAACCTGGAATAAGAAACCTAAAAGCAAAGTCCAAAAAGGCTCACTACCTCGGTAAAGAACAAGAGAGAAGAAACATTTGAAGACCCACATGAGCTGACATTAGAATTCCAAAATGAGAGTACACTCTGCACGAAGATCATTGGAAACCGTGAAACCGTGACAACTGGTTTTTCATATTATTGTTTGCTACCTTTAAGAAAGATCTCCATGTAATAAGAAGCTGGAAGCATGAGGTGGCTCCCGGGCTTCTCCAAAAGAAACAGCAAAACAAAGATGGTGTGAGCCAGGGACCATATCTTTCGTAAGTTCTCTCTCATTGTCATAAGTATTCTTCCTTCCAAACAATAAAATTCTGGATTATCCAATAGTGAGGAATATTTCTTTTTTCTTTCTTTGTATATTGATGTCCCTTGTGTAAATTATTTGTTAGGTACGAGGGCAAACTTATCATTTTTCTGTTTTCTACCCTCACTTTCTTAGGTCCATGTCATTCCATTAGCATACAAGGACAATTCACAGAATGAATAGAAGATTAATTAGAGGCATAAATAGCATAACAAGTCAAGAACATTTCGCTTTTTTGAAAAAAAAAAAAAAAATCCTTTCACATGGTATCTAAGTTTTCTACGGTCAATGATAAACGCACAATCTTCATGCTACAAGTATATTACATGCATGTCAATTAATTAATTTGCCAAAGTTCCATATCTCGTTTGCTGCCTGAGAAAAGAAGTATTTATATAAATGATACGGGAAAAAAACAGATGCTTCTCATGGCACGGATCTAAAACCATTCGGCAAATATAATTTACTTGAATAATCTCCAATCAAGTAACTTATCTAAGCATGCAAAACCAAACTTCCTTACAAGGACAAACTCTACCTCACCCATAAGACACAACAGAAGACTGATGAACATAAATGTCTTAAAGTTTTTAACATGAAGTACTTCGCATAGCATCGTAAATTATACTTGACCATGAACCCTAATGCCAATTTGACTTAAAGATTTACTTAGTCATCCCCCACTCAAGTCAATTATTTAAGCATGAAGGAGTGAATTTTCTTGCAGAATCAACAATCCTCACCCGTAGGATATATTTCTAGTCTGTGGTAGAGCACCACCTCTTATCATCGGATTAATCCTTTCCACAGGAAGAGTAGCTCTTTGTGGAGATGGCCTCTCCAGCTTTGATGATCCCTCATACTTCTTCTCAACCATGCTGTCAGTCGAGAGCACTGGTTTGGTCTCATAGACCTCAGTCATCGTGTCCATGTCGATTCCACTATCCATCATAGATGGTGCAATTTGAAGATGGTCACTCTTAGAAGGTTCTTCTTGTGTGCCCATGCATGCTGCAGCTGATCCCAGTTCTTGCAGACGGAGGTCATCAACCCAAATCAATGGGCTCTTTCCATTAGAACTGTAGGGGTTGGGCCTCTTCTTGCCTAGACAGATGCCTTCAGTTGTTGGAAAGAATCCATCAAGAGGCCTATCCATTTGTTGCTGCATGTCTAGTTGATCTCCACCATATAACTGTAGATCTTGGAGTGAAGGAAAGCTCATTTGTGAGCCCATGTCTTTCATGGCAGCCATATCCATGACTCCTTGGTTTCCAAGAGCTTTGTAACCTCCCGAGGCCATGCCCTCGCCAGAAAGTGTTTGACATGCTTTCTCTAAAATGGTTTGCATATACTTGCCTTGAGCTTCTATCCTCATTTGGAGGTGCTTTTGCACCTATTGATGATCCAAAAAAAATTCATGAAGCACTTAACAGAAAGTAAGTACTAATACGATCAAACAAATGTAAATGGAAAATAATGGGTGCTTTTTAAATTTTATTTTCACCTCTAACTGCTCATGTAATCTCCTCTGAACTTCCATCTGCATCCTAAGTGCTTCAGTGATATGCACGTTCCTGCTACAAAAATTTGCAAGTCGTAGAACAGTCTCAATATCCGAATAATCCCTCGAAGACAAATATAGATGTTTTCTTTAGATAAGTTCTTTCAGTCGGCTTTCTTAAAAATTAATGACATGCTATAGCTTACTCATTCATGGTTCGACTCATAATCCCTGTTGAAGAGGCTGCATTTCTTTGCATCTCTAATGCAGAAGCTGCCATATATGGTTAGAAATAGTTAAAAACAGTAAGTTTATGTTCAACAAGAAACGCAATACAAAGAAAGGAAGATATCAAAGATCCTAAACATATTTATATAAGATTGAAGTTTTATAAAGCAGCCGCGCTAGCTTGTGCTTTTTTTTTAAAAAAAAAAAAAAAAAAGAATTTATGTGGTCAGATCTCTCTCACCATCCTTAACAGAATGATCGTTTAATTCTTTGTGCGGTTGTTTCCCGAGCCTGAATTTCTGCAAAACAAAACAAGCAGGAAGAAACCAAGATTGGATAAAGGGATATGAAAAACGATCAACCCTAGAAGGAGGCAGCTAAACAATATATATAGTAAGGTGAAGGAAATATCACTTTTTTCACATATAGATATACCTGAAGGTGGCTCTTAAGGTGATAGAGAGTTAGACCCTTGACACCCATAACCCTCATGATTGTTTTTGGCGTGGCCTCTACAAAACCAAAGGCAGTACTTGTCATCTATCGATGATTACTAGATTTAGGGAAGGCGTGGGGGAGGAGACGGGGGGGGGGAGGGAGGAAGGGGGGACACAGAGAGAGAGAGAACTCAGAAGAATAATAGGAATAAGACGCAGAGGAGGAAGAGGAGGAGAGACGGAAGAGAAACTAAAGAGAGTGCAAGAAGGAGGAGAAATAGAAGGAAGAGTTAGATAGAGAGCGAGGAGAGGACGTCATACTGTCAGGTCCTCCGAGTTGAGTTACAGCATCAACAAAGCGATCATGGAGCTCAACCGTCCAGCGAAGGCGGGGTTTGGGATCGGTGGTGAGGACAAGGCCAGAGTCCCCTTGGACACACATCGGCCTTTCATGTGAATTCATAGTTGGCTTCTTGGAAGGGAACATTCTTTCTTCTCTCTCTAATTCTCTTTCTCTCCTGCTATAGAATTGGAAGAGATTCAAAAACAAAAGCGTCGCATATATGGAGGAATAGGGTGCGTTTTCTGGAGAGATGGCCTGAGCTTACTCTCTTCTCGTCTCTTCTCTCTCTCACTCTCTCTCTTGGAAAGCCATGGGATGTTATTCTAACCCTGCGATAAAAGCCACCGACTTGAAGGCCTTTGCCAAAAGATGAGAGAGAGAGAGCATATATGTCTTTATAGGCCCATTATTCTTCTAGTCACTTGGAGCTTTTTCAAAATAAGAGAGCCCCATGCAATCATATTGCCCGAGTATGCAGCCCTACCTTCCTCGATTTTGAACTTATTCCAAGTGTACCTATCAATCACTGCCTCTCTCACTCTCTCTCTACCCTCTTTTTTTTTTTTTTTTTTTTGGAAGCCAGCACTTTTGTTCTCCAGTGCTATGATATAAACCAAACTTCCTGTTTGTAACTTTTGCTGAATGGTTAGGAACAAGGTCGCTATTTAGTTCTTTATATATCACCAAAAAAGGAGGTTCCGTGGTGATGGTAGGTTGGACAAATATCTCTATGTTTCACCATGAAGTCAAGTTCTACGCTTCTTATTTTGAGGCATCCATCTTGGTGTTTTCTCTATTCTCACCTCATCGGACATTTTTTTTCCCAAAAAGAAGTGTTGAGCAACTTAAGTTCTACACTTTAAGTAGCTTTTGGTCAAACATGAACTTTAGACAAAATTTGTGCCACATCAACTCCTCATTATTGTGTTCTCTCCAAAGAAAACAATAATTATTGTGCTATATGATTATAAAAAAAAAAAAACTGATTATTGTGACATGCGGAAATGAGCCTATACACATTGTCATGGTGCCTTTTTTAAGATAAAAGACAGTTATGGAGAATGCATATCATTTCTTTATCCCAGAAACCAAAATACTGGATATACTTCCCATGAATCACTAGTACGATTGTTTTCTAAAGTCCTTCATCAAGCTCTCATTTCAAGGTGGGATCAATATTATTCTATAGATGCCATAGGCCACAAAATTTTATATACTGCACCAAAGGACAGTCAAGAGTACAGATTTTATTGGTAATCACTAAAATATTTAGACAACTATATATAGAGTTGCATTGAGCGCCAGTGTTGGTGGTTGGGCATGGAAATATCATTCCATAAAGTCTTTCGGAGCGGAGCCATTGATGGTGGGGTGCTGCGTGGGGACCTATTCTCTTTGGTAGTGTGGAAGATTGTCTCACCCATGCATACGTCACTAAAGCATTTCCATCATCCAAATCACAACAAAAATAAATAAGTCAAAACCCATTTAGTTGACAACGTAGGCCCCGAGGAGGAAAGAAGAGAGGATGAGTAAGAACATTATAAAGCTCTGCTTCTCTCTCCTCTCCTCTCTCTCTCTCTCTCTCTCTCTCTAAGAGCGATGCATGCCATTTACTCTTCCAGAAGGGAATAGATGCTTTCTTCTTTAACAATTAAATGAAGATTCGTCTCAAATCTTTAGAACATTGAAATAGGTTTTATTTACAGCTACATTTTTCTTAGTTTTTCCCTATAATCTAGCTTCTCCATCATAGTTAAATTTTTTGTCATTGTTTCAAATTTTCCTGGTAACATGCATTGTGTTGAAGGTTGATGATGCTTCAAAAAATGCATTGTCAAAACATTGATGATAAAACGATTTATCAGCAACTTGTAATTCTCCATTTTAACTTGTAATATTAAAGTACATAACTTAAGCTGTCTGTATAACCATATATATTTTCAGAAGACTTCCGGATATGTTACTTTGTTTTCTTACTTTTTTTCTCATGCTTTTTCTCCTCTTATTCCAAGTCACACTAGTTTTGAAAATTATCAAGTATCTTACGGTAGTAGTTTGCAATTATTTGTTAACTTATGTTCAATACTCAAATACCAACTATTACTCAACATTCAGTAATTCACGGAATAAGCAGGTTATTCATGGCCTATTCATGAAATACTCATTTAATAATGAATTAAGAAAATTATTTGCGGTTCGAATCCCCTCGTATTTCAAAATTTTCATGCACTACGATAAAGTGTAACAACTACTTTACATTTTTTTTGGATTAGTTTCTGAAGTTTGAACCTTTAAATTTGACTTGAATTTAGTAGCGCTTCCACTGTATGTGCACCAACTTCCCACAGTCCAATCATTCTTGAATACAATAGTCGTGACCATCCTTCCATTTGATCATTGTATACTTTTCTCGATCGAGAATTCTAAGAAAGTGCCTCAATAAAGCCAAGATTCTAAAGGAATAATATTATCATCACTCATTTTTCACATTACTCGCTTTGGAACCCACCATTTCCAACCCCTATCATTGCATGAATATTGGTTCAATATGGAGAGTTTGGTTGTGTCAAGAGGCGCCAGTATATAACGGACCTGACCAACAATACACACAAATCTACCTTGGCTCGAAGCCAACCAACTCAAACGATGACCTGAAAACAAAATTATCAACCAAAACAAAATTCGGTTTCGTTGGTTAGGTTCTCTAGTGCCAAAATTGTTTCATTAACTAATTTCAGTCTGGGCTAGGCTTCAGTGAGCTGAATTGCACTGGATGACACAACATCGAAAATTAGAATTATGATTTGATTGAGGAAATCAATCATAAAAAAAAAATCAAATTAGACAAGCTGCTCAGGCCTCTTCTTAAGTTCTCAACCGAGTAGATCACTAGGTACATACTTATCCAATTTAGACTCGAATTAAGGAACAACCTAGCCTAGATTGCACCCCTGCAAGGACCAAGCCAGTGTTTCAGAATAAGCAGGTGTCAATGGCAAGCTTCTCTCTCTCTCTCTACACTTACGGCTTAACATTGTACTTAGTCCATAGTGGTTCCTGTCAGCATATTCTACTAGGAAATTTCGGTCTCATTAGCTGAAAAAGATTCCTTATAAAATCCACGTGCAAAGGAGCTGTCTCATTTAAATATACTTGGCAAAGTTGGTTTTTAACTTTTAGTTCATTAAACTTCAAATAATATCCACTAGCAATGTTAGCTTAGATTTTAAGCACGCATTCAGAGATGCTCTTTAGAATGATTCCTTGTATAATATATTGGAGCTATTCTTTTTGGGCAAGCTTCATGCAGGCGCCGTAGCTTTATAGGTAACCCTAGAGCTAGGCAAAGAGGACATCTGTACAGCTAATACATATAAAAAACATACACTCGAAAAATAATATCAGAAGCAAATCCTGCATATACTGCTACTTTACCAGATGAAATGGCCATGGTGGTGTGCTTGGCTTTAGCTAAGGAACTTCAACCTATATACTAGTCAAAATGTTATCTGACTAAATACATCCTTTTCTCTTACTTATGTATTTTTTTCATACTCTATGTGATTCTCCAAATTAAATATTTGGCAAATGATTAAATTTTTGAAAATAAATTTATTATTATTAACTTAATTTACTCAGTGATCATGAAATGGCTGTAGCATAGCCACGAAGCAATTAGAAGTTCTTTTCCATAAGTAGTGAACACTTTTAATTTGTTTTGCTTCCTCATAATTGCTTTGTTCAAATATACGCACTGGCATATGGCCAAAATTTACTAAAGCTCTTTGGGCTTGCCTTTGCATGGCCAGGAAGAGATCCAGAGTTATCCCATTTCAGTTTCAGAACCACAGTAGCTTTTTCTACATTTTCACTTTAGTAGTTACCATTTCTCCTTTTTCACTTTCACATTACCTTTCCAATTCTTGTTCTTGCATGCTTTGTCTGGCTAGTTTTGCATCATCGTTATCCTGCTATACTCAATACTCAAAAATATGGTCAGGGATAAAAAAATGCAAGTGAGTCAACCGAACCTAGCCCAACTTGGATCAATTGGTTTCGAGTTTATGATTTAAACCAAAAACTGAGCTTATTAGCTAAGACACAAATCATAAAGACTGTATGATGTCACTCAAACTTATGATCTTTATTGGTTTTGGATACAAGAAGATAATTGTATACCTGTCACCTTAACCACTCCCAAACTTATGATCTTTATTGGTTTTGGATACAAGAAGATAATTGTATACCTGTCACCTTAACCACTCCCAAGTGTACCATACATTGTTCTTAATCTATTAAAAAATCTAAAAGAATGTCTCTCTCTGTGTGTGTGGTCCATCATAGCATTCAGTTACATGGAGAGTGAGGTGTGAACAATCATAATATCTGGTCAATGATCTCTTCACCATAATGGGATTTTTAGTATAAGAATTGTTAAAGATTATCATGAAGCTTTTCTAAAGCACTAGAATGGTAAAAGAATTCATGAAGCGTTAAACATGTTCCCTTTTTTCCTCTTTATATGCTTTTTCCGTTTGAATTGGGTACGGCACCAAACTAAGGTTTGGGGGACCCTTGGGACTTCTAATTGGAAGAAAGATAATGAGGGTTCAAACCTGAAGAAACACTACAAAAGCATGCATGACACGTCAAAGTCATGTGAACCAGTCCAAGCTAATTGCACATTCTTTAAACGAAGAGTTGTGTTTCCTGTTACATGGTAGTAGCCCTACTTTAAACCTCTAGTGTAGTCCAAGATACTTTTGGTAGAGTTTGGGATGGTTTAAATCTCTTTCACGGCCTCTTAGTTCCTCTCAATTATCATAATCCATTGCAGTGGTCTCTAATGATATGCATGAACCAATAACATATAATAAAGGAAACAAGTAGATTCAAATCTGATGAAGTTATTGTGTACGAAGGTTGACCCGAATTAAAAAGCAAGATCTAACTTCTTGTACCACTAAGATTGTTGCGAACACATGCAATAAGTTGACAAATTGATTAGAAAACTAACAAACACATTTATATGTATTAGGGATAATTTTAACTTTCTCTAGTGTAACTTAGTTGCATCCTATGTATAGTAGATGTACTAAAATTCATGGTAGGTGACTTTAAGGCAAGTAATGATCCATGCGATGTACGTTTCAGTTACTTGCCTTGGATAATTCTAGCAATAAATCTAAAGAACAAATCTTCTATGATCAATTATTGACATCATTTCATGCATTGGTAACAAGTTCTGTGTGTCTCGGCAGTTTAGATATTGACCACATGAATGTATGGATTATTACTTTGGATTTCGGACAACATATTTTGACTACGGGACATAATTAAGCTGCTAATACCATATCAATATTAATCTAGCTACTACTTGCATAAAAGCATTTTTGCATTCATTCCTTCATATATACATGCATGCATGCATGAGAGTATATATGCGCGCGCGCACAAACACAATTGCACTGCTTGCAAACTTCCGTGTTGTTCTGTGCGTGAGGTGTATCTAATTGTACGTGTCCAAGTTTTCCCCTCATAGTTTTTCTCATATCATGTAGTTTTTCCTCCCTCTCCCCTGCTTTACATATACTGTAACCACAAAATCAAAGATTCTAGTAGTTCTTTTAGCATTTACTTGATATTTACTTTATAAATTTTATTTTGATTAAAATTTTAGGAAAAAACACATGCATTTTGCATGTGTTGAAATATTCTAGTACACACATATACATGATATACACACAGACAGGGAGATCAGAAGCACATTTATGAAAATATGAGAATAAGCTTAGGGGATTTTGTGAAAATTCATTTCCATTTAGCAAAAAACAAAAACCAGTAGTGGACACTAATCCACACTGTAGCACCCTGAAATTAGTGATTATATGAATAGAGCCAAATTAACTTATAGATGCTAACTTCCTAACATTTTATAAATTGAGGATATTTCTAAACTTTTCAATTTCCATGTACCCTTTAATTAGATTTCTCCACCCATATCCAAATTTGGCCCTCACCACCACCTTACCCAAGTTTTAATCCTTAAATATCTTGCTTCATTAGTTTGTTAATCCATGACCCTTTGCTCACAATAACCCTTATTTTCAAATATAATATTGTTTAATTGCCCTATGCCCAAAATCTTTAGCAGCTATATGTATTTGTATGTGCATTATTAATAGTCTATTAATAAGTTGATGTCAATAAGTTGAGTTGCAAATTGGCCAGGTTGATCCATGACTTGACCTAATCTCAATTTGATTAATTAGACCCGTTCTATATTTGAGACCCATGGGTTGGGTCATGGTCAAAAATTGGGTTGGGTTTGGGTTATGTATTTTTCGAACCATCCTGCCCAAGCTTGTATACGGTCCAAGTCTAAATTGCGTTGTATATGATCTAAGTCAAAATTGCATCAACAAAAGTTGAGCTCGATCACTCGACCTGATGCAGCTCAACCCAAACATCTGAATCATAAAAAATTCCTTCCTCTTCTCCCTGTCTATGTTTCCTCATTCATCGAATGAATCCTCAGTTGAACTTATCACTCTCTATTCATCTCAACAAACCCTTCTCCTCTCACCTGTTTTTACTTAGCTATATTTAAATATTCATTGTTTGTTTTGAATGATTTTTTATTTATAACGTTAAAGTGTATGTATTTTATGAAAAAATGTAGTTCGCATGAATCATTCTTTTAATAAAAATCTCATGTTTTACTTGATTTTGTAGTTTATTTACAAGTTTTAATAATTTTCTATTTGATTATCAAGTAATATATCTTTAGCTATAAAGAAATTGTCAGATGATTGGCTCAACCGCAAACTTGACCCAACTTGGTCTTGAACCCAATTGGATTTGATTATCCAATAGGTTAAGTCCGGGTCCAAAATCCAGACTCAACTAGGAAACTAGCTTAGGCTGGGTTCATGCATGCCTGCTACCACCAGATATTTTGCAACCCCAATACAAAGGTTGCTTTGCTAATGCTAACCTTTTGAAATGCATAGGGAAAAGAAATATTTGAATCTCGGAGCCGTCATCATACTGATCCAAACCTCCTGCCAGATTCACCAATTCAGACCAACCTGTGTGGGCTAATCCAGACTTCACCAAGCCTCTCACCTCACCATAAAACTGTTAGCAGGATTTCAACTAGCTAATTGGTCTGGGAATAGGCTAACACAACAAATCAAGGCAGAATAAATGTCTGGGCTTGACTAAGCCTCAGCCCACCAAGCCCAAAGATTTCCTGTGTTCACATAAGAAGCCTCACGTGGGTTTAAGACATGGCCGCGCTCCAGTTAGACCCCTACATTTACCTTTGCGAATAATATGACCTTTCTCATTGATAACCAAATAAAAAAAACTATTGGTAAAGGATGAAGATTATAGTCTTATAAAGAAGATGTACAGTATTTTAATTCGGCGACTCAAGTATGATGATAATATCATCATTAAATTATCTTGGAACATAAGATGTAGAGCATAATAAGTCGGTTTATATATTAAAACAGGTGTACGAAGTATATAGAAGCATAGAGAATAATAAAACGTTCGTCTTTGCTATATTCTTAGATTTTTCTTAACTTAGATTTAGAGTTTTTAAAATAGTATATAAGTGTGACTGTTTTAAACCTTGGTATCGTTTCTGGCCCATGAACGCCCCTTTAGTGCGAGGGGATTTTAGGATTTGAGGAGAGGGGGGTGGAGGAGGAGGATGGAGGCGCGGTGGCGGTGGAGGGGGTGACGGAGACGCGGGCGCGGATATTCGGCCACATCCTCAACCCGATGGGCAAGTGCTCGCCCCACAAGATCCTCCGCAAGAAGCTCATCGGCGACAAGGTCGCCCAGTGGTACCCCTACGACATCAAGAACGACGACCCCTGCGTCCTCGCCCGCGAAGAGGAGTACGCTTCTTTTACGCCTCTCTTTCTATCTCTCTCTCTCTCCCCCTCCATCATTTGTTGTTATTGTCTATCCTCATGTTTGTTTCTGCCCGCCATATGTTTGCTTTTATGCCCATATGAGAATTCCAGAAGTAGGCCCATTTGGAAGCGGCCGTCGACTGCTAGATTAGGGAAAATAGAAGAATCCATTGGTCTGGAAGTAGTTGGATGATTATTTAGGAAGTTGTGATGATTTTTTGTTTGTTAAGTTGTATCCCAATTCAAATCGGTGATTTGCTTTCTTTTCTGTTTATGCTTGCTATTTGTTCGATTTTATGTCTCTGTGGGGACGTTTTGAAACGAACACCCTTGTTTAAAGAATCGTGTCAAAAGAGTTCAAGGGAAAAGGATAGACGATTAACAACTTGCTTTGCTAGACTATCTTTAAGACTGATCTCTTTGGAAATCCCATCATGAGCCAGTGCTGAAAATTCTTGAAAGAACATGATCACATCATCCATGAAGGATGGTTGTTATTAAAGCTTATGGAGTTTCGAGTCTCAATTTTATGCTTTCTTTTCTAGATGGTAAAGTGAAAATTTAGATTAATTCATGAAGAGAACATAATTACAACTCTGTAAAAAATTGGGAGAAGTCCTTGAGAGTTTCAGATTTTAGAAACTTACGATGAGACACGTATATAGTTGTGATTTTATCTGGTATTATATAGCTGTGATTGTGTCTTAATATGGGGTTGCGCATAGCTCTTAAATGGGAGCAGGACAGGAGATTTTGGACGCGTAGTGGCTGGAGATTTAGTTCAGATTCTAAGATTAAGTTAACAAAAACAAAATCGATTGTGAGTGGAACCCATATTTAGTTGGCATCCATGTGGTAGGTGATCGAGTCTTAGGTGTTGAGATTTACTTGATAAGATCAAGTTGGCCATAACCATATAGTTTAAGGGCTGACATTTACTTGAGAAGATTAGACAGCGATAGCTGCTTCTGAACAGAAATTATTCAATACCTCTTGACCTTGAATGAGCTTAAACAATTGCATTTCTACTTGTTCACAATCCATTTATCCATCTAGCTTCATCTCATTGTTCAAAATCACATAGGCTTAAAAAATATTCGTAGTTCACATGAAACAAATTGATGTTGTGAAAGAAAAAAAGCTAGTACATTTATAATTTAAATTTTGGGACATTTTGACCATGCACTGAAATTTCAGTGAACTCACACATCCTTTTTTCGCCAAAATATCAAGTTGTACTCCATAGCATTTGCAATGGAAAACTTGCAAGTTCCTGAGTAAATTAAGCAACATGGTATATAGTTACATGCTTGTTATGTTGGCCGTTGGTTAGGTTCATATCAGACTGTCCATAAGAATATCCTGACCACTCTTTATGCTTATTTAAAGCACATTACTAAGGAAAACCTTACTATCTCTATATGTGATTGTTGAAATTTATGTGACTAATGAGCTTGTAACTTTGTCATGCTGCCTGTATGCTGGGCTATAACCCTGGAGTGGCACCCCTCCTTCATATGGGGGTTGTAGATTAGAATCTAGAGAATGGCTGACCCAAGTGTCAATGGGTTATTTTTGCATCATTTTTAAAGAAATGATCAGTATCTCCCTGTCATAATTTGAAAAAGAAAAAAAAACTTTGGTATGCTGGCTGGGTACTTTTGTCAAGGAGGGCTGATAAGCATGTTGATAAGATAACAACTAAACTGTAGTAGGAAGATGAACCAATGTAATGAAATATGAATAAAACCCTTGGGCTTCTCTGATTGTATAATAAAATCTGATTTGTTATGTGGCAGACTTTCTAAGTATTTCATTTGGTTCTTTTTTCCTAAAATGTTTGTTTCTCAGAAAATTCAGAGAACTTGTCATTGGATACAATTTCCTAAAAGCACTATCATCCTGAAGGTGGCATTTGGTAAGGGGTGTTGACCCCAAGATCAACAGTGATATGGATGGAGGTGAGAAGATCATCGTATTTGATTACACTCTAGTGATCCTAAACCCCAGGCGCCCCCTTGGCCCCTCCCTCCGCCCCCCCCCCCCCCCCCCCCCAAAATCACCTGAGGGCAGTGATGTTGAGCTGGAATTTGGGGGTAAAAATGCCCCTGGGTCCATCACAGAAAATGGGTATCAAGGGTGGTTTTGATGATGCATGGTTGGTTATCTTAAATTTTCATGGCATATCAAATAGGTTGATCATAGATACCTAGAGATCTTTAACCATTGGAACATAGCATATCAAATGCAGTGATCTTAGGTCACCAGGAATCATATTATGTTGGGACAAGGATCACCAACGATCTAAGATCAGTATAGTGACCCCATTTGAGTCACCAAATGCCTCCAAAGTGTTTAATGCAATTGAAATTGCATTCCGAAGGAATTTAGTTAACATCATTTGCTTTAGATATGACTTGGGCTTTTTTTCCTCCCCCTCCAATGACAGGTGGTTGGCTAAACTTGAAATGTTGAAGCATCATGGAAAGGGTCCACCAAAGAAGGTTCAAGGAAAGTGTGCTGTGAAGCGCAATAAATGATTGCACCATCCTTTACTTTTTTTTCAAAAAAAAAAGAAAAAAAGACATGAATCCTCCCATTCAAACATTGAAGGTCTATATTAGGTTTTCGTTCGAGATTGCTGATCGCAAGGATCAATTCTCAACATAATTACCCCTTTTTGTCTCAGCTGGTGTAGTGAAACCTTCATGTCACTTTGTACTTTGAGATGACATTGGCATTGAATTGCAATCAAACCTTCTCATGCTTTGTGGTGTTTGATCATGAAATCTGTGGGGAGGATGATGTATTCCAGACTGTTGTCAATTTGGAGTTAATTTTAAGATAGTGATCAGGTGAAGATGAATAAGATAAAAGATATTTTGATATAATTCACTGCTAGACTCTCCATCAATCTAAATTTTAGCAGCATAAATCTTAAAATTTAGCTTCTCTCATGAGTCTTCTGTGTGGAAGTTAAATTGCATTAGGTTGTTAGCATCCTGCTGAGCGTATGGTTGATTGTGAATAGGTCCACACACCTAGACCCAGGTGACCAAGCAAATTGTTAAGAGAGATATACGGTCGGCTTCTTTAGTAATGGATTCTTGAATTTTGTCCAAGTTCACATCTATGTTACCAAGCAAACTTATCCAAGAGATTATCCTTTAAAACATTGTCTATCCAAATAAGTTGGTTAAATGGTCCAATGCCCACCCACCAAATGTATGGCTACTGTAGTACTGGTCAAAAATTATAGATGTCATGCCAATTCACGAAGAAAATTACTACATTAATCATTCTTATACAACAGCAATACTCCTGTTTACCATGAAAGCTAGTCACAGGTGCTACAGCCGTCTTCTGTTACATAAAAGAATGAGGAAACGGAAGAAGAAAACACGTGTTACAGAAAAGAATGAGAAGGAATCGGTAGAAGAAAAAAAAAGAAGATTGTATTTTCTAAAACATGCAAAAGATATTCTGAAACCACAGGGAAATTATCTCGAAGCTTGCAACTAATCTCATGAGGATTTACTGGCATTTTTGTAAGTTGAAGGTTCCAGCAGGTTTCTGTTGACTTATTATTCACATCCCCATTTATTTTTTTCAATAATAATCTTTTGAAAGAAATGCATGAAACTTGTACTACATTGCGGATTACTTTATCAAGAAAGAGAGCTTAATTTCTTTTAGTAACCATAAACATATCCATTCAAGGTTTTCATCTAGGCCAAGATCTTGATTTGTATTAATATCCGTTGCCAATCGATTCCATGCAAGCAAAATGTTGACCTTATCAGTCAATATAAGCCGATGTTTAGTTGGTAAAATATTAAAATATCAATGGATATTTTTTGAAAGGTGGATTCATGTGGAGATGTCATAGAATGAGAATACAAGGAAGAGAGGTGGTGGTATAGTGGTGGCAGTGGAAACAAAAAGAGAAAACGTTGAAGTAACTATAGTTAGGGTCCAACTTATTAATTTAAAAATTTGATTTGATCAGTCAAAAAAAAACTCTCAAATCTATCTAGGCTGATATAAACTGATACACCAATCCATCTCGATATCATGCGTCCACTAGATATTGATATTTAAAAACCTTGCATCCATCCTTCCATCCTTTTCCAACTATTTGAGATCTATTTAGGACTATCTCTAAGATTATTTCAAATCTCTCTATATTCTTTGTAACCTCTATTTTTGTTATTTCAAATCTTCCATTCTTTTTTTTTATAAGTTTCAACACAAATTAAAATCCCTCTTGGAACCTTATCAAATCTTCTTCATTGTATATATTCATACTATCTCAATTAATTTTTCATTAATTTATCTTAATTTGTGCAACTCTTATAGTCCCCTCTGATATATTCATTTCTCAATTTGTCCTTTCTGATTATGGCATTTGCCAAAAGTTAATATTAGCTGTTAATATCGTTAAAATAGACCACGAGGACATTCTTGCAATAACAGCAAAGGGAGTTTCTTTTTTATCCAAAAGAAACTATTATTTCTTTTTATGCTGATCGAACAACTTTGTATTATGCTTATTTAATGTTGCATCCCAAACCCAACATCTCGATCGGATATAAATAGCCACACACTTCTTAATGCAAGATCTTAAAATTCGTTATAATTTCAAAATTTCATGAATACGATGGATCTAAATTCATAACAAATATTTTATCTTAACAAATGACAAACCTTATATGGTTTACAAAATTCAATCTTCCAATTGATATTGATGGTACTCTATTTAATCGATCCTTTCAAATTGTGATTCCAACTTTATTCAGATACAAACATCCTATAATTCTGAAAAAGAAAAAAAAAAAAGTACAGTCCGATAGGAATCCCCACTTATTCATACCAAGATAATAATATGATTGAAAATAATATATGAACAGCATCAAAAGAAAACATAAACTATAAAGTCTCATGTCAAGTATCCAATATAACTCAATATCGATATATACAAAAAAAAATACATCATATACCATCGAATATCTATCTTTTAAAAGTGATATATTGTACATATATAATTAAATAAAGCCTCTTTTACTTAATTATGGTTCTATATCTTATCATCTATATCTCATTAGTTTGATTTGGATCAACCAATAATTGTCTTTAGAATTTTGGATTAATAATGGTCACGTTTTAGCCCATGACTGGCAAATTATACACTACGTTTCAGCCCATGGTAGTAGTCCATAATAACAGCATTTTTTAGCCTAGATAGCTCAGGGTGGCAAAATATGATCCGATCCGTCAATCCGATCCACGTTCGATCCGTCATTAGCAGGTTTAGATTTGGATTAAACAGATTTGGATCTTAAACAGGTCGATTTGTTTAACTCATTTATTAAACTGGTCGGGTCTTGGTTTAAAGTTTTCAACCTGCCCAACCTGTTTAACTCGTTTAAAGTTTTTATTTAATTGGGCATGTGGTCCCGTGGGATTTTGGTCCATTCCTGCGGTGATCCATGCAGGCCTGTGACGTGGAGTGCGTGCGTTTATTTTCCCCAAATTCGTCCACTCATGCGTTTATTTTCCTACATTTATTTCCTCGCTCTGATGGACTTCAACAACCTCGCCGCCCTCGAAACCCTCTCCCAGTGGTTCCTTTAGTCCCTCTCCCCCAACCCCGAACCTCGATGCCGCATGAAATCTTTCCTCTCTGCTACCGTCGCCTCATCCAGCTTCGCCCTCACTGTCTTCAACCTCGTCGCCACCAACCCCATCAATGAGCAGATTCACCTCACTATCGCCGTCCACTTCAAGAACCATCTTCGCTCCCATCGATCGCCCTTCTCCTCTGATGACCTTCCCACTCCCTTCGTCGCCTCACCCACTTGGCCACTCCCTCCGCCTCACCCAGATCCGTTCACCTATGCCACTCCTACAAAGCGAAGTAGCGAACCCCTCCTTTCGCTGCCTCGCATGTGCTCCGGCTTCGGAAGGACGGGCCCGTCGGAGAAGATCTTGCCATTCTCCTCCTCCTCGCCGTACGTCTTCTCGTTGGAGTCCAACATCTTGAAGGTAGAGGGCGTCGTGATGTAGCCCTGCTATGGATCTCTGTGGAAGCCGTAGCCCACAGGGATGTCATCCTCGATGGCTCCGCCATCAAAGTCTCCGACATCATTGAAGCTGACCGAAAGCACGAGGGTGGAGGCCGGAGAGACGATCAGGTGGAGATGCGCTGAGGGCAAAGGCGGAGACGGTCGGCCACAGAGAGTCAAAGATAGAACAGGTATTTTTTTTTTTTATAAACGGATCATTAAATGGGTTAAATTTTATTTTTTTAAAAGGGCTTATAAACGGATTGTAAACAGATCGAGTTGGATAACCTGTTTATTAAGTGGGTTGGGTTCGAATTTTAAAATTTGATCTGTTTAAATAAACAAGTCGGATCCGAATTCAGAGTTTTTTGATCCGACCCATATCTGATCTGATCCGTTTATATTCAATCCGACTTAATTGCCACCCCTAATGGTAGTAAACCAGAATAATCATATTTCAACCTGTGGTGGTAAATCAGAATAACTACATTTCAGCCAGTGGTAGCAACCGAATATATTCGTGCTTCAACTCGCGGTAGCAAATTCAAATACCATGTATCTGTCCATGATGGGACTATTCTCAGTACCATATATCTGTCTATGACGAACTATTCTTGGTACCATATATGTGCTCATGGTGGGCTACTCTCACTGTCATGTTTCTGCTTATGGCTGGCTTTTCTCAGTGTCACGTTTCTGCCTGTAACAAGACTATTCTCAATTGAACGTGGCTAGTTCAAACATTTCTTTCTTGATTATCAATTTATTAAAGCTTCATTATGCTAAGAAATACTATATCACAACCCAAACCATCCGAAAAGCCATCAACAAAAACATATAAAAAGTAAAAATAGTCATATCGATAATCGTATATCCATCAAAATCGATCATGAGATATCAAAACCATGTAATACAAAAATAAACATGCATATAAATATTCGTATACAAGAATTTTTATCTCTGTCGGTGATTGACTCAAATATAGTAATCAATGAACTCCTCGATCTACGAACTCGAAATCAAAGTATTCCGCTTGACATCTTCTTGTGCAAACAATTGCATCTTTACATAATTATGGTCAAACATAAAAATCATGTGCGATAAGGATGAGAAAATTATGGAAAGATATCCAGACATCATAAGTCTAGGACCCTTATTAGGGTCAATCAATTTATCTTAATTATCTAGATATCTAGACCCTCCACTGATCTATAAGACTCCTAGAGAGAGAAATTCATGAAGAGAGAAAAGGAATCTAGAGAGTGAAAATTATAGAGAGAAAGTAGAGAAAAAATCTATAAAGAAAAAAAATAGAGAGAGAAAGATAGAGAGAGGAGAGAGAGAAGGGAGAAAAAATTATTTCTTTTTTCTTTTCTTTCTTTTTCTTTTTTTTTCTTTTTCTTTCCTATCTTTCTTTCTTCTCATTTTCTTTTCACTGATAGTAACCCCCAACAACTCTAGCAAAGTGGCTCCGGCCCTCGACGACCCAAGCAAGGCCATATTCAGCGATGGTGTCTGATCCAACCGAAGAAAAATAAATAAATAAAAAAGGAAAAGTCTAGTCCCCTAAGAAATCCTATGGCCAGTGGCTAAATCCGGTTGTTAAAAGCTTCGTGGTGTTCAGAAAAATAAAGAAGAAGAAGAATAGGAGATCTTTACCTCAACTCCAATAAGGTTGCAATTGAAAAAATCCAAAGACTCTCCACGGAAAATCAAAGAAAAACTCAAGAATTTCTCACTAGTGATGGACGGAATTTTGGTGCATAATGGCTAGAAGGAGAAGGAACTTTTTATAGACCATAAATCTTAAGATTTGGCTGCTCTAGCTCCAGGATCCTTTCTCCTAATCGGAAAGGAAAGATTCCCATGCCTAATGTGAAGCGAAAATTTAGTGCAGGGGCAAAATGGTAATTTTAAAACTTTTTCAAAATTACTATTTTACAGTGGAATTATTAATTAATCTCATTAATTAATACTAATTAACCCTACACTAGGATCTAAATATGATACAACAGCATGCATTTAAATTTGAAATTCAAATTTGAATCAGTAAACGTTTTACAGTACTGTGTTCAGAACACATCACCTTTTGCGGGTAGTCGATCACCGCAATCTGATCACCGTCGGGGGGCTCTGATCGTCACGTCGCAGCCACATAAATGTCTGACCTCTGCGGATCGTCCACACGAAGCTCCCGTCTGATCAGCTCCTCACGAATGCTAGTTCGTGATTTCACCCTTTTGATGGCAGATGTTGATCGAACTCCTTCGATCGATGTGTGCCGACTTCTCGGATGCTCCGGATCGTCTGCACAGTTGCTTGAGAGGCTGATGGATCTCTTCCTGAAATTTGGTGGACTCACGACACTCGTGGCACACCAATCTCACTTCCCGAACCCTAGGTAGAAACCCTAGGGTACACACCAAAAATCCTGCGCCCAATTTTCTCTCTTTTCTTTCTTTTTCTCTCGGAAGGTTTTGGACCTTCACCTTGCGCAGAAGCCTTCCTCACGCCCCAAAGTTTCTCTCCTAAATTTTTTACGCACGTCCCACCTTTCTCCTCTTTTTAAAACAACGTCGAACGTGTCTTATCCGCGTGAGAGGATAAAGACAAGAGGTTACACATTTGAATTCAAATCAAATTTGAATTCAAACGAAAACCAACTTATCCCTATCCTTTTGGGCGTGAGAAGAGAAGGGGCGTGGCTCTTTGTGCGTGAAAAATGTTTCACGAGAAACCTTTTCTCATGTAAGTAATGTAGCGCACAAAATGGATAAGGATGAAAGGGCTAGTGATAAGTTATCCATTCAAATTCAAACATGCTTTGAATTTGAATGGCTAACTAATTATTTTATCCATCCATATGGCGCACAAATGAGGGCGTGGGGAAGGGTTTCGCGTGAGAAAAACTTTACGAGAAGTTTCTTCTCGTGAATTCAAATGGGTGCAAGGAAGTTGGGTGTCGCAGGAAATTTAAAACAAGGTGGTTTGATTCAAATTGAGCCAACCTAGTTTAAAATAGGTTAAGCACAATTAGACCAGATTAAACCCAACATAATTAGGCTTAATTAGGCTCAATAAAATCCTAATCAAATCAGGAATTAATTAAACCTAACCCCTGATCAAATCAGGGACTAAACCACCTTAGCGATTAGGTCAACATTTAACCTAATCGGGTCAATCCAAACTGAATCCAATTCAATTGGACTTGATCCAAAAATAATTACTCAATCAAATTGAGTTAATTAGTGATTAAATCACTAATTAAACCTCTCATAAATATTGAGTCCAAATCCGATGGGCAATCAGGCATCAGAGACCATCGATATGAAACCCTGATCAAAGAGTTCAAATTTCAAATTCAAAATTTGAAATTCAAAATTTTGACCCCGGTACCCAAAATGTGTGGAACTCATGATTAGAGAATCCTAATTCTCAATCATAGAGTCCCAGATAGATAAGACTCATAATCAGCCATCAGATCAGAAAGGAACCTCTAATGTGTGTGACCCCGCAGGTTCGAACCTAAGCCGGTAGCACAGGAACCAATTTCTGTACTAATCGAAGTGACCATCTAGCAATGGTACCCGACGACCGGATAGGTCGAATAATCGCAATCGCAACATTCAGAACCTACGTGAATATGGTTACCGTATAATTCATCCCTGTTGACCCCTGTGTTTAGGACGACTCAGGGTTAAACTGTCAACCCTGATGATATCATCCGAATCGTGCTCAACTCAATTAGTCCTGTGACTCCTCACTAGGACTACCCTGGCCAAGGTTTTGCTAAATTGAAACACGACTGTACACAGCTCCTAAACTGGAGTGGTCAATCCCATCTTGACACACGCACCGACAAGTCAAGTACTTGACTACACCCAGCAACCTTCCGTCACTGAATTAGAAATTCAGGTAGTCCAGTGCCTAAGTGCAGTGAGTTGCTTGCAAGTCACCGTGGCGGTCTCAAGTCGGAGGGACATTTATACCCATATCCCATCGGAGCAAATCTTGACAGCAGAAATAGCTCCGGAGTTGGTCACGTTCAGTGCAGATGTACCATTACATCTCACCTGTATGCCATACCAGTGTCTCCACACTCTTTGGTTATGAGGACAACCAACCCATATGGCACACAACGACCTATGCTCGATAAACGTTGTCGTCTTTGGTAACAACGTATCATTTGGTTGCGAACATATTTAAGGACTAAGCGACAAATCCTCCTTTGTCGAGTCTAAATAGTCCTAAGGACTTCACCACAACACAGGAGTTCATTAGAAGATGAAACATTTGTGATGAAAAAATATCAAAATAATTTTTATTTATTTATAATTCATGTACTAATACAAAAAGGAGCACAACCGTCAACAGGCTGACGATTGGATTTGGGACACTATTCCCAACATAATGCACACAGAACGTGAGATTTTATTTTATTTTTTTGCTCCTTTTTCATGCTTTGAAAGTCGTGCAGAGAAGTGTTTAGGCATAAGATTTTTTTTCCCCCTTTTTCTGAGCAGGTTATTACATTTAATGTCCGCGGAAACTACTATTTTCTTTTTTAATTCTCAAGTCCTCAGTCTTCTGTCTGATCAGGTTTTATACAGTAATATCTTTCATAGCTTAAAACTCATGGGTAGGGAACCTGCACCAGGAATCTCATGCCAGCACCTTCCTCAGCTGCCATATGCTTCATTAAATTGTTTTGACCCGGTAAAAGAAAATGAAAATTGAAATGATTGTCCTTTTCTAAAAAAAGTTCCATCGTCTGAAAAGCAGGTTTTTCTTCCCTTTTGTTTTGAACAGAGTAAAACGGATTTTTTTACCGATTTAATATTAATTTTAAAAAAAATTATCAAAATAATATTTTTTCAATATTATTTATCAAAATATTATTTAAAATAAAATTATTTCATGATAAAATAATTTTTTATGCTGATCCATCATTCTTATTGAAGAACGGATGGCATGAATCATCCTATCGTAAAACAGCTCTATAAATCACTCTATGACGGAGAGAAGGAAGACGACGGGGATCGAGATTCAATAAGGAAAAAAGAAAAAAAAGATGAGTTCGAAAGAGAGGAGAGGGAATCATTCTATCATAAGACGACTCTATAAATCATCCTGTCATAGTGCGACCATTGAGCTGACATTCCTTCCCTTCTTACTCTTGCTTCTTCGTAACCATGTGGCAAATAAAACCATCCTATAATAGGATGACTTTATGATAGACAGCATTTTCATAAATAATTTATATAAAATATTATTTTTATAAATATTTTTAAAATTAATATTATTTTTGTAAAAAAATGGAATAAAACATATGAACAAGAGATTAGGCTAGAAAGGGAATACGAAGATTTCCCACAAATGTGGTTTCAATCAATTCTTTAGGTAGTTGGTTTGGAATCAAACAGGAATCATCTTTGAAACAAAACAATACTGTCTTTAGGTTTTCTGTTTACAACACTTTTTTTTTATTATTATTATTAAAACCCTCCCCAAGAATGAAGCCGGATTGTGTTTATCAACACAAAGCTCCCAGGGAAAAATAAAATTAGTTCTTTACGTATTGAGAGGCTTTTTTTTTTTTTTTTTTTTTTTGCCTTGTCCTTCAAGTGATGCAAATAGAAATGTGAGGAGTTGTTTTGGCACATTGATTTAAGCAGAAGCGAAGACAATACGACAAGTAATGAGATGTAATTCTATTGTTCATATCATCATCCACTGGATTCATGGCAGCCTACCTGCATGATATGGTCTACGTTGGCACCAGCATAGTTTCTCCCCACCAGCCGCTGTTTGCCAATTATGCGCATGTGCCTAACCATATCTTCTCATTTCATCCTTAAAATAAAGTATATTTAAAAATAAAATTCACCATCTCGATACCAAATCCCATACCAATAAAATCCTATTTAATATCAGTACATAGTTCGATACGACACAATAAATATTCCGAGACGGCATATCGATACGAGACCGATATGATATGATATACTCTCTACTAGATAGTATGGGATGGTACAGTATTCCTTATTTAGAAAGTATGAAATGCAAAGTCTAATAACCAAAGGCTGGTACTTCATTAGGATTGCTGGTGCTTTTCAATTTGGACATAAACTGGTACCGCAGATGCTCATATTTTAGGTTCTACAAAGATTACCATCTACATAGTATTTATACAAAAAATATTTTCTTGAAAATAGATGGAAAAGGAAAACAAGTAGGTTGATCTACAAGTTACTCATTATTAAATAAACTAACCGTTTGAACCCAGAGCGTGCCACCATCTGGTAACCTACCAGTGGGCAGCTCTCACTAGGTTTACAAAGTGATAATCTTTACTCCTTATCCGACTGAACTATGATTAACACTTACCATCATAACTAGTAGTTGGCATCATTAGCTCCAGTTGAGTGGTTTTCTGCTATCAGTTTGTATTAAGCCTCTTTCATGTTCCCCAAACAGACATATTTAAGCTACAATCACAGAGAACAGGACATGTCAACACTTTATCTCTCTTTCTTTTATTTTTTGGAGGAAAACTTGACAAGAAATAATTAGGGAAAAATATTATTATCCACTTACTTCCAAATACTCATCTATCCCATATTTTGAACCTTCTCGTCCAAGACCAGACTGCTTATATCCTCCAAATGGTGCCACCTACAAAATGGAACAAATGGTATTTAATAATTATTGTCATCTACTGAAAACAAACTGCCATGTTGTGAAATTTTCACCTCAGTAGATATCAGTCCTTCATTAACACCAACAAGTCCATATTCAAGAGCTTCAGTTACACGCCAAGAACGAGGTATGCTTGTTGTGAAAACATAAGCAGCAAGCCCTGCGACGTTATGCATGAAAATATCATATCATGCAATATAAGAAATAATACAATATAAAACACCAATATGAAGTTGGCTACAAGATTCCATTAAACATCTATATGCCTACCTGAGGCTTAAGTACTACCATAGGCTCAAAGCAAGCATACTTCAGCCAAACACCATTGTCCAATATCAACCAGTACTAGTAGAGCATATTGGGGTTCTGCATTTTTTTATGTTTGGCTTACAGTATTCAAAAAACAAAATGAAAGGGGAATAAAAGGCTCTCTAGATGTTGTTATAGATTCTATCTTTGTTGTGATTATATCTATTTATTTTCTGCAACATTGAAAACTTTTCCACAATACATTTGTTTGAATACAATTAAATACACAAACAAGATGTTGATTATAATTTTTCACAATCTATCAGATGCAGTATCGTACACAACTGATTTGTACTCTTGTGAGGTGAAAGGCAGCATATGCTTTACCAGACTGAAAAATATGTTATATGGAGTTGGATGGCATGCAATTGCAGCAAATTCAGTGTTAATGTTCGTCTTATCGTTTTTATGATGAAGAGAATATGCAAACTTTTTAGACATGAAGAACAATAATGCTTTTCATGTATTCTTTACATTACACCAAGGCTTGCTGGTTGGCTATCTTCTCCATACTTTTCCAAGGAGGCAGTCAGCAGCCTTTGTAGTCTCAGCTACACTACACTCTTACATACAACATAAATCATGTTGGATTGAAACAACTCGCAGGTGAATAGCGGATGGATGAGCTGGTTGAATTCATGTCTCATTGACCAAGGTATGAGAACAAATCCTTGTTGCGACAAATACTGAAGACCCTAGGGTGGTTTTGTGGCAAATGTTGAAGGTCATCATTGGGAGTTGGTTTGGTAAGTGGTCTCTTGCCCTGGACCAGTTGGGAGAAGTCTGAGGGATGGGTTACCCCTTGTGTAGTCACACTAAGCCTACAGGAAGACATATACAACTAGCAGCATAAGTTCCAGGCAACAGTACAGTAACCTTAAGTCATTCCAATGTAGATCCAGTACTATATTTTTACTAAGCATGGTTCTCAATCCATGGAATAGTACATGCTTAAAAGTGATTCTTTTATACTTCTGTAGTAAACTCTTCTTGGAAGTTGAAGCTCAAGTGTTTCAGAAAGGATGAACTAAATAAGCCTTCTGTCACCATTTCAAACAATTTATTACAGCTTATCAATATCCAAAAAAGTCTTACATTCCTGACAAGTTCACACCAAATGATATGTTAAAAAGAATTGGAGAAACAGTTGAAAAATCAAGCCTACTACATTAGAGCTCTTAACTCGTAATAATCTTTCCTAGAGCTCTTAAAACTGGAACTATCTAAACATATGTTGCAGTTAGCCATTAAAGAATGCAATATACTGGTATTCCCTTTAAAGCAAGAGATACATTGATGAAAGCCATGTTGATTAAAAAATTAGAAAGCAAATAAAGAGTCACTAACTATGCTATCTTAACTATGATTCCTATTATCATACTAGCCTGACTCTGTTATCTTTTCTGACATATTAAATCATTTTGAGGATTTACATATTTTGTCTCACCTTAAAAATCATCATATAGTGGCAAGATTATGGTCATATTTAAAGTTCGAGAAGTAAAATTTAATGAATTCCAAGCAACAAAGTATAAAGTAGGTCAAGCTAATACTTTGCGAACCAAAATCAATTTCCTGAAATAGAGAAGTTTGTGCACTGAAGTCTGGTAAGAACCTGCATTTGTGTCATTAGCCATACGAATAGCATCTTCTTCAGTTTTAAAACGCAGGAGTGGTGCAACTGGACCGAATACCTCTTCCCTGTAACCATATTAATTGTTGGTTGATAAAAAGGAAATCACAGAACAAAATCGAAAAGGCTTATAGAAAAACCTTCTGAAGGATCACAGAAATCAGATAACTGTATGGTACTTATGAAATGTTAGCATTTTATGAAACTTCTGAAGGATCACAGAAATCAGATAGCTGTAGGATACTTATGAAATGTCAGCATTGGTACTATAAGATTCATGAGGATGAATACAAGAAATAATCATATAACCACAATGAAAGGTTAAATTTCTCAAAGGATACTATGCTGTCAGTGCAAATGTTTCCAAATCAAAATTAAAACCATTCACAGACTAGAGTAACAATAACCAACATCACAAAGTAAAATAGTAGCCAAGGCATGTCATCATGAATGTTATAAAAGCTTTTGGAGTTTCACCTAGATATGAGCATTTCATCATTAACATTTCCAAGTACAGTAGGCTCATAAAATGTCATGCCCAGACTGTGTCTCTTTCCCCCAAGTATAACGTTTGCTCCCTGTTAAAAGATAATAAATAGGGATTTCATGATTATGTAGAATCATAATCAAATGCACATTTATGCTACTAGGAGTCAGAGAACTCAAAGTGAAGGAAACCCATCGTCATGCCTCAGATGACATAATTATTTCACATCCAGATTATTTGAAAAAAATGAAAAATGCAATAAATAAAACATCACATTATGTCCTACTACAAAAGGCAGGCAGATGCCTTCTCTGACAAACATTCTTTCCCAATACAAGAGTTTTGATACATATGTACCAGTGACTACACTATGATGTGATGCGAGAACCAATTCTCTGCCAATATCCTCAAGAGCCAGTATCCATTAACATCACTGTAGCATCCGTATACATTTAGTAGCTATTTGTTGAGCTGCTGATGGACTGACCTCACAGAATGATAGAATAAATTACTCACCATTACCTGTTTATGGGGACTATGTAGTCTCCTAAGTCCTAACCCTGATATTATATCAGGATGCTGGGATAGGCATAGCATTTGCTACAAAACTGATCTGCTAGCTAGAGACAGCATAATGCAAATATACAGTTGGGGGGAAGATGAGTCTCCCATATATGCCATAGAGGGATCTTTCTCTTTTGGCAGCAGGGGCAGGGGGTGATTGAGGGAGGGTTCGAGTATTCTTTCTTAGCTAGTATTAAGGGTTTAATTCTGCTGGTGCACAAACAATGATGACTGCTCTAAATTAAGGTTCCACACCATCAATCATGGCCTAAAACAAAGTATCTGGTTTCGAAGGTCGCTTATTGCAATAGGTGGTCAAAAAAAAGTGATTTCAATCAAGATTCACCATCTCGGTACTTGACCCTATACTAAAACCATCCTATTATAGTGTCAAGACGCAGTTCGGTAGGGTATGAGGCAGCATACAGAATGTCGATACGGTATAAGACAACATACCGAACATCAGTATGGCACAAGACAGCATACCGATATAAGACCAGTAAGGTACGATATGCCCCATACTGAGAGGTATACAGCAGTACGGTGGACCATGATTTCAATGGATTAATGCCATGTATTGATATGTTCTATGATTTACAAGCACCCCAAAAATTGAACTTTTATGGATACATTTTAAAATTTACAAACCATAATCAACAATATCAACTTAAACTAATGTGTTATTGTATTTATTGTACATGTGGCGATTTTTGTGCTATATTTTTTGTATGCACTTGATGCATGGTAAATGACCTCCAAAATAGTGATTGTTTGTTTCCAAAATCCAAATATTTTTAGTGTAGATTATAATCCTACAAGATTCTCCCCTTGCAAAGCATGGAAATATATATATGGGATACGGACATGCAATGATACGGATACACCCATATAGCAAGTCATGAAAAAATAGGACACAATGTTGTTAGAATATCTCGAGGAATAAATGTGTATATGCATATATGTACATGTATATATGTATATACGTATAGATGCATATATATGTGCACATATATATGTATCTACCAGTAAAATACATGTATACATATACACAAACATATATTTGTATATGTACAAAAAATGCATCCATAAAGAATGGTAGGCTAGCAAAATAATTAGTCCCTACTTTATACAATAGCATTAACTTTTTACAAGCTCATCATTTAGTCATTGCTCCATAAACCATAATCTATACTCCATATTTTAAAATTAATATAATAAACTACAAAATTTACCCTTGCAAGTATCTTATAAGTATCTAAGTGTATCCGGAAAGTATCCAAATTCCAGAGTATTTTTTAATTTTGAAAAATAGGGCACTTAACACAAGTATTGGATATGTACCTGAGAAGTATCCTACAAGTATCAATATTGGATGCAGATATGATATGGACATGGCATGTGATTTGGCACATGATTCTCAGCATGTGCTTCTCTAACCCACTAGTACACACATGTTACAAGATCTGTTACATCTATATTTAAGTGCCTGAGGCAGCAAGCCATGCCTGGTCTTCTAGATGAATAGAAAGGCTGTATAATTGCAGACTCTTGCATCACTGATTCTAGGTTTTACCCCCATATGAAAGTTTGATTGCTTATAAGTTATAACCGAATAAACTCACAAGCCCTATTTGGTTGTAGAATAATTTAGCCCAAAGCAAATCAGCAAAACTATCCCTCAACCACTTTAACTTGGGAGCATACTATTTCAACCAAGGATCGCTGTACCGGTACCGGACAGCGTGCCGGTCCCGGACCGATACAGTACGGTACCGGTACCGTACCGACACACGGTATGCCTAGGCGTACCGGTCCGGTACCGGCACACAATATTTTTTTCGATTTTCAATTTTTTTTTTGGATTTTTGAAGTTAATTATCGATAAATACAACTTCAATATGGCATTATATTGCATATTATTGATATATTTGGGTTCAATTTGAAGTTAGGTTGCGGTACAAAGACTCTTAATCCAAAATTTCAAACATATATTTATTTACATTATATTTCAACTATGTCATCTTAAAACTAAAGAAAAAACATATAAAATACGTATTAAAATGTATCTAAATATTTAAGTACAAAGCGCAATAACTGATATTCGAACCTTAAGATGTACTCTGCATTTAATTTTTTGTCGAGTGTCTGTGACGCTCGTAGATGTCTGGATCATCAACATAGTCTGAAGGGATATCAGTCCAACCCTCTATCCAAGCTGCACCATACTCTCGAATATTCATCATCCCATAAGGCATGCTCTCTAGATTGTAAGATATCTCAGACCTCTCGCTAAAATTCTAACTCTGAGAAGTATCCTCGAGATGATGGTACGGTTGTGGAGGAGCCCATCCAAATATGCCAGTAGCAAAATCTGATCCGTAAGATGCTCCAGACTGCATAGGATAGTAACCACTAGAAGATGATGCCTCGGATGCACCATATGCATATGGATCATAAGGTGGCTATGGATAATAGGATCCATAATGCGAGGATGATCCAGATACATCCATGGACCCTACTCCACGTGCAAGATCGTCCGCAGTATATATATAATTAAAATATATGCAAGTATAACAAACCACGATAGTTTAATGATAATTAAAATAATTATATATAATTTTAAAATAATTTTAATAATTATTTTAAAACTTATAAATTCAAAATAAATATGTTATATGCTTCAAATAATATTTTTAAATTAACTAAAATATAACACTATTTTTATATATTTTTTATTTTATAATTAAAATTTTTAATTTAAATAATTAAAAAAATAATTTTTTTAATTTCAAATATTTGAAAAAAAATTTGAAATTAGATTTAAGTAGCTTGAATTATTCTAAACATGATTCCCAAACTCTGATTTTTTTCCTAAAATTTATTTTTTTTAAAATTTTTAAATAAATAAATATTTAAAAATATTTAAAAAATATATAATTAACGAAAATTAACAATTTTGATGTCATCTTGTAGATCTTCCAAAGATCTATCACATATAATTAAATCATACCAAAATCATAAAATTTTGGCATGATTTTCTCCTATTTTTATTTTACCTCGTTTTTATCCTATTTCTAACAACAAAAACAAAAAAAAAATATTTACTAACAAAATAACAGATTATCTTACCTCCGGCCAAAGATCAGCCTCTTCTCAAATCACTCCTCCAATTTCACGAAATTTTGCCTTCTTTTCTAATTTTTTGGAGGTCTCAACGATTAAATTGCCCACGGCCATGGGTGTTCTCTGAGAACTCTTAAAGAACACCGAAGGCCTGGTGCTTATTAAAGCACCAGGCCCTCCCCGCCATGTGAAGTGGGCCACGCCCATTTCTCTCCCCCCTCCCTCCCCCCAACCACGTGAAAAGGCCCCCACCTTCCCCCCTCCCCCCCTTTCCATGGGCGGTACGGTTCGGTTCACCCCGAACCGATCCAGAACCAAGCCGTACCGTCCGGTTCCGGACGGTATAAGCCCGAACCGCACCGAACCGGGCAGTTCGGTGCGGTTCGGGGTCCTTTTCCGAAAAATAGGCCCGAACCAGACCGGTAAGGGACCGGTCCGGCTTGGTACGCCCCGTACCGGGCGGTTCGGCCCGGTACGGTGAACCATGAATTTTCAACCTATAGAGTGGAATAGTTTACTCTGGGTTAAAGGGAAAAAGTGGTACCATGAACTTTCCACAAGATAGGGTTTCTGACCAGAATGCATGAAATAAATGGGATGAAGCAGGTTCAAGAAGGTCAGTCCCATCTTATTCCACAATCAAAGATGACCATAAAGGTTATGGAAGGTGTAAGGTAACTTATAAATTGAATAACAAAATAGAGTACATATGCTGGTTTTCCTGATTTACAAGTCAAATTGATTTATTTATACTGATGTTAGAAATTACCTTTGAAGTGGCATCGCTGATAAATGTTTCAACCTACAAAATGAAGATTTAAATACAACATGAAACATGTTATTAGACTGTTCAGAAGCTTTAGCAATTAGAGGTAAATGAATCAACCTAGCTTACTAACAAAATTAACATCAGAGAAATCAATATGTCATGTCAAGAGCATGAATCACCTTTTCTACAGCAGCTTTGTTGATTAATGGGCCCTGTACAAAGAAAACCAAAAAACTTCATGATTAAGTAATTAATATTATCATGCAGATCAAACAAAAATTACAAATAAAGTTCACTTTAGAAAAGAAAAATTAAGCTAAAGCACAATCAAATGCTTCTACAACACAATAAACTATTTGTTCCATAAAACCAGTTAACAGAATTGGCTATTGAAGATAGACTAATTTCTAAGTGTCAGAATAGATAGTTTTCCTAAGATGAAAATAAGGGTCATAAAGCCAGGCCAAAACGACTCCAGTTTCGAGCTTCAGGATAGAGAACCAAATGAAAGAAATTAGTACCTGAGCTATGCCTTCCAGAAGGCCATTGCCAACCTGCAAATCCTGAACAGCCTTTGCAAAAGCATTTGCAAACTTTTCATAAATGCCTGCATATAAGGGATTGAGTATTCTTAACAGAATAAGAAATAGCAAAATAAATAGGAGGAAGCTTGAACAATCATAGTGATATTCTTCAAAAAGCTCAGTGATTAGAGAAAGTTTGAATAAGTACAGTGGCCAACAACTAACTCAGTGATTCTATTACTAATTGAAAAAAAGAAAGAATGAGCAGTAATTTTGATAGCACATCATTGCTATCAAGTTTAATTTCTTGAAGATTAGAATATGGAAGAACTAAAGCACTAATGACCAATCAAAACCCAGCATGACCACTCAGAGACAGAATATACAGATCTAAAAGGCATGCATACTAGCAGCACATAATATACTAGAAACATCTCCCCAAGAAGCCTGATGTGGATAGTGGAATATGAGAGGTTGTGCAGCGTGATCTGAAGCATCTAGTCAAACAGATTGCATATAAGTTGTTAAAAGAGGAAAGTGCAAGAGAATACTGTATTTTAACCAAGCAAGCTAGCTGTATAATATTTGTTCATTTATCTGATCTTCAGTAAAAGTCTATGAATCCAAACCAACATATAAATATCCTTTATAATCTAGCAGGGACAAGTATACCTCATCAAACTTGAACGAGAAGCTTCCTGTGCTTCCTAGTTTAATGGATCCACTTGAATTTCCATCCTATAAATGGATATATACTAGTCAAAGCAGGCATCAGAAGTCTTCTCCCTACTTTTCAAAGTCATCATTAGATCTTCTCATTTGTTTGAAGTGCATATATATACATGTATACATCTATGCATGCATGCACGCATAAATACATACATACATACATGAGCTAAAGTCAAACCAATATACGGTTACTAAAGTTAATGGTAATCTCGGTTAGGAGAAATTTTAAAATATGGGGTGTTGTGATGTGGAGATATCACCACCTGATTTGAGCTACAACATCTGAAATGCCTACAAAAAAAAAAAAAAAAAAAAAAAAAATAGGGGAAGAAGAAGAAAAAATCTGGAAGCCAAGTGCCACGCCTCGGATTGCCCTAAAATGAACAATACAAAATTACAAACAAAGCTTAAACCCTAAAATGCATCTGTAGCCTATACAAATAGAGAATCCAAATCATTGGTCTTGATCTAAGTATTTAGAAGCACATGGTTATAAACATCGAACCATTTTGGTTGCTTGACACCTGTAAATTGTATAAGCAAGCACTTTGACAACATATCTTCTACTATACATAATGCAAACTCTAGGCCAGGGTGCTTCTCCACCACTGCATTCAACTCCATCATGGACCTCAAAGTTGACACAATCCCATCATTTTTAGTTTTTCTATAGTACAAATGTTTTATCTCTTACATTAGGAAACTTCCATCATCCCTTTCTCCTCATGGTCCATGTAAATTGCATGCGCAGGACTCCAATGAATTTTGACTACAAGCAAGATGATCCATTTTATATATGAGCTTGGATGACAAATTAAACACAACATTGTTCTAGCATATGACAAATGTTCTTATAATATAACTTATAACAGAGCAAAATATGGAAAAATATTTGCCATTCTGCTAATATAAACAAAATATTCATTCAAGTCATGAACTTAAACCCAACAATATGGTAGCATACAAGAGAAAATAAATGTACCTTCTTGCACCAGAATTCTATTTGCACAAACACATGTTTGCCCACTGTTACGAAACTTTGCTGCAAGCTGAAAACATCAATAATATTGAGGATGTTTAGAGCTGGTAAGATACTAGGTTAGAATCAAATAAAATTGAGAGAAATGTTGTGCATGTGTATATACCACTTATTCTTATCAAAATCTGTCTAAACACCATAAATAAGAAAACCATGGAATCTAGCCACAGTATGAGATGGCATAAAGATAAGGATAAATGAATGAATTCTGTGATTCATCATCATACAATTTATGTATATATCTTTTCTGTGAGCAAATATAATGCTCTCTAAAAGTTTGAAGGCCAATGCAGAAATGTTTCGCATACTTTGGAGATGTAGACGAAACCCATCACATTTTCAAGGGAAGGACAAAAAGAGCCACAGCTTGATCCAGTCTGTATCTATTGGACATGCCACTGGGCAGTGGAAACGTCTGAAGGCTAAAGCACCCTCTCCAGGAAGTAGGAATAAAAACATCTGACGCTTAACTAGCACGTTTCATCTAGAGGCTTCAAGGAGAATTTACAGGTATAAATGTTAGCTAGCTTTACATGCATTTTCACTATCATCTTGGCATACAAAAATCAAACATAAAAGGATGCCTGTGTTCATCTAGAGAACTTGGTATTTGCAATAACTAATTCTTAAGGGAAGGTCAAATTTCCAAATACTTAGTGTGTCATGATGTATGCTAACTTAATAATGCCAAGGAATATCAACTACATACAGAAGAAAGCATTCTAGTGAATGTGAAGGGCTTAAACTGGAGGTTTTAAGGGGCAGTCCATGCCAATGGCACATACCATGCCTGGCTGGTGACAGCATGAGGCAGACATGCACAAGGTGAAGCCAGGATTTTCAATGCATGTGGGGAGGGAGGGGACGGATATTATGAAGATGAGTATTTTTACTTATTTAACTTGCCCAAGTATTTATTGATAAATAGATATAAAAATTCCCTTACTCTGTTGCCAGTATTTAAGTCCAATGGATATAGGAATCATGGTTTTAATAACACCTTATATAATGGCCATACTTTAAAGCAATTACAGACCATGTTAGCATTACGTTTGATTGTTATGACTTATGTCCATTCTAACAATATATGATGGCACATGATTAGGACATTTTTATACCGATAGCTTTGCTTTCTAAAATAGCAATACTACTAGAAATTCTAAAATTTAATAGTATTAAAAAAAAGTATTTGATCCTCAATCATCAATGTGAATTTGATGATTGTGTCATCTATAAGCTATTACATAATTTAATGCATGGCTAATGTATTTTGAAGTTATTATGAGTTTATGACACAATAACTATTCTGTTTGCAATTAATAAACTACTCCATATTTTGAGAAATAGCATAGAGAATAAATCATAATGGCACAAGATCGATAAATTTAGATAACATTAACAAGTAATGTAGTTGCAAATACTTATGGAAATATTGAAAAATAATCCTTTTTTAAACTAGGCTAATATCCACTCATCTTTTCTAGCCCTTGCATGGCATGGGAAGCATCATGGCTGATGAAATTACAGTTGTAACTTTTAGACAAGAAAAAATGTTTACTTGGTTCCTTTCCAATGTGACAATAGTTCTAAGAGATTGCCTGCTTGCCAGACTAAAGGACAAAGGGGGTGTTTGGTTCGTGACTGAAATCAAAATCAGAATGGATGGAATGAGAATCTGAATGACCATAACCCTGAAAGCATTTGGTTCATGATCGGAATTGGAATCAAAATGGAAATTTGAATCCTTAGGGGAGAGTTAGGATTGGGTTTTAGGGGGATTGGGCGATTTCCATTCCATCCTGGAATTAGAATCGGAATGGGACTCAGCCCAACCAAACAGTTGGAATGGGAGTCATGTATTCCTATTTTCATATCAAGCCCCAACTCCCCCCAACTAAATACCCCCAAAATGTACTCCCCCCAACCAAATACCCCCAAAATGTAACGAGTCACAGGTGCTACTTTTGTGCAGCTATTATAGAAGAGGTGCAAGTCTTAATTAGGGGGCCAACAGCTGTTTACATGGCAATACATACATAAAGGCATAGATATGTGAGTAGAAGTAGCCCATCCAGGCTATCCTAGGCTCCACCTCCCTGCATGTCCTAAGGTACCCTAAATATGGCAGTATATCGAATTATACTGCAGTCAAAGAGTGCCGATTAATTTATTATGGCTCAGTATTGACTAAAACCAAATCAAAAGGTTCAGAACACTTCCATTTTAACCATCCCATTGCCTTGGAAATATGCAAGGTTCTGTCTAGGTTGTTGACAATTTATGACCTGCCGGAAAACAACTTGAACAAAACCTATGACCTGTAAATATGGAACTAACCCTCAATTGAGTCCACTAAGAAAATCTAAAATTCAAACTACATCAAAATAAAGTCAATTTTCCAACTCGAACAAGCTTCATATTCTTTGGTTGGGTCCAAGGTTGTCAAGGCAGCTAGGCAATAGCCTAGCGTCTTAGGTGTCCACTAGCTAGGTGACCTGGCTGCCTAGGTGCCTAAGAGACAATTAGACAGAATTTGTTAGATCAAAGTAACAACTTTTTAAAAGACTAGGGCCACATATTGCCAATATCTTGACTCTTGAGTCTGGTAGAAGAAGTCTTATATTTTAGTTTACGAACTGTTTAGTCTAATATGACACAGATCAGCAGAAACAGATGATACATGTCTTATTCTTTTAAGCTTAGTCTCAAAAAAGGCATTTAAAATTTAATGGATGATTACAGACTATCATTATCAAGGATTGACATTAAGATAATGATACTGAATTATGAGGTTGATACATCTCACAGTATTGAGTACGCATGCTCACACTTTTGATAGTATGACTCTGTGGAGGGGCTTTGAGTATTGTTTTAATGCATAAAACAACCCTTAACTGCACTAGAAAGGAATTTAGAGTAATATTAAAAACCCTCCAAAAAATAACCATTCCCACTATCTGCCAGCCTGTGTAGATCTGCCCAATGGTTGGCACAGGCCATACCAAGGGCATGCAAATCCTTTCTTACACACACTAAGTAGGTCATGGATGTTCATGAAATTTGAACATAAACTCTATTGGACCAACTTATGTACAAAACTTCATAGGAAAAGAAAGAATATATACTGATTGTACACATATATGAGTACCATATGGACAAAATTAGAGGATACTTAATTATATCCAACAGACCCTTTTAATCTTGGATAGATCATGCAACAAGACTTGTCCAAAGAGACACATCCCTACCATAAGACATACACTGTATGCCAAAGTGCCAATAATGAAGAATATAGTTATGGTGAACGAAATTTTAGTTCATCATATATCTATTGTATTTTGCTTTCTGGTATTTGAAGCAGAAACGGTGTGAAAAAGTACTACTTTAGATCTATTTTGGGTCGGGATAAGTCATCAAGTCATTGAGAATTAATATTTTTGTTGCTTCTGGTCTCTTTCTATAAAGGCTGCTCTGTAATTTGGGACTTTGCATTGCAGGAAAGATTCTGGGTATCCATGAAGAAATTAATTGGTTGGTTTTCAACGATCCTAGCTTCATTATAAAACAACTCATCGAACTTCTAACTCCATTTTGATCGAATGACACTAGTTAGAGATTTACAGTGTTGTTTTAATTTATGCATAATTCTTAGCTGCACTAGAAAGAAGTTGAAAGTATCATTTAAAAAGGTGTAAACACAAATTTATCATCCAGTAATCTGATTTATCATCAGCAACAATTTCATTGCAACATTTCAAGATACCATAATCAGTGAAAACCTTAAGGAATGATCAATATGCAGTACCAAGCAATTTACTTAGTTTGATTACTATTATGAAAAATCTTAACTGTAACTTGCATAACCTGAAGAAATGCATGTATAGACATATAACATTCTGAGTAAAGAATATCAAGATGCTGTTTTGGCTTACAGTGCCTTGTACTGCAACATCCAGATCTGCATCATCAAAGACAATGCAGGGTGCATTTCCACCAAGTTCCAACGATACCTGGAAGGAAATATAAAATTTCATAAGTAGCAGTAAGTAATCTAATGTTATAATTATCATACAGGCTTTTAAATCTAATCTAAAATTTAGTAGAAATTGGTAAGTTGGTGGAAGTAATTTTTTTCTAAAACAAAAAGACCATGTGACCAAATAGGCTCAGGTTCAGATAATTAAAGCATCCATCTGCAACTAGACAACATATTCATTTTAACTCCATAATATCCATCCCTGGAAGTGCCCTAAATGAGAAGCATTATAGCATCGCTTAGACAAAAGTATTCAATACATGAACAAGAAGCAAGGGATGATGCATAAAATCAGATAAAGACATTCTATCAGTGTGCAGGAAGCATCACATAACAGTGAAGTACCAATTTTGACTACAAGGTTCATTTTTTTATACATCCAACTTATGTTTATAGATCAAATGATGTTTGACTTTCAATTTCAACTTCTGAAAGCTCCATTTGCTTAAGCATTTTATGTCCATAGAGTTTATGCTTGAAAATTCCACATACAGTAAAGGTTCTTATACCGCATTGGTGGGAAAACAAGCTTCTCTGTAGAACAAAAGGCATAAAAAATATGATGTATCATTTACTAATACAACTGTTGGTGTTTGGAATTTAGCACTCAATCATTGCCCTGTGTGTGGTCGACCACCTTGGTATTTCCAAAATTACAATGGTAATCTAGACTTGACAAGGTTGACTCCATTTTAAGAAAAACAACAAAGACATCACACACAAAGGGAATCAATATACGGACATGGAAATTTAGTTACCAAAATCATGCATGAGGAAGACTAGTATAACCTACACATGAAGAAAGGCTTCTAAAATTTTCAAATTTTGAATACAAATTGGAACCTTCATATTTGCACAACAAGCACATGCACTTTATACATGATATTTAAAATTTTATTTTCTTTTCCCTTAGGTAGAAAGTTGTTAAAAAGACTGCAAAAGATATTTATTAAAAAATTGAGATAGTTAAAATAGGTTTTACAAGTTTCAACTTGTAGTATAGAAAATATTTTTGTTTGGGCAGAAATTCAACTAACTTTGGTTAGCTGAGGAAACTTAACATGAAAATTTGGCATCAAACAGATACAAAAAGAAACATCAAATTGATCCTCCTCCAGAGCTTATTGGCAGGGCTCGACAACCACCTTTTGATATTTATAATTTGTTCATGGAAGCACTCAATCTCCTCAATACAAGAAGACGAGAAAACCAAGACAAGACAAGAAACAGTTCAAGTCAATTCGCCTTTCTCTTCTTCTTTCTTTTTACTTTAAGCCAAACATTTTGTTCCATTTTTACTTTAACATAGACAATACAAGTCCAACCCACTTGGGTACTAATGGTAATGCCAAAGTATGAGGTCATATGCCATGAAACAAGAGGGAAGCACATAATACCTAGGCTGCTAATGTTGGGCTTCAGCCAGCCAACCATAAGTTCAAGATGGCCTGGCCTCAAGCTCAAATCATTTACACCCAAGCCTAGCTTGGTTCAAAATAACTAGGCCTGCACCCAGCCCAAATTTGGCCTAAAGCTCGCAAGAATTAGAAAATAAAAAATAAATTATTTTTATTTATTTATTTCTCTTCTTCACAAATAAATATATTAACAGAAAAAAAAACCTTGAACCCTACCCAAATCAAGCCAAAAACAATTCTGGGCCTAAAATTACAAGTCCAGGCTTTACACATGGCCCAGTTTGATGAGGCCAACTTGGGCCTGGGCAAGCCAAAATCACCAAGAACAAGCTTGACCCAGGTCCATCAGAAACCCTAATAATATCATATCCTTGTTTTAGTAACTTACTAATTTATTAATCCATCCTCTTAACTTATTATATGCTCTATATAGGAAAGCATATTCTTTCCAAAACTCCATCTATTTATAGTGGCATGATAATTATTGAACAGGTTTGCATTCTATAAATAGAATCGGTAATACATAAAGAAAAATGGACACTTTGTATTTAACACTTCAAAAGTAGATGGTATACACATCTTCAAAAAATTACACAGCTAAATCACTACCAAGCATGTTTATGCATAAATCAGGCTAACAAACTTCTAGTATTGAACTTTTGCAATCGTTGCAGAAATTTATGTGAAAAATCCTTGCAAGCAAACTCAAATTAAAGTAAGAAATACTGACCTATTGTAAAGCATACAGCATAAAATGACCATTTTATGGACGAAGTACTTTTCCTTTCAGTAAACATACCCTTTTAACAGTATTTGCTGAACCTGCTAACAATTTCTTCCCAACAGCTGTTGAGCCGGTGAATGTGATTTTTCTTACCTAAAAGAAAGCTAAACATGTCATATACAACAGTTCCCTGCTCCTAAGTCTGCATTAAGACCAGAACAATATTGGAAGGAAAAAAATCAACAGAAGACAGAACCTTGGTGCTTTGGAGTAGAGTATCACCAATATCAGAAGCATTGCCCACCACCACGTTCAGCGCACCCTGCATGATAACAAGCCACCAATGATTAGTTTAACAAGAAGTTTAATGACATCTGTTGATTGACTAGCAGCCGATATCCACCAGTTAAGAGGGATAAGGCTAGTTGGTTATGGTTATGGACTTATGGTAACAAGCACTCATAGAAGTGAAAACAGTAGCTATTAGTTAAGCTGCTGCAGTAAAATACTGAATCTTCCAGATCACAGAATAATCGCAACAACAATACCACAAAATACAAATAATTCAAACTTTTGCCAACAAGCTTTTAGCTTTAAAAGGTGCAAAACCACTAACAAATATTGCTCCAAAAATAAACAGTAAAAGACAGATTGAAAATCTGAAAGTTTAGATCAGAAGAAAAACAAATTTGTTAGTGGTTTTGTTAGAAAAACAAAGTTTAGCAGGTACAGCACAAATGGATGGGTAAAGTATACTATTCTGAAATGGAAAATGCAAAACCAAAAAAAAAAAAAAGAAAGACAAAGTTGCACTGGTTGTCCATCTAATAAAAGGCAGTTTGTCAGTATTTTTAGTCAGGGCACCATTTCCCATGATTAGGTATTTGCATGATCCAGCACCTATTTTTTGAACTTAACTGAATGAGGTGGCACAGTCACTTTGCATCATCCACATATGCACACCTTCACATTAACATACATGCATGCAGATGCACACACAAATCTATGTACATATGCATGCATGCATATATTTATACAGATTCAGTTCTGCTGGGTTCAAAAAAAAAAAAAAACTAAAATCTGATAGTGAACCAATTTGAACTAATAGTACTTTAAACACTTCTCTCACACTCCTACCTCAGACCAATTTGAGGGATCATCACATCCTCATTCTTGCACACATCCAAACTGCAATCTACTACCAGTCTGCCTTCCAATGCATCATAAGGCCTATTTTATATCATACTGCATTTATATTAATGTGCAAATGTTGTAAAATCCATACATTACATGTTTTCCATAAGTCAAGGTTGGCATATTCCGAGTAACTAGCTTCACTTGTTACTTCACTCCAATACTTATTCCTCAAGTTTCAAGGGTCTTTAAGAAGAAATTGCCTTCTGAGTTATTAAATTTGGAGCCAAAGTTTGATTAAATATTATTATCGCATTAGGAAAAATCTTTTGAGTGAACAAAAAGAAGAATACAGAAGTGAGAGATTACTGGTGGTATTCCAGCTTGAAGAGAGAGCTCAGCAGCAGCTAATGCAGTCAAGGGTGTATACTCTGATGGTTTGACAATAACGGTGCAGCCAGAAGCTAATGCAGGGCCAACCTGATACATCATAAAATACATACCTTGTACAAAAAGAAAGCCAGGTGCAAGGACAAGCATAGTTTTTACTTCGTAAAAGAATAGTTGTCAAAATCGTAAATATAATAGCCGACAAATACCTTCCGTGTAATCATGGCTAAAGGAAAGTTCCATGGGGTAATTGCGCCAACTACTCCCACAGGCTGCAAGACACATCAAACAAACACTAATTATGGTATGTTTTTGGAGAAAAATCTATGCTTGGTGGTAAATTGTTAGAATTTATGAAGCATAGACAAATGAAAGAACAACAGAAGATGAAAAAAATGAATAGATCAGATAAAAATGATCATGCTAACCAAAGTAAATATTAAACAGCACCATCTCAACAAAAGCTTTGATAAGCACAATTTCACAAGATACAAGTCATATCTTATCTATATTTTTTCATTCTCAACCAAAATTCCCTCAGAAGAAACCCCTGAAAATACTTCCTGTAATTAAACATGAGAAAAAGTGCAGACTATTTGAAACTGGTGGCATACCTGTTAAACCTGCTCAATAGAAATGGAAGTAATTGCTTATAATGGGACATTTGATTCATATTCACAAACAGACCTGCCTGTCCTGGAGTACATTCTTCCCCTAAAATTCTTAATGGGAAACAGGTCAGCATGATTGCTAATAAAGGCGGTCACTTGGAATAGTCCATATGTAGAAGTAGTACAGATAACCTCTATCACCATGAGCTTTCTCAAAACTATTATTGCTGCATTCATCTGGGAATTTTTAGGTTGTTCATGATCTTTTTAGTCCAATGAATATTTTATCTCCATTTACAAAGGCAATCTCCAGTCTCTCTCACATAGTCGCATATAACCATCTCAATCAGTTCTTTATCACGTTGTCCTCTATTTCCATAATTCCATCATCTTTAACATTGATCATCCTAATAGTTTAATACCTAACTACCAGTACCATGGTTTTGAAAACCGACCCAAACTGCCCAGTTCGGGCCATACGAGCCATACTAGCGCCGAACCGGGTTAGTTCAGGCCTGATTTTCGGCATCCGAAAATTAAAAAATATATTATGAACCGCTTGATTCAGGTCTGAATCAGAAGGTTGGGGCTTGAATCGAGCTGTACGCAGCTGTTTCGAGTTGAACCGACCGGTTCGGCTCATGTTGGGCTGTTTTTATGTTAGAGCATAGAGAAGAAGTCTTTCGAGACTTCTTCTCTGTGTTTCTCAATCTCTCTCTTTGTCACTCCCTAGCACTGAGAGCAGCAGCAAAACTCCGAAAAAATACGTCCTTCCTAGCTCTCTTTCCTCTCTTCCTCTCTTCTTTTTTTTTTTGAAAATTCATAAAAAATAGAAAACAAGGCGAAATTATGTCAAAATTTCTTTTTTTAGCATGAATATATGTTGTAGATCTATGAATGATATATACAATGACATTAAAATCATTAATTTTTGTTAAGTATATAATTTTTTAAATTAAAAATATATTTTTAGGATAAAAAATTATAAAAAAATAAATTTTAAAAAATAACTGTAAAATCAGATTATTATTTAGGAACTTGTAAGCTACTTTCGACATAAATTTAGTACCCATTTATAGACATCAACGGTCGACCAGATTCTGATGATCGGTACGTATTGAGTATTTTTAGATTTTTTTAATTGATTTAAGCATTTTAGGATCCAATGATATCTAGTCAATGTATTGATTATTTAGGATGCTAAATAACATAATGTCACACTTAAATTCATGTCACACGCGATTAAAGATGTATCGGAATGATATGAACATTAATTAATATCACTAAATATCAATTTGGGCTTCAAAACATTCAATAATCCATAAAAAATTGATTGGACACCCCCCCCAAAGAAAATGAAAAAGAACCCAAAAAAGTCAACTTGATTGGCCAAACTAGCACGCCTACCATACCAAATTGGCCAATGATCGGTATGGCCATCAGCACCGATTTTCAGAACCTTGACCTGTACCTTAGCATTTGAATCTTAGACTATAACATGTCCTTAATGTCTTTAAAAAAAAATATCTACTTGACCTTTCTTCCACTATCAAGTTGTATAATTGTACAATTCAGCTCATAAAATCAGCATGAGCTGAAAAAATCAGAGGATTTAGAAACTTGAGTCATGGTTAGGTAGCTCATAAATTTCGCACTACCGTAGCCAGAGCAGTCTAATGTTTCACCTTTATCACAAATGATTCACCGTTTCACATGTTATTAGCTATTACTATAAATTAGTTTCCCTATTAGCTATCCTTCATTTAAACAAACTACATACTGGCACTTGTGCCCCTGTTCTGATCTTGGCTTTAAAAAGGGTCATTACCCAGTTATGATCCTGGCAATCTGGGGTCCTAGAAGGGGCCATTGCTTGGTGCAATGACCCAGTTATGTTCTTACCTTGGCTCTATATCTCTGAAATATATTCCCTAATATCCTCACTTCTCCACAGTGTCCAGAAATTTCATTCCCATCTGTCCAAATTTGTTTTCTGTGGCTGTAAATTTAGAATCTTAACCGGCAAGCTTATTGTTAACCGTCAAAACTTGATTAATACTTTCAATAAAAAGTTGATAGAAATGTACAAGACACATACAGTTACAGAAAAACTAAGGTATGAATCAAGTATGGTATCCAAATAATTGCATTATACTTTTAGTCAATTCATAATATTGTATTGCATCCATGATAAAGCAATGATCCATAAAAATCATATCCGGCATTTTTCATGAAGTCATTTTTATAAGATCTATGTCCTTTATATGGCTCTCTTTGCTAACCAGCAGCAGCACCATACAAGTGTATGGATGAATTACATGCCCTACAGAGGTCTTAATACCTTTTTTTCACATGAAATCAATCGAACTATTAGCTGTGAATGCCACATTTGTTTAATGTTTCATTAGCATGCCAACGAGATCACCTTATTTCAAGCAAAGTGATGATATATCCGATTATTAATAAATTAATTTTGGTGCATATATTATTTTTTTAAAAAAAATATATGGCCCCGAAGAAAAGCCACCTTCTGCACATTTTTGAGTTAAAGCTTCAATTTAGAATAGTCAGCCAAAGGCACAGCAATGAAGAATTTATAACGTGCAATATTTCATAGGTGCTAACAAAACCTGTCACACCCATTATTTCTAAATTGTCTCTTAGCAGAGTTCTGCTTAATTTTATAAATTTAACTGCCAGGTTTTCAAGCAATTTTTTGACATCTTTGACCTTTTCTAACAGTCTATAGGAGCTGAAATTAAAACACTATAAATAAACGTTCTTTTTCTTTTTTATATGAATAAATAACTGTTTTTTTCTGAACCAGAAACTGCATGCATAGTATTCTATGAACATAAAGATGGATGAGATACATATAGTGCACAAGCTTGTGGATGTTCAAAGAGAATTCATCTAGCAACCTAGCCACTTGAAGTCACACAGCATCCTTAGATCTTTTTTTTTTTTTTTGGTGCATGTGTTATGAATGATTAGTAAATTTTAGACCTACATAAAAATGTGGTTATCTTTGAGTGATTCTCTATAGTCTCTTAGGCCACTAAAAGTAATAATGAAAGAATAGATCCAAGAAGACAACCTCTTATTTGATATTAGGAAATAAAATGAAAGTAGTGGCTTCTATCTAAAAGGCAATAAACTGCTAGAAATTTTTAAGCACCCAAACAGACCGCTTGAACAATTCAACAATCTTTAAATATTCTGGTAACATCCTTGAGCCTTATGAGTTGTGATCATTTAGAGGAACGGGTAAACAATTCTGAAAGACAAATGGAAAGTCAGATTATTCAATGATAACTAATTAACAAGTCCAAGAAGCATGCAAACTGATCATCTACTGAACATATAGCCTCTTGGAGCTTATCTAAAACGAAGGTAAAAGACAATAGTCGTAGGGGGAAAAAAATATGAAGAGAAGATCAAATTAGATAGATGTATAAGAATTAGTTTGTTGCCTGTTTTAATACAAATAGTCGGCGATCAGCTAGTGTAGCAGGAATAATGTCACCATATATACGTTTTGCCTCCTCAGCAAAAAATTCAATAAAGCCAGCACCATAAGCCACCTGCAGAGGCAGTTTCAATAGTATTTTAACTTTGAGAGCAATCTATGATTGATAGAAATCACCTACGTTTAAAATTACTCTCACGTTCCAAAGTCAATAAGATACCTCACCCAAGGCCTCTTTTAGAGGCTTCCCTTGTTCCAAAGTCATAAGTAGTGCAAGTTCTTCCTTGTGGGAAATCATTAGATCGTACCTTGAGAAACAAATGTAACCAAGAAGCGGTCAAATGATAACACTTTCCATGATGATGCTATAGGTATATGATCAACATTATATAGAGGAAAGATGATTCAGTAGATGGAAAATAGTCAATACTTGACTAATGTCACCGTGAAAATGCTGAAATAAAGTGTTTAACCAGCAATATACAGTGAATCAAAGTTTGTAGCAAAAGACAGACCAGAAAACTTGAGATTTCGACTAAATTTCTTCCATGTTCGAACAGTCTTTCAAATTTCAACGACTGATGAAGAATAACAACCCATGTTACCCTCCGCCTATATCTAGCATGGAATGATAGAGGATATAAGGATATAACTCTAAATCCCATAACAGCAATGGCTGGGCTCAGAATCCTAAAAGCAAAACCCAGATAGTTGACTCAAGGCTTGTTTAAAAATTGACATCAACCTTAACCTGAATCTATAAGCATTCAATTGTCGCATATTGAATCAGGATTTTTCTTCACATATGTGCAGCTTTAAAGTTTCTAAGAGATCAGTCAAACAAACATCGGCAGAAATTTAACTTTCTCAGACATGAAGCCTAACATCTCAGAGAATAGTAATTGAGTAAGAGTCCAAGGTCTAAGAGTAGAAGAACACTGCATGCTGCAGACCAAGATTAGACAAATACAATACTTAAGTGACAATTTTCTTCCAATTTGTTGGAATGGCATTTCTCATAAATATTGGATGTTGATGATCTTGCATACATCGGAAAGGACTCCAAGATCCAGAATTGCTATCTCATGACTCTTGGTGAGTTTCCAATATTCTGGGTCAAGAAGATAGCAAAAGCTATAGCTGTAATTTAACAACGATTTTCTTCCAGTGTTTGGAATTACCGTCATATTAGGAGTCCTTTAGACAGTAGTTTAGATGGCCAAGATTCTTCAATGAAACTAGGATACTGTTATCTTTTCTGGACAGAAATTTATTAGTGCTTTTGTATATAGTATACATGTACACAGATCTAAAATAACTTGGAACATAAATCAATTAAGATTTACAAAAATCCCTGAATTTTAAGAATAAAATAGAATGAAATCAACTAATGAAGGAGCCAGAGCAGATTCACTAAATCTCCTCATCCGATCAAGCTTTCAATATAATAACATTAATAATTAAATCTGGAAGCTTAATGGGGAATTTTAAAATTATTTAAAAAAAAAAAAACTTTCAGGCCTAATTCTCTGGGCTGAATTTAGCAAGCCCAGGGCTTGAATTTGTTGCACCAAAAAGTTGGATTACGTGTCTAGATACATTCTGCAGACAAGCAACCAATAAAGAAAAGAAATTTGATTAAATAACTGAACAAAGAGAAACAAAAAAAGAAAATGTGATAATAAGAAGAAGATCAAGCAGCTACTCCTGGCTTCCTTCTTGTGTTTTCCTTTGCCAAACAGGCCAATTCCACTGCTTAACTATACACCTTTAACCAAGCAGTTACCAACTCAAGTCCAATTATTACTCCTAAGCTAGGATAGAATATAAAAAATAGAGGTGTTCCGATGCCTATATCTTTCCAAATAAGACACACGATTAAAAGAACAAGAAACAACAAAGGAATATCCAGATATTAACTTGTAAAGACTTTGCTAACACTTTATTGGAATGTCCCTGAGAGTGTATCTGCTGTGAACTCCAAAACCCCAAAAATATCAGCCAATATATGATTTTAGGCTTTAATTTCAAACCAAACTCACCTCCATGGCCTCTATATCGACCAGAATTCCAACTTGATCTGTCAGCTGCTTGAATGGAACTATTTGCAGCCCACAACATTGTGCACTCAGACTTTTTCAGCTTCTATAAGTGCTCCACATGCAATCACAGTTTAAGGGATTTTGCCAATGTGCCATTATGTCATCCTTTACTCTGCAAGTGCTAATCTCCTTCAATCATTCCAAATCACCAAAAGAATAAATTTGACTACTTTTCTAAAAACCGTCTGTTACATCATCAAATTCTACCAGCATTCTCCTAATGTTGTCAGCTAGGGCCTGGTGATGAGTGCTACCTCACCGTGGTTTTCAGAACCGTCCCAAATCGGACGGTTTGGGGCGTGCCAGACCAGTGGAGAATCGGGACGGTTCCGATGGCGAAAACGGGACATGCCGGTGCCGAGGAAGAAAGAGATGGAAACAAAAGAAGAGAGAGGAGAGGGAGAGGCTGTCGGAGGCCGGTGATGGCCCTTTGTGGCTGTCGGAGGCCCGTGAAAGCTCGATTCGCCCGAAAGGGCTGCCGCAACGAGCGAGAAAGAGAGAGAGACAGAGGGGGAGGCCATTGGAGACAGGAGGACAGCACAGCAGAGGGGCCGTCAGAGGTCTCCGGATGGCTGCCGTGGCCATCGAGCGGCGGAAGCGGCGGGCGGAGTCATGGTCGTGGAACAGGGGCGACCACCCTTATTCACATTTTTTAAAAAGAAAGACGAACAGTAAAGCTGGCACTTTGTTTGCCGGCTTCACTTTTTTAAATTTTTTTTAAAAAAATTTAAAAATAGTTTAGTCAGTAATCGATTTGCCGACTTCACTATTTCAAATTTTTTTTAAAAAATTCAGAAACAGTGAAGCCGGCAAACCCATTGCCGGCTTCACTATTATCGGACTTTTTTAAAAAACCCCAGATCGCTCCTGTTTCACACCGCGGTTTGCCGGCTTCATTGTTTCTGGGTTTTTTTAAAAAAGCCCATGAAACAGGGGCGATCGCCCCGATTTCACATCGCAGAGCCGCAGGTGGCATTCACACCGTCCGACGGTCACGGCAGCCAGTCAGAGGCCTTTCGACGGACCCTCCTCTCTCTTTCTCTTCCTCTCTTTCTCTCTTTTTCTCCTCTCCGATTCGTCCCTTCCTCCCTTTATCACTTCACACCAGTCTGACCCGGTACGGAACTGTACCAGACCGTGCCGCCGGCTGATCGGAATGGCCACTGATACCGGAACTGAGAACCTTATACCTCACTCATCATGGTGATTAAGTTCAACTAGCGTTTATCCAAAAATTGATGAATTTCATGCACACATGCAAAACAAACCTGCATCCGTCCACCTACATACAGTCACACTAATTACATCTACATATTGACCCTCTTAATTGCTCTTATAAGAGCATCACCTCACACCAATATCCGTATTTGCAAATAATTCCAATGTCTCTAACATTATTCTCTTCATGCATGCAAAAGAACGATCAAATTGATCATTTATTAAGGCCTCTTATAAGCATAATAAATTGATCTTTTTTTCCTCTAACATTATTCTCTTCATGCATGCAAAAGAACGATCAAATTGATCATTTATTAAGGCCTCTTATAAGCATAATAAATTGATCTTTTTTTCCATGCTTTATCTTGAGAACATATTTTAAACTGATGTCTGCATATTTTAAGTCAAAACTGACATATTATCATAAACAAGAGTACCCTCTTTACCTACCTCATTCCACTTGGCGACTTTTCACTCTCTTTTCAAATCCAAGTGACAATTAGTAGATGAGTCAAGAAATGCACATAATCTATATATGAATGATAAAAATACCAATTGAAAGTGACAGACAACTACTATGTATTAGTGCTTTTTTTTTGAAGATTCTTTAGATTCTTTTTTCAGCTTTAAGTTCCACTCTTGGAGGGCATGTCAATCATTTAGTTTTTTCAGATTCATAATAAACATTAAAAAATAAATAAATAAAGCATAACTTTTAGAATGACTGAGAATTAAGCAAAGACAGAAAATTTATGAAAACATATTTACCATTTCCTTAGACACCTGCTCCTCTCACTTGCAGTGAGTTTGCTCCAAGCTGGGAAAAAGTGATTAAAAGGAAAAATTAATTTTAAATCAAAAACATCTAAGAAAAGTCATAAAATCAAAAAGATGAAAAAGAATATGCATATCAATTTGCTGTGCTTATTGGAATTCACAAGCATGGTACGAAAAATGATTAGAGAATGCAAAAAACTTTTTACCTAGAATAATGCAAAAAATAAGATGCACAAAGTACAGTTAGTATTTGAAGGAGAAAGTCAATTTATCCACTTATCCATTAACAATGCATTTCATGGAGATTTCTTCAACCATAATTAAACATTTGTTGCCATGCTATGCATCACATTCAGTAGAAATTATGCATAAACTCTTCAGTAGTATGAAAACACATGATCTGTCATCTGTCCCTTATGAAGTAAGGAACTTACATGTCATATTAGTGATTATTACCAATATAAGAGAAACAAAAAAGACTATATGACGTTTTAAAACTTACATGTTACAATTATATTCATAATACCATGATACAGTGAAATTTTCAAGTCCACAGACATGTTTAAATATCTGAAAAGATTTGAACGCCATTAGCAAAACAAAGCTAGTCCTCTTTTCTGGTGGATGACATAAAACCTCAAGACCAGAGCATGATTAATGGCTAAGATCTCTCAGGATCAAGGCTGCAAAGGATTGTTCTCAGCCATCGAAATAAAAAGAAAAGCTAAGCATGAACTCTTTATCTCCATGAATGTTTACAAACATATCATGATGAACATTTACAGAGCACCTCTAAACATTTGACTCCTATGCATATACTTAAGAGACACATCATTCAATTACTAGGAGTTTCAAACAAGGGAAGATGAAACTGTTTCACATTTACTATTACGTATAAAACCATTAAACACTAAAATGCCAGCCATAGCTTTAGATAAAAAGGTAGAGGTAACAATCAGTTGAAAAACCAATACTAATCTTGAGTCTGAAATGAATCCTGATTCAATATTCACTAATTCTTGGCCATCCCATTGAGTTGAAGATACCCCATGTTTGACATATGAAGAGTCAATAGGTGATCATATTAGATGATACATCTCCTCTCCCAAAAACACTGCACATGAAGATCCAGTGCTTTAGACTAGTAAACACTTCTAGGCATATGTTAGAATGAGAGTAGAGTGGTAGTTTAGCTTATGTTGTTCCTCTGGAACAACTTATTTTTGAAATGTCTATTTAAGTTATAACCATATATTAAGTTCTCACCATATTTAGTAATGTGTCCAAGTACATTGTATCTAGTAGCCTATAAAGGCCTTTTGAGAGGCTGAAAGAAATATGAAAAATATTCTCTTCCTTCAACACGGTATCAGAGTAAAAGCCTAGCCACATCAAACCCAAGCCATCTTCCTCTCCTTCTTCTCACAGCCTCTGGGTTTTCTCTACTATTTTGGCCCTGATCACGGTGTAGATTCCCTGGTCCTCTTATCTATGCTGTGATCAGGACTCCTCTTCCTTGTGTGCTGCCACTGTTATCCTCGGATCTATACGGCGTCGTCTTCGGAAGTCCCGAAATTCATTCCTTTAGGCACCACGATCAAGTTGAATGGTGCTAATTATGTCCTCTGGGCTCAAGCTTTTCGCTTCTTTGTTGGTTCTCAACACAAGTTGAAACATCTCACCGACGCCCCTCCTGATGTCTTCTCTTTTTCCAAATCTTCTAATGGCAAGACGGCAACTAAAACTATGGATAAGTAGCAAGATGACTACGCAGTTATCACTTAGTTTTGAATAGTTGTGAATCCTCGATAAGTGCTAATATTATGTTTCTATCTACTGCGAAAGATACGTGGGATGCTCTCAAGGAGATGTATGGGCATAAGAAGAACATTAGCTGTGTTTACGCCCTATATGAGCAGATCTTTAATCTTCATCAAGATGAGTGATATGTCAATGACTACTTTGCTGCACTTAAGGGCAAGTGGGATGAATTGTCTGTTTATCATCCCATTACTACTAATGCGACAGTTTTGAAGCAACAACGTGAGGAATTCCTTGTAGCCAAGTTTTTTTCTGGATTGGATGATAGTCTCAGTCATGTTTGGCAGTTTCTCTTATCTAACTCTGCTGTCCCATCATTGAATAGTATCCTTGCTCGTGTGCTCCGAGTATCTACTACCACAGCTACTTCTAAATTTTCTCCTACACTTGTTGATCAGTCTGCTCATGCTGCTTCTAGGGGTCATGGCTGGGGTCGTGGTCGCAATTTTTCTCCGTATATTCACTGTACTCGCACTAACCATCCTTCTGAGCGATGCTCGCAAAAATTTGGTAAATTAAAGACCGCTAAACCGGCTGTTGTTGCTCCTGCTAATGCTGTCCCTATTTTTGAGACCACAAGCGATGTTATTACACTTACTAAGATAGAATATGATAGATTATTACAGCCACATGCCTCTTCATACCTTACATCTCCATCTTTTGGGTCTGCGTTGGCTGCTGCTCATGGTAAGTCCTGGCTTCTTGACTCTGGTGCCTCCACCCACATGATAGATAACCGATCTCTATTTTTCACTTTGTCCCTTTCTTCTATCATCCTCCTATATCTATTGCTAATGGCTCCTCTAATGTTATGGAAAAAGGGGTTAGTGGTTGCCTCCTCTTCTTTACCTCTTAATGGAGTTCTCTATATTCCTAATTTTTCTGTTAGTCTTTTATCTATAAGTCACCTCACCCGCTCTTTGGACTGTTCAATTATTTTTTTTCCTTCCTACTGTGTCTATTAGGATCTCCGGACCGGAAAGCAGATTGATGGTGGGCATGACTTGCGGGGTCTCTACTATCTAGATGCGGAACCTGCTGTCGCTATTGCTGCTTCTCCTCAGGATTTGGATCTCTTTCTTTTGCATTGCAGACTCGGCCATTCTAATATCTCATCATTGAGTAAATTTGTGTCTGTTCCTTCGACTTTGTTCTATTTGCCATATGCTGCTTATGAGTTTGATAAGCACCATCGTATGTTTTTTTTCTTATAATGCCAATAGTCGGAGTAATACTCCTTTTGAGATTATTTATTCGGATATCTAAGGTCCGAGTCCTGTGTCATCTCATTTTGAGTTTCACTACTTTGTTACCTTCATTGATGATTGTTCTCGGATCACTTAGGTAGATCTTTTTCAGAGTCGATCTGATGTCTTCGGTATATCCAAAGAATTCTATATGAAAATAAAGATTCAATTTTGTGTGTCCATTAAGACTCTTCGTAGGGATAACGCCTTAGAATTTGCAAACTCTTTATTTAAAAAATTCTATACTTCTGATGGTATTATTTATCAGACCTCTTGTGCATATACTTCTCAACAGAATGAGGCTACCGAATGTAAGAATCGTACCCTCCTGAATATGGCCCGCACCTTGATGTTTCAAATGCATATGCCTAAAAAATATTGGGGGGATGCTATTCTTACTGCTTGCTATCTTGTTAATCATCTCCCATCTTTTGTTCTTGCTAGTCAGACATCCTTCTCTTGTCTTTATCCAAATAAGTCTCTATTTCCACTAAGTCCTCGGGTATTTGGTTGTGTTTGCTTCGTTCACTTTCTCGACCCTGGAATTGACAAACTATCCCCTCAGTTTGTTAAGTATGTTTTCTTAGGTTACTCCCGCACACAAAAGAGGTATGAGTATTATGATCCAGTTGTTCGACGTCACTTTGTTTTCGCTGGTTATTTTCTTTGAGTCTGTCTCATTCTTTTCTCCTTTCGAGGCTCCATTGATATCCTCATCTGGACCTCCTCTACTTACACCAGCTCCATCACTATAAGTTGTCCCTTCCTCGGATCCTGAGTAGCCCTTAAAGACACTGCCAATAGCTCCTCCTATTTTGCAGATTTATTGGCGCTACCAAAAACCTACAACTCATGTTCACTCCAATCTGCTTTCTCTGACTCCAGATCCGGACCCTGAGGTATCTGATCTTGATCTTCCTATTACTCTACACAAGCAAAAACGTACATGTACCATGCACTCTATTGCTAATTATGTCTCTCTGGACCATTTCAGCCCCTCTTTCTACCATTTTACCTTGTCTATATCCTTGGTGTCTATTCCTAGGTCTTATTCAGAAGCACTGTCCAATCCAGCTTGGAAAGCCACTATGGATGAAGAGATGAATGTTCTTACCAGCCGTGGTACTTGGGAGCTTGTGCCCCCTCCTGTGGGTGTTCAATCTGTTGCGTGCAAATGGATGTTTACTATCAAACACCTATCGGATGGATCTATTGACAGATACAAGGCTCACTTGGTTGCCAAGGGGTTTACTCAGACTTACGGGATTGATTATTATGAGACTTTTTCTCCTCTGGCTTGGATGAATTCTGTTCGGGTTGTATTCTCTATTACTGTTAATCGAGATTGGTCTGTTTTTCATATGGATGTCAAGAATGCATTTCTTTATGGTGATCTTCTTGAGGATGTCTATATAGAGCAACCACCTGGGCATGTTGCTCTGGGGGAGAATCAGCTATGCAAACTCAAGAAGGCCATCTATGGGCTGAAGCAGAGCCCTTGTGCTTGGTTTGACAAGTTCACAAAGGTTGTTGCCAATGTAGGGCTCCGATGCTCACAGCTTGATCACTCGATCTTTGTCCGAAAAAGTTCATGGGGAATTGTTGTACTTGTAGCTTATGTGGATGATATCCTCCTCACTGATGATGATACTGAGGGCATTGCTGAAGTCAAACAACATATTCAATCTCATTTTATTATCAAGGATCTTGGCGGGCCAAGATACTTCTTAGATCTTGAGATTGCTTACTGTGCTGATGGGGTTAGTCTTTCTCAGAGAAAGTGTGCACTTGACTTGCTAGCAAAAATCAGACTTCTTGACTGTAAGCCTGTCAGCACTCTCGTGGTTACCAAACACAACAACCCCTCTGAAAATGATGAGAAGGATTTCCAGATCTAGCTCAGTACTGTCGACTACTTGAAAAATTGATATACCTCACCGTTATACGATCAAATATTTCTTTTGCAGTTGGACTGGTCTAGGACTGAGCAAATAACCGAATCCCAAAGAAATCCATCTAATCCAACCCAATAAACATCGGTTTTGATCGGTTGAAAGACATAAATCAGGTGGAATCGTGTTGGAGTTTGTAAAAAGTAGGTTATTTACGGTCGGATTCAGTTCCTACAGTTTTAATCCATATGAAACCGAACCAAACCGATATAGTATTTCACAAACTTACTTTTATTTTTGGGACAGCGTCGTTTAGACTTCAATACTTCATTCTAAAAAACACCCCGTCACCAATTTGGATTCATAAAAATATTAATGTTCGATTATTGATGAAAAAGCATCAATTTGAGACAAGTCTAAAGTGAAAACTTTCATATGTAGTTGCTTTCAGATAAGTAAATCTTTCTGTTTCTATTTTATTTTGTACAGGTTCAAAAATAAGCCCAAAATTTGTAACTTATAAGGTTTAGGCCTTTTTTGTAGGGGTGTAAAAAATTTCGATTAAACTGTCTAAACCATCCAACCCGATCCGAACCGAACCAAATATGACGGTTTGACGGTTTAATTGGTTCGATTCGGTTGAATAAAATAGAAAAATTGATATTTTGATTTGATTATTGGTTTATTGATTTATGTGATCCATTGAAACCAAACCAACAAACCGAAATTAAAATACCATCATTCTATATATTTATATATACACCTATGTTACATGCTTCATAAATTTATATATACACTTATATGTCACATGCATATTCAAAATTAGGCTATGTACTTTATATGAATTAAAAATCCAAAATATTGATTTGACCCTATTTCAATCCAACTTAGATCAAATTTGACTTGATTATGGATCATAATAAAGGAACAAAAATAGAAACCGAATCGGCCAACCCGCTTAAATCGAAAAACCATTCAAACTTTCAAATACTTGGAAAAACTCCATGAACAAACCAAATCGATACAAAATCGAACCAAAGAAACCATTTGTGTTTAATCAAATATTTGATTTTAAGAACCTCTTAAACCGAAATATCGGTTCGATTTTAAAAAAATCACTTGAAATCGAACCGACTAAACCATTTTCAGCCCTATTTTTTTGTATTAAATTAATAAAAAAATAAATAAACTTAAGTGGGCCAACATTGACTTAAAATCAACATTGTGTCAACATTAAAGCCCGAACCAATACAAACCATCCGAACCCACTACAAACCATTCACTTTGGTTTCAAACGATTTATACATGATAAACGATCGGTAGCAGATTGAATTTTCTTCAATCCTATTGGATTCGGTCAGATGAAATTTTTCTCTCAAATCGACCAAACCTGACCCGTGCTCAACCGTAGACTGGTCTGCCAGTGTATGCATAAGCCAAAGAAAGGACATTGGGAGGCAGCCCTCAGAATTCTCCATTATATAAAAGGCTCCCCAAAAAAAGCTTTTCAAAACATCTGGACATCTTGACATCGAAGCTTACTTTGATGCAGATTATGCAAGGTCTGTGGATGATTGGCACTCGACCTCTGGCTATTGTACTTATATTAGAGGAAACTTAGTCATGTAGAGAAGCAAGAAGCAAAATATGGTGACCAAATCCAGTGCAGAGGTAGAGTACAAAGCAATGGCCCATACTACCTGTGAAATAATGTGGCTTAAGTCCTTTATGGAGGACTTGGGGGTTGTCTATACAAAGCCTATGGTTATGCATTGTGACAATCAAGTAGCGATTTATATTGCTAGTAATCCAATCTTTCACAAGCGGACTAAGCATATAGAGGTGGACTGCCACTTTATTCGAGAAGCTGTTTTGAATAACAAGATTATGACACCCTTCACGAGTTCAGTAGATCAGCTCGCAAACATCTACACCAAAGCTCTCAACTCTACTAGATTTTCTACTATATGTTCCAAGCTGGACTTAGTTGATATATATGCACCAGCTTGAGAGGGAGTGTTAGAATTAGAGTAGAGTAGTAGTTTAGCTTATATTGTTCCTCTTGTTCCTCTGGAACAACTTATCCCTGAAATGTCTATTTAAGTTATAACTATATATTAAGTTCTCACCATATTTAGTAATGTGTCTAAGTACATTGTATCTAGTAACCTATAAAAGCCCTTTGAGAGGCTGAAAAAAATATGAAAAATATTCTCTTCCTTCAACAACATCCATTTGCTCTACCATTTCAAAAGAAATATTCATAATTCTCGTAGTTATGTGGGGGCAGGAACATGGGGAGGAAACAAGATGAACCAGCTCCATTAATTTTGTGACAAACATGAAATTCAGCTCCACATAAGCATGTGACAAACAACAAATGCATACCCAGATATGCACTGCAAGTCAGCGTCAGAAAATGCCCACCAACACGAAAGTACACAAGCACTCAAGCATAATTTATATGAAAGAAATGCTTCTAAGTGTGAGACATGTTCATTATAGAATGAGTCTAAGCCACCAAACAACTATGGTTGAGTGAGTTCAGCCCAACCTATATTTAAGCCTCTTCAGGCCTTCCATGTAATGGATAATCAAATTTTGGGCTTAGGCTCTGGTAGTATATACACTGCTAGTTGCTACTGCTTGTGATTGCTAAACAGATTTGCAACCATATGCACGGTCCAGCTCATGTAAAACAGGTTAGTAAGGCTCTTTACTAGAGAGTTATGGTTAAGCCATATGCAATTCAGAAAAGTTCAATTTCTCAAAGAGAAATAGAAAAACTAGAAAGAATCACTTTTAGAATTACACACAGTTAAATGTGCCGTATGCTGAAGATATTGCATCAGTTGTTTCCTTCTTGCCCATGTATGCGACATTTGTTATAATATCCCCAGTAGCAGGGTTTTGCACCTGCCATGGCCAAAAAAAGAAAAGAAAGGAAGAAGAGAAATTATTAATTCCTATTCTAATACTCTCACCCTTTTTCTTTGGGAGATCAAAATTAGACATTTATTGTCAAATGAAAGAAAGCAAACTTAAGCAAATAATAAAAAGCATAAGCATTGCATGGATATATTGCGACTTCTGAGTATGTAGCATCCAGGATATAAAGGAAAAAGGAATAAAATATAGAAGAGAAACATCGCCGAACTTTGGAAACCTACATGGTGGGAAATCCTTGATGGGCATCACTCATTATCATCTTCAATCATGAAGGTAAATACCATGAACAAATAAGATTTTCTTACTCATAAATCCTAGTATGTCTTATAAATGATCAACAAGATTATCTAAACATTTGAAATGATTAGTTGTTTTTTTTTTTTTTTTTGTTCAAATCCTCAGATCACTCAGTACCATCAAACTATGCTACATCTATTAGTGTTCTCGATTTTTGGATATGTCTCATCTCCAGAAATGCTATAGGAACACTTCAAGTTTCAAGATTCTTGATGTATCAAGAACTTAAGAGTTCATAATACTCATGAAATTTTCAATTCATCAATTGATGATAACATTATCATTCCATGTCAATGTTCACGATTAACGCTGTAAGAAACCAAAATCTCAACCAAAAAAAGTTGGCCAAAAGGTGCTATGTGGGCTTCTTGGCCTGTATAAGTACCCAAGATTTACCCAATGCAGGACTAAAAACATGCTCATATGCTCCCCCGATTCAAGCCCTAGCATCCTTACCAGGTTAAGAGTCCAAATTCAGTCATAAATACCATATATTCAATTACAAACACCACAATCAACTCTTGATCAACCCAAATGGACCTATGCCGTAGTGCCCCCAAATCCACATGGGCCATGGGCCAGATCCGTTGTAATTTTATTTGTAACAATCCAGAACCTTACCCAAAAAGGCTATCCAAAAGGTGTTATTTAGATTTCGTTGTCCCATATAAATACCCAAGATCTACCCAATACCTAATCAGTGTGGGACTAAACGCATGCCTAAATGGATCCTCACAAATGCATACCAAAGGTGTCAAGTTGAACGTTACTTTAACTAAAAATTTTATCAAACTCGATACATAAATCCATTGATACTTACGCATGCAACTACTAGATAAAATGCATGCATGTGATTTCTAGAGACTCTAATATAATACACTACTAAGGACTCATTTTGGTTCATGGGAAGAGGACACAGGAAAGTGTGGTGAACTGAAAAATGGAGAAATATCTCATACTTGGTTGGAGTAGTTTTCAAAGAACAAATGGAAAAGTAGCTTCCATAGGAATAAGATTCCCATATTTTATGGGAAAGTCGCTTTTCCACGGGCTAGAAATTGGGATAATTTTTTTCTCAAAAGTGCTCTTAAGCTTTTAGATAAAATGGGTTAAGGTCTTTCCCTTGATTAAGGGTATAACAGGTATTTTTCACAACTTTCCCATGAAAGTAAATGCTCAACCAAACATAAGCGACACTAAAATATATAGCTTTCCCATAGTCAACCAAACATATAAAAACCATTTTCTCAAGCATTAACTTCCCAAGAAAACATTCCAATGAGAAAAAATTCTTTCCATGAACCAAACCGGTCATGGCATTTATCTTAGGAAAATCACTCTTTAGATGGACCAGAATGAGAACCCTCAAAGGCAAAAGTCAGGTCATGTCCACAATATGGTGGAAGCAGTCATCAATATTCTGCACTTTCCATGCCAACAAATCTCGACTCCTGCTGTTCATCAAAACTCTCAAGTGATGTATCAATAGCTTGTAGCATAACAACTTGTGGTGACCTATTTCAAAGTCTAAATGGATGCAAATGAGATATGGATTTGCATCTTGGTTGTCACTTTGAAACATAAGCACATTCGAGACACCAAATAAAAACTGAGCAATTATAGTGCCACTACAAAAATATAGACTTCAGCTCTATAATGAAAATGCATCGTCCTAAAATTGATCCATAAAGCTTCAGAGCTCATTCGTAGTACCAAACTCCAACCAAGATGCGATCTTTCCAATCCCCCAGATGGATTTGCATTAGAAGAGCTACGGAGGCTTCCAGCTGTCCTTTTACAACCATAATCACAAAACTAGCACTTTAAAATTCGTCAAACAGCTACAACATTATAGAACCAAGAAACACTTGATCGATCAACCTTCATGCAAAAATTGAGCACGCAAAGAAGGAAAAATTGAAAAAATAACAAAATACAAGCTTCAAGCGATTGACCTCGATGGTTTTCCCATCATAAGCATCAGTCCATTTGCCTCCGATAAGCCCCTGAGCCTTTAGAAGCCCCGACTGCCTCACCCGATCAACCGCCGCCCGAGGTTCCATGCTCATCTGCTCATCAAGGGAAAAAATTATCAAAAATCACTTCGATCGACGATCCTAAACGATTCAAATTCATGCCGAGAATGGAGAACGGAAGCAAGAAAGATTAGCTGACAAAGAGAGGGATCGGAACTGAGAGCTATTGATGAAAGGATTGGCGAGGAGGAGCACGAGGTGATTAGGGAAGAAGAGAGCTTGCCTGGCGGCGGAGGACGAGCGAGGGGTTCAGGAGGTGGCGGCCGACGAGAGCTATGCGGTGCATCGCCAAGGGAATCGGCCAAAACTACGACACCCTCTCAGTCCGCTCTTTGCCTTTCCGCCTGCTCTCTCGCTAGTCAAGGGCCGCGGATTTGTATCGACAAAAAATTACGAAGAAAATGGTATTTGAGCCTGCCATGTTTGGCATCATCCGTTTTTTTTTTTTTAAGGTGATGGAAATGTTGGCATCATATGGTTGTCTTTCCCAGTATATTTACTTTATCTATTCTTCTATTTTAATTTTTAATATAACACAAACTCACGACGCCACCATTATTTATCGGCGCGTCTGCATTTGTCCTGCCGCACCACACGTTTTGAAGCCTCCCACGGTCCCACAACCGTCTGTAGCCTCCGAAGCCTTTTCACACTCGGCACTGTTTTATTCTTTATCTAGCTATTATTGAATTATAGTAATGTAAAAAATTAAAAGCTTCAAGCCAAATTTAGTAATGAACTTTAATGGCTGTTTTCCAGCTAATTTGGAATGGAGCATGTCAAATAATAATAAAGAAAACTTTAATGGCTAAATTTTTGTTATATATTGAGTTATGAATTTTAATGGTGCACACCACTATATGTTGAACAGCTTAAACTTTGAAATTTACTAATAAAAGCTAAATATAGAAGCCATATTTTCTTTCTATCTTTCCTAACCAACGATCTCTTGACCCTCACTATTTATGATCACGTGCAGGTGGTGTGCTATACTTAGTCTATGATAACTTAAACCTAATATAAAAGCCATCTTTTCTTCTCATCTGTACCGGCCAGCAACCTCTAAACCCCCATCAAGTTCCTCTTTTTGATATTGCTCGAAAATATGGAAACAAGGCCTTCGCAAATAAGCAGTGTTTGGTAGAATTAATTCTTCTAAGTGTGTTATCTGTATGGCTAATCATGCATCTCACAATAAATTTTGGATGATTACTGTGTGAAATAGAGCAATGCTCTGGAGGATTTTCAAAATAAAGTTTCAGAAATTCTAGACTCTCATTTAAGTTAACATTTCAATCATTACCTCAGATCCTTTTAATTCCAATCAAAAAACAAGAGCATTACCCAATAGCCCAATTTAAAGTTGTACATAAAGATGGTTTGCTCTTGAACCTCGATCTAACATATGGCTCCAATGCTTCCATATCATATTCCATTATATATTATAGTACACTGTTATAACTATTATATTATATTACAAAATATATAGCATTCGGGCTCCAGTGTTATAGAGTGATTGTGGTTTAAATTAACAACGGCTACGACAATTAATTGACCACTATTGCACTATAACAGTCATTTTATAATTAGAATAGTGATTGTTCATTTTCATTTACCGAATAAATAATATTTTGAAATTATTTTCTTGCTGAAAACACAAACTCTTCTTCATTCACAGGTTATATAAAATTTCTGATCTGGCTATCAGTAATTTGTACAAATAACAATCTTTTTTTTATTATTTACCCTTTTTTTCCCCAGGATCGCCAAAAATTAATGATAATTAAGCATTTTCGAGTAATATGATATACACTATTTAGAATTTGTTGGTAAGTAGTTTTCATCTCACCTATGTTGGTTAGCAGCTCAGTGCCATGTATCTCATAATCTCTATCTATATAGAGTTGCGCTCCTAATGGATAACAAGATTCATCTTATTGTTAAATAACGAACCTTGCGAATTGTAGCAAAGTTGCTATAAAAGAGTTGCGGTTCTCAACGACCCAGACTGAGCTTGAGTGGTCCAATATATCAATCATAACCATCTGTGTACTGTACGCAATGGTTATAATTTAGTGGCCCTTTATGACATAATGTAGTCATTGCTTGTGTGCCATTTGGGGCCTCTTAATCATCACCGACATGTAATGCATATATAACCATGACGTTTCAACCCTTCTCATGATCGCTCACCATGTATTCTTTGCCCTATCAGCCTGATATTTTATAATTTTTTTTGAGTTGGGACTGCAGTATAATAGATCAAGTCTTTATGTATCTACAAGGTGTTTGAACTCTAGCCTACTATATTTTCTTTTTACAAGATATGTGAATTCTGCTGGTCCACGTATTTTAACCGGAACCACAAGCACGCAGTGGGTACTTCTAGTTATGCCAAATAATAACGGTTTTAATTTTCTTTCATTTGTTATGATTTTTTATGCATAAATAGATTGTAATGCATGATGCAAAATGTCATTCAAGATTAGTCATTTCATGGACGGGTATCATTTGGTCAATCCATAATTAAATTAGAAACAAATATTTGATGGATGGCTTTGATTTGATTGACCATTAAATGTTTTTATCTTTTTGGGTGTTAGTTATATTTTCTACATGAATTATCTGGTATATACCTAACTCAAGTTCACAATAGTAGGTGTTATATTGATATTGAGACTTTTTCTTGACCCTAATTTATCTGTTGATTATGAAAATTTAAATATCAAACTTGGTTATCCATATTTTGATAGTAGCTGTTATATAATGAAAAAATAAATTTCTAAGATTCATATAATTTGTGGAAGAGAACACTTGGACAAACTTTATTTACAGGTGTTAGTTAATCTTATCTCACTAATCAAGTGATATTAATATCTAGTTGTTAGGCAAATGACTTCAACAAATCTCTTGCTAGTGATCTAGAACAACATCAAAATATACTTAAATAAATTAAAAAAATATTAAGGTCCAGAAATGAAGTGAACCCTATCATACATGCATGGTTGGCCCAGCTTGATAAGGTTCATGTTAGCCATGTCATAGTCATCTTAGTTGACCAATCCAACTGTATGTACCTATCTATATGTGTGGTAAAAAACCCAAAGACCCATATATTCAAGTAGAATTTGTGAGTTGAAGAATTATTGAATACATCCATACTTGCATTTACTCTTCTATCAAAGGATTGAGCATTAAAATAATAAATTATAACTAAAAATTTATCATTGCATGGAATAAAATGTTGGAAGAATATAACTTGCTTCGTAATGAATGGCTGAATGATTTATATAAAGATTAACAAGTTTGTTATTTATGTATATACCATTAACTCAACAAGGATATGTATAAGGGTATATATTTAAATAGATAATTTGTGAGGAATTCTCTTAATTTCACATATGTATAAAGGTATACACGAAAAACATAGTGTATAAAATTAATAAATTTGTGACAAGATAGATGTAATTTTAGTATTTAGAAAAATATAGATATAAGAAAAACTTTATTTTAAAAAGTTCACATCACCGGTCCGGGCAGGCCATAAGCGTAGTTCACTTAAAAAGCCGCTCCACTAAAGAACCGTGAGAATCACCGGTTTAGTTACCGTCTCATTCCAACCGGAATGGGTTCATGCGAACCGGCCCTTCTTCAAACGACGATAAATTCAGGTAGGGAAGCCGGGTTTGGTAGATCGATTCTCTTCGCTTTCTTACGCGACCCTTTCCTTTCTCCTCTCACTCCACGCAGATAGCGGGCGGCGGGCGGCGGGCGGCGGGCGGCCGGCGGCCGGCGTACGATTGACGAAGGGCGCCCTAGGTTCGTCTCTCTCTCTCTTTCTCTCTCTCTCTCTCTCTCTCTCTCTCTTCCCCTCCTTCTCTCTGGATGCTTCTCTTTTCTTCTCTTTGCTTCGTTGTCATCTATTTCATGTTTGAAGTTCTGTCCGAGAGAAACAGAAACTGCTTCCGATGCATTTCATTGTTCTTTCAAAGGGGAAGAAAAAGAAAAATCTTATCTTTACGATTCTTTGTTCATCCATCAATCTTTTCTCGAATATCTTGTTTTGCACTATCAATTGTTTACTAAAATAACAGTCTCCTGAAGCGACGAACAAAACAAACAGCAGAAACGCCTGAAAACAGCTAAAAAGTCATTTTTTTTGACACATATTTGTACTGTTGCTCTAATTTCTGTACATAATTAATTAATAACTAAATGTTTGTTGCATCGTCATGTTGTCACGGTTCGTCGGGTTCGATGAACAGTCGGATTGTAAAACATTAATTTTTATTTTTATTTTTTTAACATCGAAAGAAGAAGTCTCTGGCAATGGGAGCCGCCACTGGAGAAGGAGATCGTGAAACTCTTGAAGCTGTGCGGTCGGTAGTGTTCAAGCCGTCCGAGACCCTAGACGAGGAGAGATTCCCGAGGATCAGCGGCTATGATTTCAACCGTGGGGTGGACCTCATGGGCCTCCTGCGTTCCATGGCCACCACTGGATTCCAAGCATCCAACCTCGGAGATGCCATTGATGTTGTCAATCAAATGGTGAGCTTGCTTGCTCTTCATTTTTTTCCCTTTTTTTGATTCCAACTATTTAAAGTTTTCTTAATTTTTGAGCTCAATTCCAAGGCAATCTGTGAAGCTGCTATTCAGTAGAACAACCATTTTTTAAAATACTGTTCTTATCAGTTATGTTTTATTTTCAATTTGTGTCCTAATTGAAGTTAGATTGGAGGCTTTCCCATGAGGAGCCAAGAGAAGATTGCGATACAGAGGAGCTCAATCCTGCTTTTAGAGAAACAGTCAACTGTAAAATTTTTCTAGGATTTACTTCAAACCTTATATCTTCTGGCATTCGGGAGACCATCCGGTTTCTCACACAGCATCGAATGGTGAGTTTTTAAATTTTTGCAGGACTGCATTCTCCTTTTTCCATCTATAGAAAATCCTTTTCCATTCTTTCCAAACTGCATTGCATGCATCATCATGTGTAATTGTTGTTTTGATATTATGTGAACTGACGTAACCTTTTAACGATCTCTGCTGCTTTTGCCATGGGTTACAACAATAATGCGTGTAACCGTTAATCCATGACGAAATTCTCTTTGTCAAATGACTTTAGCAAAGTATACTTTTTGTAAGGCTTGGTGCAGAATAATTAGAGCTTCAATATCATAAATTTTGAAACAAATCAATTGGACAAAGTAAAATAATAGCATGGCCTGATATCCAGGTATGCATTTGCTACTTTAAAACTGCTGTTGTCTCGTGCGGGTATAGTTGGCAGAAAAGGTTCTGGAATAGAAAAAACAGGGTACCTGCAACCAGTCTCCATTATGTAAACACCCATAGGGAGAAAAAAGGTAGACTGGTCCTTGTCTTTAGTTGCCCATATGACAAGATATCGAAAGAAAGGAAAAAATAATGGTGGCAAAAGGTTGCTGCATCTTTTTGTGACATAATGGGTGGCAGAAAGATGATACATAAAGGAAAGTATTGGATAAAAATTCACTTGTTGCGCAATTTCAAGTTAGTTTTGCATGTCCTGTGTATCAGCTTTCTGCTTATGTAACTCCACAGCCTGCAAATTTGGGCTCTAGTGATTTACATTGGTAATACATCTAATGCCCGTACCTATGTTCTTAGTGATATTACAGTCTGAGATGTGTGCAGTCCCTCATCAAGGACTTACAACATAATATAAATAGTAAAATATCCTTATTTAGTCCATCTTAGAGTCAGCATTTCTTTTGATTAAAAGTTGCTACTGCTCCACCTTTTAGTTGTCTTGGTGTATGTATTGCAGATTATGTTGTAGAATGATGTTATTAATATCATTATGGGCATGTGTAGGTAGATGTTTTGGTTACGACAGCTGGTGGTATAGAAGAGGACCTTATAAAATGCCTTGCGCCAACATATAAAGGTGATTTTTCTTTTCCTGGTGCTTATCTGCGCTCAAAAGGATTAAATCGAATTGGGAATTTGTTGGTGCCTAATGACAACTACTGCAAATTTGAGGACTGGATCATGCCGATTCTTGATCAGATGTTACTGGAACAATCTACAGAGGTAATAATTGGACCTCACTTTTAACAGAGCTCTGAGTTATGATTTTTCAGGGATTTTCACACTGCATGGTAAGGAGTCTTTTATGTGGTTCTCTAGTGACAATATTTATGGTACCATTTCCCCAGTTCATACGATTTGCGTTGTATGATAGATGAAAGCAAAGCATGATTTTCTTCATTCTTTTTTCATTTAAATGTTGGTAAAAATCACATCCACTCATGATTGTCATTAAGTTGCTGTCCTGATGATGCTGAATCTTGGACACATTAACTTGCCATCTGCTACATTGCATGCTATGTGCCATCCCTGCTATATTGTTCATAAGCTAGTCATGGTTGATGGCTGTTATAACTGTTTTAGAACAGCTCCATTGTCCTGTAAACATTCAAAATCTGAAAATGTCAGCAGTTACATGTGCATTATGACTATTATAATGCCTAACCATAATAAATGCCAGTGTTAAGGTAATCACTGTTTTGAGAATTTAATGATAACTTTTGTGTTAGGAATTTTTAAAAGAATGGCAGCTTTAAGCTGTATGTGCCATTTTAACTCTTATAATGGTTCTTATAGTGCAGGGATGGAATAGTACAAAAGATCGGTTCGTTGATCTTTCCCCTGGATCAGACCATGATATTCCTAGGGCATGGCTGCAAAGCCATGATAGTGTTATTTAGTATTTACCATGATATAAGAACAGAAAAGGACGTAATCTAGTCATGCTGCAAATTAATTGGAATGTAGAATGGCTGCTCACAACAGATTTTGGCTAGATGGAGTGTGATCCATATCTGAGCAGCTGCAACTAGTACATGCTTGATCCACATTAACAGGTTGCTATGCTTAGTAATAACTTGTTTGTAAAACCTTAGTAAGTAGTGCTGTTGAGGACTATAACTAAGTTTCTCCACATATGTACTAGAGTTTCCTCGGTGCAAAGAGAAATTATCCTTGTGAAAGAACAAGGCATTATTTGCACTATTTTTAGATTCATTTTTTTAATTTTTAGTCTGGATCAGTGCACCTGTTAGTTTTGTACTGAATCCTGTATATATTGCATTATAGGACGATCTTTCTTCCATTTCTAGTGTAAGTAGCTGTTAATTTATATACTCTACTATTAATGTCACTATAACTAGCAATATTATTATGTCATATAGAAACTATAATACTTACATCATTAACAATCATGACCTGGCATCTAAGCAATGACCACTAGTTATATGTTGCGAAAGTAAAAAAATTTCTACTCCGAACAATTATGTTTTTGCTGTAACAGTTTTACTAGACTTTGCATTGACATGTTCTTCAATTTCATGGCTTATTTAAGCAGAATGTAATTTGGACGCCATCAAAAGTGATTGCCCGCCTTGGCAAAGAAATAAATGACGATAGTTCATACCTCTACTGGGCATATAAGGTAATTGTTAATTAGTAGTCATTCTTACTTTCTGTTGTTTTCACTTTCACTCGGGGACCTTCAGGTGATGCTTGTATGAATTACCTAATGCGCTAGAGCAATAGTTGTTTTCTAGGACTGAGGCTGCTTACTTTGAAAACCTTTTCTTGTCTCCCTGAATTTGTTTGAGTTCAGTTGAAAGTTGTCTTACTTTGCAAGATGTGCAAATCATTTGTCTTTTTAATTTGTATCATTTCTGTTTGATGTCCTATAGAGATGAGATAATGATATTTCTTATATATTGCCTCCTATCTATGAAAAATTCTTGTCATACAACTTATTTTAAATCTACCTAGATCCAACATGCTTTAGGATAAAGGTTTCTAAGTAGAGAAAGAGTGGGTATAAACGGTGTATTTTCTGTCAGAATATCCTACTCAGCATTATACATCTTGCAAAGTTTAAAGCATAAGTAAGTTTCTCAGCTTAAGTCATTAGCAGATATCCTTGACTTTTTTGACTTTTGTTTTTATTGTTTTTATTTAAGTTTTCATAGAAGTTGAGAAAATTAGCAAACATATGATTGACTTCGTGATTCATGAATATTGATCTATGTAAAAGAGGTTATAACTAAAATATATGAACGTCATGAATTTGTTAGATGATAAGGAAGGAATGTACATTGATGAAAAGAAATCATAAATATGTGGACTGACATGTATATTTATGTGTGTCCGCTTATATAATACTAGAGTCTAGGGCTTGCATGTATCTCTTTTTGAAGGATGTCAAAACAGTGGAGATGTAGATACATATTTTTCTCCTTGAACTTATGGACTTATGGTCCTTTTTAAATGCGCAGTATTGGAAATTTATTTCAAAAGTCCAACATTTGCTGGACACCCAAATTCATTGAGAAAGCCCACAAATCTGACAACTGTGCTGGACTTGGGGCTTTCCCTTTGTATAAGTAGAGATTTTCTCCTTGGGACTTATGGTCCTTCTCAAATACGCCGTATTGGAAATTTGTTTCAAAAGTCCAGCATGCCTTGGAAACCCAAAGGGTCTAACACACTTGCTGGACTCGGGCCTCTTCATTATATAAATATATATACATATACACACACACACACATACATAAGTACATATATATATATGTGTGTGTGTGTGTTTGTGCGCGCGCGCGCGCATGCGTGTATTCATATGCATGTATGTGTATGTATGTTCATACTTACATATGCACCTATGTATGCATGTATTTATGTATGTAGGTATGATGCCTTGATAAGGAAGATATTGGGAGTTTGCCCTTACACTGAGGAGGCACGGGTTCAATGCTATTGTATAATCAACCTATGGAGACACCAAAGCATCATAGTATGACACAAAAGTGACAGTTGTGTCAGCAAGAACTCTGGTTCCTCATTCTTTGGATGTAGATTGGGAAGCAAGCTAAATCCTTGGATACCCATTTCATCATGCAGCAGCCCAGATCATATGCAATATGCAAATGATCTATACACCAAAGTGGTACCACAATTACACAAACAGAGAAAAATAAGGAAAATATACTGTATGCATGCAAACTCTAAATTGAGTTATACAAGGCAGCATAAACAATGCATTCAAGAAGATGTTGGTGGATTTGTGAGATTGATATGTCAAGTAAGGGCAAAGAATAAGTGAACTTGAGGATTTTGATAGGCAGGGAAAGCTAATGTTAAATTATTGTAGCTATATACCATGATTTGCAAAATGAAACACTCATAGATGGCTCAAAGCTTTGTTGGTTGTTTTTAAGCATGGTTTGCCGTGCTGCTCGGTATAAGATGTATCGTACTGTACCGATCTCATACCGGTATACTGTTCATACTGTACTGACACTCGATACGCTGTCTCGTCCCATACCGAACTGCGTACTAACACTGTAATGGGATGTTATCAGTATAGGTTCTGATACTGAGATGGCGAAGCTTGCTTTAGAGATTTGAAGGTTGCAAAATAGTAAGCCTACATGTAGTCTGTGTTCATCTGTGTTGTATGTTAGGCTGAAAAGTTCAGAAATAAATCAAGAAATTAGCTATAATGAGAATGGGGAAAGTGGAGATGATATAACTTTGATGCTATTTAGGATGATATAAATTGTGTGGAAGTGCGGAGATTAAAGAAAACAAAAAAGCTTTTTTTTTTTTTTATTCAGAGGATATCACATGAAGAACTACAAAAAAAGACTTCTTTTGTGAACCAGCACTCAATAAATAATAGTAAAAATATAACAAAAATCTTGTCAGCTGGTATATCATTTCTAAGTGTAAAGGCAGGTTTTTTTGTGTTGGGGGTTTTGGGGGACAGAGGTGCCTGATACTTAATGCATAAATTTTGTATGTAAATCTAGGTTTACCTATTATTTTCTTTCTGGTTGTTCACTCTTTGCCGTTATCTTAGTGTCTAGGTTAAAGCTTATTTTTTTTCCCACTAATCTCACAAGTATCTTTTGTGAAAGCGGGTATGAGGATATGTAATAAATGATTCCATTACAAAGATTTCGTAAGAGACTTGGCATCACTATTTGTGTGTTCGGTAGCTTCACATGTATATCATACAATATTTTATGCATAGTAAAATGTTAACCATAGGACGCTAACCCAGACATTTGAATTTTTTATTTCATGACGCAGCTCAAAAATATTTTAAGACACATGCAAAGTGCACACATCTACAATAGGAAACATGGTTAAAAATCTTAAATCATTATCAAATTTTCACTTAAAGAATAGTTCACATATATTCAAAAGAATAAGCTATTAATTCTTAATTCCTCCCAGTCTTGTACCATGCTTATCCTTCCTCATATCAGGTTTTTCAGCAAAATCTCAAAATGCTTTTAGTTTTTGCTAATTATAAATTTTTGACGTTTGGACGTCTAGGTTAAGTTAAATCTTCAACTCACAACAATATGGGCATTATTGGAAAAAATAAATTTCAATAATGAACAGTGTATTTTATCAGCTAAAGAGAATCTTGTTTTTATTGAAAGTTAAAACAACGGGGAGATCATGTATTTGTGCAATTCTGCTATTATTGTTCATAAAACAACTAATCTTTAATGTTGCGATAAACCACCATTGGGCAGTGAAATAGAACATGAAACCAAGCAGTGGGAGGAGAATGTGATCTTGAACCATGTGCCTGTTGAAGAATGAGCCAGTATCACTTGAAGGGTGGGAGTAAGAATCTCACAGAGAGAAACAGAGATAGAATCATGGAAATTGTGATGGATCTTGGGGAGAATAAATCATGAAGCCATAGATGACTGTAGGGATGGCAATGGGTAGGGTTGGGTTGGGTATTGTACTATCCATCCCCAAATCCGAACTTAATACCCTATACCCAAACTCTACCTGATACCCAATCGGATAAGAAAAGAGATACCCATTCCCATACCCAATGGGCTCGAAGATACCCACGGATAACCTATTTTCCTATACCCAACCCATACCCGCTCATGCCTATCCCATATTCAAAAAAAATAAACAACCAAAATAATTTTATGCATATTATCAATCAAAACAAAATTATCAATTCAATATAGAACATAATTTATAAGTCCAGATTTATAAAAATCAAATATAGAAATAGAATTATAATTCAAAATAAAACATATAAATAACTAAAATAATTTTATGCATATTATTAAACAAAGCAGAATTACCAAAATAGAATTATAAACATATATATTCGAGTATGGGTTCAGATCGGGTTCGGGTAGAAAACAGCATTACCCATACTCTATCTATACCCGTGCTACAGTTTTCGGATTTTACCTAAATCCGGTTTGATTGGATTTGGGTAGGGTGCATACCCATCGGGTCGGGTCGATTTTGCCATTCCTAGATGACTGGATTCTTGTAACATTGAGGAAATTGGGCATGAGAGATGTGTCAGAAGAGAGATATGAAGTACCATGAGGAGAGAGGGAGGAAGGGTTTTTTTGTGGGGGGGGCGCGGGGCAGAGGGAGGGAGAGATGCTTTAGAATAATAGGAATTGGTGGGGCAGTTTGGAAGTTGGAACCATAGTTTTGGAAGGAAAGAGGTAATGCATGAAAGTGATACAAACTTTTTCAAGACATGCAAATAAAAATAGTGAAAGAAAACTTTGAGATGCTGAGATGTGATGTCATGTAATTCCCAAATCCTATAGAGGAATGCATTAGTCTATTCTAAGTGAGCCTAGATAGAGAGGTGTAGGACCGAGGCATATTCTCACCGATACAAGTGGATATAAGGTCCACTTAACTTGAACATAGAACAGGAAGGCATTTGGGAATTAGGGGGTCACAAATAGCAGACCAGTGGAGGGGTAGAAAGATTCCTTCTGGAGCCAAGGGGGCACATGCACCCTGTCTTCACCAATAAGCATTTCCAAAAACCAGGGAGTGGTCTGTCTTCAAATCATAGCCAAAAAAAAGGACCACGCTTGACAGGGGATTGAAAAATAAGAGTGTACGTATCTATTGAAGAAAAGGTAGCTGAAGGATGTTAGATAAGCACTGACGTCCTGATGTCTTATACACCCATCTTTATGACTGAAATTTCAAAATGATGTCTAATTTAGCCGTTCCTGTTAAAAGGATTTTGTTTCATTTCCCCCCAAAGCACCTCCTTCAATACCATCTTATTTTCAATCTTTTTTTTTTTTTTTGGCACCAAACTATTATGTTTTATGCCATACTTTCACAAGAATTAGCAGTCTGTTGTGGTATAATATGGTCTGGGTTGCTTCTAAACTTTGTATTTCAATTTTATGACCGAATGAGTCTATTAGGAATCAACTACAGCAAATGAAGTTGCCTTTTTCTTAATGCTACTTTGGAGGCAAATTTTATGGAAAGAATATTGTAAGACAACCTGAAAGCAAAGAACTGAAAGCCCTCTGACAAACATGCTGATAAATTTAATGAGACAATTGTATGGTAAGACCCTTCACTTCTTTTTGCCAAAATGACCAAGTATAGAAATGATTCATGCGGACACACGAAAGTCACAGACTTCTCCAAACTATTAAAACATGTACATTGTCCATAACTGCCTCTGTGCAACATTTTCTACTCTAAAGATGCAGCCAATCAAAGTGCAGAAGCACTGACATATGATTTTGGCACTATTTCACTGAAGCATCCAGATGATCTTTGCCTCTTTTTTCTTTAATATAGTTGCCAAATTGCATGCTGAATGGTTAGTGAGTTTAAACAATTACTGACTCATGAACACTTGACTAGAATGGTATTCCTGTCTTCTGCCCGGCATTAACTGATGGATCATTGGGGGACATGTTGTATTGCCATTCAGTCCAGAAACCAGGTTTACTTATTGATATTGTTCAAGGTAAAAGAATTTCTTCTTCAGTGTCCAAGCTTTTCAATTTTCATTTTCAACCATTCTCATTTCCTCATGCAGATATACGTGCAATGAATGGAGAAGCTGTTCATGCAAGCCCTAGAAAGACCGGGATCATTGTTCTTGGTGGGGGGCTCCCAAAGCACCATATATGTAATGCCAACATGTTACGCAATGGTGCAGATTATGCTGTTTACATCAACACAGCACAGGAGTTTGATGGGAGTGATTCTGGAGCACAGCCTGATGAGGCAGTTTCATGGGGAAAAATAAAAGGTTCTGCAAAAACTATTAAAGTATGCTCTTAATCTGCCTCATCTTTTCCAGTCTTTCCTCTCTTACTGTTTCTTTATAGGATCACAGAACTTTGTTTTGATATTGTTTGCCCCATACTCCTGTAGATTTGTACCTTGTCTTAATTGTTTAATGATCTGCTAGTTTACCAATTTGCAAGATTTGTTTGGGTTAACTGTCGCGATATATTAGCTACTATTTGTTTACTTTTGATCAACACTAGGAAAGACATTGAACAGCTTATTGAGGTTTACTTTGAACAAGGCATTCTCATAATGGGACTAATAAAGGTTATGACAGAGTAAACTGATGCATCAGTTTGGCAGACTGAAAATTTAACAGAGTTGTTAAGGAAAATATAGTCGAAGATCATATTAGTACCACCACAAGTAGCGGTAGCAAATGTATGGAAGAGGACTAAGGATGTTGACCAAGGTTTGCCAGATTGGTACTTGGTGTCATGCTGGCAACTAACGCTCCAGTATGGCACCAGGATATATCGTACTGATCAAGGCATATCAGAAACAGAGGGGAGGGAGACAGAGGAGGGGAGAGATTGATGTAGCCCTGATATCATCATCATTGTTGGTGGCATGGTGAGAGAGAGAGATGGTGGTCTGTGCTCATCCTTGTTGATGGCGGCGGCGATGGAATCCAAACCCTTGCAAGGAAATCGAAAGAGGACAGGAGTCACAACTTGCCAGTGGCGAGGAGGATTGGGAGAGAGGGGGAGGTGAGAGGCAAGAGGAGAGAGGAGGATAGGGAGAGAGGGAGACAAGGAAGAGGTGAGGAGTATTGAGAGAGAAGGTAGAGAGGATCAAGGGCTCAGGGGAGAGGAGAGGATTATAAAAGTCTTGAACCATTATGTTCAATTTGGAATAGCCTGAAACAGCTTGAAAACCTAGCGGTACTGAATGGTTAGCCTGGTTTAGGCCAGTTTTGGTATGGAACCAAATTGCGTGACCGAACCATCCCGATTCTTAGCCAATCCAGTTTAATTTGTCTCAAATTGCCCGGTTCGGGATGGTTTGGCAGACTTGGTCTTGACAAAGGAGAAAGATGTTCTAAATGAGTACTAGGATGGAATATTAGGTAGGCTGGTAGGAGAAGAATTTGAAACTAACTCTTGAAAGAATTATTATTCTGGGATTCAATGATTGGATCTTTTAGTGCTAGAATACCCCAGAGTAATGGGCCATTAAAGTGAAATGAAATTTCTCGTTTAGAGTACTAAGATGCATCTCTGGTTGGATATACCCACCTCTTTACCATGCGACTCATAAGATTTATGAAAAGGCATTCCTAGACTTCCTATGATATATTGCAGCTTGGAGCTCAGCAAAAGATTCTCATAATTTGTGAGCTTTGGTGTAATAATGAAGGACAAAATAACAGTTTTAAAATGCAATGCATGAGGCCACATATGTGGCCGCATGCATTGTTGGTCCTTGATGGCATTGCATTTCCTGTATGTGGTCAGGCTGCAATGGGCTGGAAAACAGTTCACTTGGCATTATGCAGAATTGCAGATGTATATGCAACAAGTTTAGAATTGTACAACTGCAACTTTGGCATACTTTTTTTTTTTTTTTTTGTGGGAAGAGAGAAAGAGAGAGATTAGCAGGGACTAATCCCCACCTTTATACCCTATGTGCATCCCATCCATCGGAGACTGACTCCATTTGGAATGTAATCCCCACCCCCTTTTGCCCAAGTGGCAAGAGGTGACACCGGCATACTTATCACTGTGAATTGCATATTTAGCCCTTTTTCTAATTATGTGACCGCATGTGTGGCCTGCTATTGTGTAGGCCATGCGAATGGGGCAAGTTTATGTAGATGATTAGGTTAGAGATAAGTTCTGGAATGGCGACCAACTCATTTTACCTCGTCAGCCATGCCACATAACTCTTCTCTAGTTTGGTTCAACTATCATTGTCCCTTCTTTCTTTCCCCCTCGAGGAGCCAGCCACTTACTAGAGTTTGGGATATAAATTTGTTGACAGTTTCTTCCACGTGAGATAAATTATAACTCAGTTTTCTAAGTTTAGGAATGAAGTAGTGGCTTCTCCTTTGGTCATTCAACACTCATCTTTCACTTCTCTTTCCCTTCTCCATGTTCCTTTTTTTGTCATCTTATTTTGCTTAACTTTTGCTTTATTTGCACTGTTTTGCTGGAAATCTTAATCTCAATTTTTTCATGTGCACTAGCTCTTTGCTTAAGTTTATTGTTGTCTAGCAGCAAAACAGTATACTTGATCATTAATCTCAAGACTCGTGCCTAATATTTTATCCTCAGAAAAAGTTCCCTGCTTCATATTTTTGATTTTGCCTGTCTTGGAGATGCTGTACATCTTCTCTTTATTTCAGCAGTCCAGGAAAAACTTAGAGAGTTGTAGACTAATACTTGAGTTCCGACAGTCAGACTAGGTTTTATTGCATGTAGAGATTTCTGGGCTGCACCTAGAGATCTCCTGAGAGCTATTATCCATTCGAAAGCCCTCCTAACCCTAGGGTTTTATAATCATATGGCAAGATAATATCATCATTTTTGCCATTACATGGTCTTAGATAGCTTAATGGAACAATAGTGTTCTAACTATCTGGTCAGGACTAGTCAGCATCAAAACTGATGCTTATATTCGACGGCAGGTCCAGTACCATTTTTTCTAGACATATTTGGGGAGTGGAAGATTACATATTGCGGATGAAATTGAAATAAACTAATAAGAAGATTGGATCTAGAAGAGGATGAAGGAGAATTATGATTTAAATGAAGAGCAATAAAAAAGTCACGAGTTAGTGATGGAGCAGAGAAGAATATGAGATCCCGAGTAAAGGTTTTGAACTGTTATTATATGAAGACAACAGCAAGATATGCACAGATAGTTTGAGTTTCCATAATATATGTCATACAGAAGGGCATCAAACAGAAAACAGCTAGAAGTCCTTAGTTCAAGCACAAGCAATAATATTTTACCAGAAAGCCTTTAAATTTCACATCAAGTAAGGCATCACCTTGTAGCTATGGTTTCCCATCATATATATTTTTTGAGAAATCATTTTCCGTTATTCTAGATCTAGGAACATTTGAAAACGAATTTTATCCAATGGCTGTAATAAGTTAACAACTGCAAATCGAACCTTATGAAACTGAAAACAATTTTTAGCAAAGCAAATACAAAAGAAAATGAAGAAACTGATTTTCAAGGCATGTGGTTGCATTACAAAGTAAATTCGGACCACCTCCATTGCCAATTGGGTAGATGGAGTCTTGTGAAGGTAATGATGGAGTTGGAGAAAGATACGAAACAAGAGACTTGAGAGTTTTGCTTAACTTGCAAGATATATGTGGTTTCTTTTACACACAATTTTAAAAGATCATGCTGTCACTCGGTCTCTCTTATTCTGCAAATTTTGTAAATTTGATTCCTTTGGTTTGATCTTATTCTGGCAATTCTAAATGTCATGTTGAAACCAAACAGGTTCATTGTGATGCAACTATTGCTTTTCCTCTGCTGGTGGCTGCAACATTTGCGCAAAGGTTGCAGGAAGGGACTAGCACCAATTAACCTCAGAGCCCATGCAGCGGGGGTTGGGGGTGGTGTTTGGATATAGGATTGTGGCTTCATTTGCTTATGATCCTCACTGTTGCATTTATGTTTTCCTAAATCTCGGTCAGCACTCAGTTAATGCATCCAAATGAACAATTTCTAATTTGCTTCTTTTTGTTTCCATGGTTTTTCCTTCAACAGTAGAGTCATATGGTATTGGACAATTTTCGCTCACCATCTGTTTTTCCCTTTCCTTTCCATGGTGGTGGAATCACTCCCTACAAAAACATGAAGTCAGATAAACTGCAACAAGACAAATCAAGCTGAAATTTACTGAGGTTCTCACCTATCCTCGTGGCTGTCAGAGTATAGATCCTCTATTCTGCAGCGCGTCTCCACCACTAAAAGTGTGCTTTTGGCCAAGGCAAGCACTGGAGTTGCTGGTATTGGCATATCTACTCGTTCATGGTCCTCCCTGGAGAGGTGAATCTGGTAACTTGTTCACCACGATTGGACATGAAGGCATCACATAATGTTGTATCTGAACATCCTCGAGCATCAAAACCAAATGATTAGCTTGTAATTTATTATCCTTGATCTGGCAACGCATATTTAGTAGCATTTCTAAGTGCAATAACTTGATCTTTTCAACTGATGAGGACTTCTGCAACTGGTGCAACGAGTTGATGCTTTATCTTTATAGAAATTGTTATGCGTCTGAATCTTGGTGAAGGTCGTCCAAGATTGTCATAGTATGCCAGGGTGGGTCAGAGGGCATCTGTTAGCAAAGTAGCTAACAAGGAAATCTCGTGAACCACCAATTCTTAGTTTGTCATTCAAATACTTGGAATGCAAAGAGGTTTCGTAGCACTAGCTGCCTTATTAGAGTTTCAATCTGGATGTAATACCAAAATTTGTTCTTAGATGGAGTAAAATTTAGTTGGCGTAGACAACTTAATAGTATACCTTGGCAATCAAAGTCTCTCTCTCCATCTCCCTCCAATAGCAACTCAATAGACCATCTTGTCTCTCTGTGTACATATTTTAACATCCCAAACAACCCAGGGCTCAAATCTCTCTTTGCGTTCCATTCTCATATATGTAAATGTTTGTGTAATGTTTTTTTATATATCTTTATACTTTTCTATTATCTCTTTCCTCATCTATCCTCCATTAAGTGTATTAATTAGATTTTCCTGCTACCATACCCTCTCTGCCAGTTCTCTCCAACAATGACCTCTCCCCCTCCCCTCCCTCGGAAGTTACTTGGTGTAGTAATTAGAAGATAGCATCATCGTGCCATTAATCAAGGAAGCAGGTATTGATGGTTAATAGAAAATCTTGATCAAACCAAGACAACTGATTTTTTCTTCTGATAATCCTGTTTTCCTATTTTTCCATTTTCTGAATCTCATGTAGCGTATTAAAACTGTTATGCATTTTTTACGTGCAAACTGCTACAGGGAAATTTTTATTTTGCAATATTTTTTTTCACAAATTCAATTTTATATAACTATTTGTACACTCAAATACTTCAGTTTGTATTTTTATTTTATGTTTATTTTATGTTATTTTAATTTTTATAATTTAAAGATTTTCATGGTAACTTTGTTTTTCATTCTTATGCTCTAATTTATGTTTTGATTTTCTAATGCTGTTTATTTTATATTTGTATGCTTTTATAGTCTATAAATTTTATTTCTTTTTATCTTTTAAATAATTATATCCTTATTATTTTAATTTAATTATTCATTGCACTATGGATATGAATTTTTTAAAGTTATTTTTTTAGTTATTTTGTGTTTTTCCTAGGGCTGAGCATGGGTCGGGTTCAGTCGAGTTGAGAAAAAAATTTCATCTGATCAAATTCAATTGGATTGAAAAAAATTAAATCCGCTGCTGACTATTTATCATGTATAAACTGTTTGAAACTGAAGTGAATGGTTTATAGCGGATTCGGATAGATTGTGTCGGTTTGGACTTCAATATTGATCGAATGTTGAATTTAAGTTCAATATTGGTCCACTTAAGTTTATTTATTTTTTTATCAATTTAATATAAAAAAGATCTAAACCTTATCAATTATAAATTTTGAACTTATTTTTCATCATGTATGAAATAAAATAGAAAAAAAAATTATTCATCTGAAAGCAACTACATCTGAAAACTTTCATTTTAGAATTATTTCAAATTGACGTGTTTCTATCAACAATTCAACATTAATATTCTTATAAATTTAAATGAGTGGCAAGATATTTTTTAGAATGAAATATTGAAGTCTAAACGATGCAGTCCTAAAATAAAAATGAGTTTGTAAAATACTACGTTGGTTGTGTTCGATTTCATATGGGTTAAAAGTATAGAAACTGAATCCAACCGTAAATAATCAATTTTTTTACAAATCCTAACCTGATTCTACCTGATTTGTGTCTTTCAATAGATCAAAATCGATGTTTGTTAGGTCAGATTGGATGAGTTTCTTCAGATTTTAGTTATTTACTTAGCCCTAATTTTTTTCATAAAGTAGATCTTAATTTAAGTTTATTCTATTTTCTGTTTTATATTTTATCTTTGAAGATATTATCCTATGTTTTTCCTTTACATTGATTAAGTTTTATTCTCTCTCTCTCTCTCTCTCTATATATATATATATATATATATATATGCTATAATATATATTTAAAGGTTAAAATAGTTTTCTTTCTTATTATTTCATAATTCAACTAAACATGCAATACACGTGTACAGTATACACAAAAACATACGAAGTTCCTCTTGAGAATGCATTAACTAGTGTAGTTCTACACTCTCATATTAGAAATTTGCAAATTGAATCAAATTTTATTGGTCAATAACTGATTATTATAAAGCAAAATGAAATAAATAAAACTTTTTCACATAAAAAATAAAAAAACTTAAATATTAGAGTGAATCAAATTTTTAATATTGATCTCGTTACGTTAAGCTCCATTCATCAAGCATGCACGGGTGTAATTAATAGGGTTCACGGTGAGTGTAGGGTATAATCTCCCGCGACGATCCATATTCGCCCGCGGCTCCGGTGACAAAAAAAATTAAAAAACTTCTGTTTCAAGTTTTTATTAATTTATTTATTTTTATTCCAAAACAGCAAGCAGAGCGACGGCTCGGAGACGCGTTGTGCTTTGAGATACGTACAGCTCTGTCCACGCGTCACTTGCGCGTCCTTCCGAACTATCCTAAGCCCCGCGTCCACGCCTCGTGCGTCCTCGTCTCGGCGACGGTGGGTTCGAGGGCGGCGGACGGCAGCTTCTTCTTCCCACTCTCAGCCTCAGGTTCTCTCTCTTTCTCTGGACGAAGGTAGGCCGGAGCCCAACATGGAGCCTTCTATGGGCTCTATGGCAGAAGATTGGGCTTTGCACCGGGTATTAGGGATTGGGAATGGGGATTAGGACTCCATTTCACCAATTAAAGTTTTTGGTGTGCAAATTTAGATTCCTTTTCAATTTTTTTTTCTTTTCAATTTCATGCTTATTTTGGGTCCTCCCCCCTGCTATTACGTTTGATATTCCTTGTTGTTTTGAGAGCATGACATTTCTGATGAAAAGGGCTATAGATTCCCACGACAAAGGTGGAACAAATCCAGTTGGATTATGCAATCTATCGGTTGATTCATAACGACAACCTAGAATAGAAATGCAGCTAAGGCTTTATAGGATAGAATAGTTAATTCCGTGATGCGTCATTGGAGTTTTAGCTATAAAGAGACAGTGGATGCTTTGCTACTACTAATTAGAAAGAAAGTAGATTGATCAAAGTTTTATATATATATATATATTGGTAAAAGGTTAAACAATATATTTAATATCTAGTTTTTTCAATATGAAGTGTTATATGTACCTTTGGTTTGCCAAACCGGTACAGAACCATACCTTCGTAACTGGTACGGTACCCATAGATGTGTACCATGCCATTTCGGGAAGTACCTTTTCTTTTGCCGATTTCAAATTGAAATTAGCAAAAAAAATAAAGTTTCCCTAGTTTTCCCTTGATTTTAAATGATATTTTAGATCAAAATTCGCCGTCTCGATACCGAATCCTGTACTGGTAAAATTTTGCTTAATATCGGTACATGGTTCGGTATGGTATGATAATGTCAGTACACTCCGAGACGGTGTACCGATATGAGATCGGTACGGTACAATATGGATGGTATAGAGCGGTATAGAACGGTATAGTATTCTATGTTTTAGATGTATATGAATTTAAATGATATGATAACATATGAACATTGAAAACAATACGTCTCCCTTTGTAAGTTTTGTTATATTCAAATCACCAACCAGTTTTCCTGAGGTGCTTGAAAGAAAATTGAAAAACAAACACAATAAAACTGATGCAGCAAGGTGTAATCAGCGTAATAAACACAAGGATGTTGAAATAGATATATGGTAATACTATGAAGGTTGGATGTAATGATTGCTAGTATTCAGGAAACTTACCATTTTCACTAATCGAAGATAAAATGTTGGATACTCGTTTTCTTGGTTCTGTGATGTGCAACAAAAAAGGATGCAGAAATGAAGGATGTTGAAGCAGTGGTACATTGATGAATTATAATGGCAATTGTATAATGAGATGCATATTGTTGACCTCTAATTAGGTAGGCAATACTTCTGGTTTTTTTATTATTATAAAAATACCAATCAAGATTTATTTATAGAAAAGAAATCGGTGTAATAAGATAACTTAAAATTATCAGCTATCGATAGACTTCTATCCTAGTAAATGGCTAAAAAATATTTGCAATGCATAGACACCAATAACTACACCTAGAAAGTAATGATCTTAAAGTTAGTTTAACAACTGCATATTCTATCTGTTGCATTGAAGTTAATAACTGATATAACATGAAATATATTGTTTTTATCATATGATCGTGATAAGAATAATTCTTGCACCATTTTCGGCATCATGATATGAATCCACTCACATGTCAGTCAATACCATGGTCATTGAAATGAACTTGCTTATGTCAATATTATCACATCCTAGTATAACTATCTAAATGACCAGAATGGATTGGGCATCTTTCATTGTAGTTTCTCTCCCTCTCTGCTCATGCTTATATATACCTTTATTTTTTTTTTCTTTTTTATAGTTATAATAGGAATGGGCTAATAGGAACTGTGGATAAGCAACTCTACTAGCAAAAATAACATGATATGTTATAGAGAGTTAATAACAATCCTTATTGTAACCTAGTAGGACCGATGATTATTGAACAATTCTTTCATGCTTGTCACTGATTTTTATTCATAGTCTCATATGATTTATTGTAAAAAAAAATTATGCATGCATGCTCTATTTTTAATATTAATATTTTCACCAGGTATTGGCATTAGGTATGTTCGTGTTCCTAGATGCTTATTTGATTGAAGAAAAAAATTAACACTATATCCTTAGGTGCTTTTATGGGTGAACGAGATTTGGTTGATAAAGATAAGTTGATATTAAGGGGTTTGCAGTTTCATGGATTTCATGGGGTGAAACCAGAGGAAAAGAAGCTAGGTCAGAAGTTTGTGGTGGATGTTGATGCCTGGCTGGATTTAAGTGAAGCTGGTAAAAGTGACAATTTGTCTGATACAGTCAGCTATACTGAAATTTACAGGTATTTGCTATTTTCTGCTTCATTTTTTGGAGTTTTTAAAACACCATACTCTCAGAATAAGTAGAAATGTTTGTTCTTATCGAGTGAAATAAGAAGTATGATAGAATGCCTTCACTGAAAATCATGATCTAAGAATAAGAAATTTTTTATCTATTAGTTATTTGAAAGTTGAAATAGACATGACAACAAAATTAGCACCAACCCTATCAAGTGGCCAAGGACAGGCTTTGCTTGTCCCAGATTGCAGAACAGCTCTTGTAGCTAATGCTACTGGCCAGGTTGATATAGTAATCAACCTCCATAAATGATTGGGTTGTTTCTTTTTTCAAGTTTTATCCTTTGGATCCTTTATGGTTATTTCTTGATGCCTTACGGTTGAAGAAGGCGTGATAACTAGAAAGATATGATAATATTGATAGTTTATGTGCGCACTTGATGTACTCTGTTTGACCTTCTATGCTAAGACTGTAATAGGTTCAAAGAGTGAGTTCTAAAGTTGGCATAGCTGCAGCTCTATTGCAAAGTTGTTGCTCTCTCAATCTGGCAATGGACAGCCACACTAATTCTGATGTTGTGGTTTAATCTAAGTTTCCAAGATTGTTTATTGTTGTGCCCAGCTCATATTCAGTCAGCTAAAAATCCCATTCAAATGTGATTTTTTAATTTTAATTTCTGAAAGAGGTAAATAGTTTTAATTAAGGAGGAGTTCTGAAATACATGCAGCTTTAGGTTGCCATCTATTCATAAATCAGTCATCAGTGCGCTTCAAGAAGGCATGGATACTTCAAATTTCATGCTTTCACCATATCCAGACGTGATGCTTGTCAGTCACAACTCGAATAGGTGTTGTATGCTTATTTTGAGTATTCCCTTTTTTTTTAAAAAAAAAAAAATGCTCTAGGTACTTCTTGTTTAGACATCTGGAATGCCTCTTGGATTCCTCCAGGGATGAAGTGAAGGACACTTTGTCTTTTTAAATAATGAATTTTTTACCTTCTGTACCATGAATGGTTTATGTTACAGTTTATGATGCTGATGTTACTGTATGTAGTATTGGTGGTTGTTTATGAATGTGGATGACAACTAAATGATGGAGTTTGCAGTTTTTTTTTTAATGTTATTATATTAAGTATTTGCTATGGTATTGTGATAATTTATTATACTTTATGATTGTTTTCTTACATAATATTGTATATTTTCTATTGTATCCTTGTCATACAGTATCCTACTTTTTCAAGATTTGTTGTGTTGGCAATCATTGTTGTGTTGTCTCTGTAGCTTGAAAACTCGGGTCATCGTGCCAAAGAATTAGACGTGGGTACTAATATTGCACTTAGTATGGGTTCATAAGAAAAAATTCTTGGCCAATGGAAGGGCTGGAAAATTAGTTGAGAACCTGAATGCAACATCTGTAACTTAACCATCAAATATAGGTTCCACTTGACATCAGATAGCAGCCTAATTGGTTATTGGTGGGTGCTGGATAAGTCAAGTTTGAGTGAACTTGGGAGCTGCTAGCTTTTGGTGTGAAGGAACCCAAAAAAGTGAGTTTCCCTAGCGGTCCAGAAGTTAAGTTTTTGACTTCCACCCAAATGGTGCCAAAGCGGCACTTCCAAATACTTGCACCTGATTACAAATTCATACTAAAAATGTCAAAAGTCTAAAAAAATACTTTATCCACACAAACAAACAGTTGAGGTGGTCTATGGTTCTTTGATAAACCACTTCTTTGTACTGGACTTATAAACTGTTTTTCATGTACCTCCAACCAAACAGGCCCTTGGTTGTTGAGACTACTGATATCTTGTTAGTTTACCTGCAAGACATGAATCATGGAGTCTTCGATAAATCTTTATTGTCTCAGATGGGATAGAAGTACTCTTGCTCTGGCATTTGCCTCTCAGTTATTCTATGATATTTCTGTAAAAAGTTTTTTGTCATATCAAGCCTCACAGCTTATTTCAATGATAGGGCATTTTCCCTTAAAGAAATTTATTGGGACACGTTTTACTAGATAGGAAAAAATTTGAGAGGAAGAACCTTCCCTTTTTTGTTCTACCCGACCTTTGATGGCACATTGATACCAGTTGCAAGTTAGCTTCACAAGGAAAGTATGTGATATGGACTTCAATAAATCTTGCTTAGATAGGGGAAAAAAAAATCCCCTCAAGAGATCCTGAAAGCTGCCAGCTGTTGGCATCTACTTTGTAGTCACTGTATGAGACAATTCAGTCTGATTCAATCTAGATGAATCCCCATTTTTGTGCTTTGTGAACATCTCTACTATGTGCCGTTGTAGCCATTGCCTATTGGATCCAGCATACATCATTGCAAGATTTAACTACTAATAGCAAATTCACCTTTTGTGGTTGAAATTCTGAAGTTTTGTATATGTATTAATCAAATTTAATTTCCATAATATTAGAAAGGAGCCTGGATTTGTTGAGATTTGAGAGAAGCCAGTCATGAACAGAAAAAAAAAAAAAAAAAAATTCGGGGTTCTGCTGGCTCAATTTATTCATTTATTTATTTCTTTTGGGTGTTTTGAGGTGGTGGGGGTGGGGGACTGACATGCTGGGAAAATTTATCGAGTTTGGGGGCCTCATACCCTCGCTGCCCCCCTGGTTCTGCTTAGTTCTAATATTTTTAAATGAAGATGTACTCCAGATTGGATGGAAGCCTATTAAATAATTTCAAGAATAAGCTGCCCTTGGGCACAGCCAGGGTTATCATAATACCTGTTTTAATTGTTGATCCAGGAGTAAGCTATTTGTATGTTTACAAATGATATATTTTTGGTTGATGGATAAGAGTGTAGGCGAGCATGAAGCTGGAACAGTGCTAGAAAATAATTATAGAAAAAGTTAATTGGATTTAAAAGAACAGGTGCTTTAAATGCGACATCCATGATGTCTGCTTAAAGTTTTTGGTACCATGTACAGAATCCAGTGCACTCTTTAATTGGTTTTTCTACATTAAGGTAATTCTTGCTTATGTCAGTTCCTTTTTAAAGTGAATAAAGAATGCTTTGCAAAGTTAAGACCAATGAAAGAAAAGTAGAGAAAACCTGAGCTCATGATAGTGTGAGTTGCCAGTAGTTGACAAATTTTTTGCATCAGCATGCTCTTAACTTGTCATCCAAAAAACTCATTCGGTCCTTGATCGTTGTATTGATGATGTGCAGGATTGTTAGAGATGTTGTGGAGGGTCCATCTCAGAATCTTTTGGAGTCAGTAGCTCATCTAATTGCAAATACCACATTGCTAAAGTTTCCACAGATATCTGCTGTCCGAGTCAAGGTCGGGAAACCTCATGTTGCTGTCCATGGAACTATTGATTATTTAGGTGTAGAGATACTCAGATACAAAAAGAATGAGAAACCTGAGTCACTATGAGCTGCTGTATGGGATATAAATTATGTTTGAAGTGATGTACTGATGTTTAGGAGCTTGTCTGAGCAACCTCTTGGTTTAAGAATCTTGCCCGTGCAAACAAGCGGTCTTTTATGCTTTGGGAAAGCAATGAAATTTCTTCTCCTTTTTTAAAATATCTATGAAATTTTATGACATCCATTGAAAAAAAAGAGACTTTTGGTTGTTAGTTGGAGATCATGATATTGTTAATTTGCTCCTTACCAGTGATGTCTAAGGCGTTAAAAGGCATATCTCATATGCTCGCTAGGTGCCAAAAAAAGGTCATCGCCCCTTAATGATTCAGGCGATGCTCCTTCATTCAGGCGCACGTCTTTGATACTTTTTAGGATCTTTTTCAGTGAAACGAGGTGCTTGTCTTTGGTGTTTTAGTGAACTTTATGTTTTTTTTTTTTTTTTGATGGCTGAAGATAATGCAGTCTTTGGCGATGAGAATGAAGAATTGACATGGGGGGCTGTAGCAAAGATAGTAGGTGTTGGAGAAGCAAGTAAAAAAACTAGAAGCTAAGCCCAAAAAACTAACTCAAGAGCAAACTTAAAAATAAAGTCAAATTTAGCTCCTAATATTGAAGAGATAGATGCTGATTCAGATGAGACAGAAGAAGATGCTGAAGGATATAAATCCAATGAAGGAGGAGAAGATGAAAGCGATGACAACTTGAAAAAAAATTGAATATGATGATTTTATTGATGAACTTTAAAATTTATGACCATTTATCTTTTTTGTTTTATTTATATGATTCTATTTTAAGACTGTTTATGTTTTCTGTTTTATTGACGAGATTTCGTTGATGAACTTTAAGGTTTATTATGTTTTTTGTTTCATTCATAAATTTAGAGCTGCTTATGATTTGTTATCATAAATTTTATCTTGAATTAGTTGAGTATTTTACTGTTTTATATATGTTTTATATTTAAATTATTAATTATATAATAATTCATATTATAATAATTATCTCTAATTATTATTTATTTATATATTATTTTTTTTTCTAATTTTAATGCCTTACTTCATTCGGTCGAGTGCTTTTCTAGCGCCTCTCATCTTAAGGCACCAGATTCCTTAAGCACTTTAAGGATACCTTTCGTCTTTGATTATCTTGCTCCTTATGTTACATTATTGTTTTAATGTGTGATAAAAAATTATGATCCCTTCTATGGTATCGCATGCAAGAGAATTTGAACCTGCTTGCTCTTTGGTGTTCACTTTGCAAAATCATAGGAAGTGGTCTGGGTGGTTTGAGTAGGCCAATGGGACATGATTCAGGTGGTGTTGCCCTGGCTCTTACAGTGACGTGTATAATTTACCTCTTGGAGCTGTGAGATGATTCAACTGCCGAGTTTAATCTCAGCTGGCCATGCCCACTACTACCATAATTCCTTCCCGGACACATGGTACACCAGGATTTTGCTTGGCTGATGCCTTTCAGAAGAAGATCACCTGAAGTTCTTTGAAGGATTATCCTACTTAGCTGAGCTACAGTAAACCAACTATATCATTGCATCAAGACCCATCCTCACCTAATATTGGCTATATACGCTTATCTCAATTTTTATATTTAATTATCCGTCACACAAATGGCAACAATTTTTTTTTTAAAAAAAATAAATTAAAATTTTTATCAATTTATTATTAAATTTAAAAAATTTATTAAAATAATATTATTTTAAAATTATTTATCGAAATGTTACTCCAAACAAAAATGTTCTATACGACTTTTTATGCTGACTCACTACTCTTATCGTCAACTGAAAAACATGTGGCATGAATTGTCCTATCGTAAGATAGTTCTATAGGTTACGAAGAGGAGAAGAGAGAGGGATAAGTGGAGAGAATCGTCCTATCATAAGGCGGTTCTATAAGTCTTCCTATCATAGCGCAGCTATTGAGTTAGCACCCTTCTCCTTCCTATTCTTCGTGATCACGTGGCAAATAAAATCGCCTTGTAATAGAACGATTTTTTGATGGACAGTATTTTTGTAAATAATTTATATGGAACATTATTTTCATAAATATTTTTAAAATTAATATTATTTTTATAAAAAAATTTTAAAAAAATAAGTACATCGGTAAACAATAGAAATTTTTAAGTAAATAATAAATAATAACCATTTATTATTATTTTATATGTATGGTATGTGTAAAATACTCGTTTATATCTGGAGCTAAAATTATTATCATTATTGCTCCAAGCGTTGTGCCTGGTGTGCCGGTACACGGAGCAGAGCTCATCGATCCACGTGGAGCCCAGCATTGACGAGAATGTAGGTTAAGAACCAGGGATGGATCCTCCACGGTGCCGGGCGGACATGCAGTGCACCCGTGGAGTTGCCATTTGATGGACGGCCATCAAACAAAACACGCGCAGAGACGGGCCGTGCCATGCACGTTCGTACATTGGTTGATGGCCGTTTACCCTGCAATGGCGGCTATCCATGAGCGCAACCTCCACGCTCGAAAAGAAAAGAAACATCATACGTAGCACTTGTGTTGTAGAGGTACTTCGGTAAAAAAAAAAGGGGTGTACTTTCAAATATTTTCACCATTATTGTTGTTATTTTACTATTTTTTTATTGTACAATGGAGTTGATTTGCACTGTATATTTTAAATGGATTAAACCTGGCCTCAAAACTAGACCACCGTTCAATTAGCATGGACTCAAATTTTTTTTATTTATTTAGTTGGATAAAATGGTTGAATTATACCATCCTAATGTAAATATATTCAAAAAAATTAAAAAATAAAATATGATAAAAATATAAAAGAATGTGGGGTGAGCACCGGCAGAATGATCCATAACCAAAAAGCATTATTTGTTTTTTGGTACACATCTTGAGAATCGAAAGAGATATATTGACCAACCAATCTCCGAGTATTGATCAGTAAGAGCCGAGCCTACCTCAAAATCCAACCAATTATTATAAAAAATTATAAATTTCAGCCTTGATATGAACACAATCAAAATGTTGGGTTAAATTAAGTCCTATCTGAATCAAATTTAATTAGTGCTGCTTTGGAAATGTTAAGAATACGTACCCATGTAGAGTTTGAACTGGTCATATCAGATTGGATCTCTACACAGCTCGGGCTCTCTATAGAACGAGAGAGATATCTCTAGTTTCATCTCAACCAGTGAACTGAGCGGTGGGTGATCTCTGATTTTTTTCCTCATACATGTATTTTTGAGCAATGCCTTGATTTTCTGTTTCATAGACCGTGAAAAGTTGGTGCATGGAGGATGGTTAAAGACTAAATTACCACACCACATTGCGATTAGCAGGAACTTGAAAACCTTGTTAAGTGCACATTTTCTAAAATTTTTAATATAGAATCTTTCCATTTTTTTATCCTGCTCTTGATGTTAGCGTTGAACCTGTCTTTGACCATTTAGATTGTAGTAATGAAATGGAATTGCGGCCATGCTGAGAATTTTTCAAGTGAAAAAAAAAAGTTTGAATAGGTGTCTTAATGGCCCTCTCATACGCTACTCTGAATTTTAGAAGCTTTAAGAGGGCTCATCATGGATTAAGGGCAGGAATGAGCTCCATCACCATCAAATGTGAGATTGAATACTTCATCACTTGATGAATATTATCGCTATGATTCTTTTTGCAAGATTATTACAATCTAATATTGAAAATTGAAAGTGCAACCCCATCCATTCAATCATAGAGACAAAAAGACATATCCACATGGGCAATTCCATTATCGTCATTTCATAACCAGCTTCTAGAATAATTTGCACCCAATACCATTATTGTCATTTCATAACCAGTTTCTAGAATAATTTGTATCAAATATAAGAGAAAGTGACCTTCCCACAATACAGCCTGCAATCAGATTTGTCATAAATACCTTCTATAAAAAGGGACTATTGCAATATTTTCAATCAGATGACATCCAAACGACGACAATGGAGCAACCTTATCAAGCTCATCCTTATCAAGTGTCATACATATTTTATCAAAAAGATAAATAAAAACTATTTAAATAATTAAAAAACAATAAAATTATTTGTAACCTATTATCATTTTTATGAATTATATTTTTATATTTTATATGCAAAGTTTTATATATATATATATATTTATGCAAAGTTTTGGTGGGAAATCGATTCAGTCGCCGTGTTCAACCAGACTTGAGATTTGAAAAACCAAGAATTAACAATAAGATAGAAGAAGATCACCCTCGGCCCCAATCTGTATCACATCACCGCCGTTGATCTGGTGACCATGACTGATTAAACCTCCTCTTTATTTATGTATTAATTTTTAATTAGAAGGAGAAAAAGTCGCGGTTGGACGTAATGCGAAATCACCAAGGAACCGCGTCGTTTTTATTCCCACCCGATCTCTTTGACCTCTCTCTCTCTGTCGCCGCCGGCCGAGGAAGAATACTTCTTGCCCCAATCTCTCGTTTTCTCCTTCCTCTCTCCTTCTTTTTTCATACAGTCAAACGAGAGAGAGAGAGAGAGAGAGAGAGAGAATAGTTTAAGAGGAAATCGAGAGGGGGAGGGGGAGGAGATTTCGAAGCTTTTTCGACAGGAAAAATCCTTTCCCTTTTGTTGTTGTTTATAGAGGGATTGGAGGCAAAGGATTAGATCTCAACTCTCTCGCTCGGAGCCGGTCTTCTCTCTTTCTTTCTCTTAGGGTTGTTTTTGCGCGGCGGGATGATGAATAATTCGGGCGCTTCGGCGGCCGGCTCGAGCTCGGGATCGGGGGAAGGGTCGGCCCCCAGGAGGAATTCCAAGAGGCCTAAGTGTAATCTCTCGTCAAAATCTCTCTCTCTCTCTCTCTTTTCGGCTTGTTTTAATTAGAAATTTTATGATTATTATGGTTTTGACCCCTTTCTTGCAGGTGGGGTTTTCTCGAGATTTGTTATGGATATTTTTGGTCCACTATTATCACTTTTTTGGTTAATGGCTTTTCTTTTCTTTTTTTATTTTTGAGATTTTTGGTATCGCTAGTCTGGATATTGAGGATAAGCCATCCGATCGATCAAAAAAAAAAAAAAAAAAAAAGGAAAAAAACGTTATCGAGATTTTTAGATTTCTAATCGCTTTTTGTGGATAGCATAAGGTTTTGTTGATTAAATCAAATAATTTTCGGATCTCCTATTCTTTTCGTGCTGGATAGGTTGATTTAATATTTCGACTTGAATTTTTTTTTTTTTTTTTTGATTACCTGTTTTTATCTGTTCCCAATTTGCAGCAATAACTAAGAACTGTTGTTTGCTTTTCCTTGTGTGCTCAGATTCGAGGTTTACACAGCAAGAACTTCCAGCTTGCAAGCCGATCCTCACTCCCCGATGGGTAAGTTCTACCGAGCTTGCTTTATTATGAATTTGGGACATGTTATTGGGTATTCATTGTAGCTTATTGATTGAACAGATGTATCTGACTGCTGCCATACCATCTTTTTGTAGGTGATTTCGGTATTTACACTTGTTGGCATCATCTTTGTCCCCATAGGCGTTGTTTCGCTCATGGCTTCCCATCATGTATGCTCAATTTATTTTGTTTCAGCTTTTTGATATCCAAGTGGCAACAGCATTATTTTTGTTGTTATATAGAGTCTGTTTCTTATATGAATATGCTTCTTTCCTTAAAATAGGTCGTGGAAATTGTTGATCGGTATGACAGTGCATGCATACCACCGAACATGACTAATGATAAGGTTGGCTACATACAGAATGCAGCGATAAAAAAAACTTGCACCAGAACTCTTAAGGTAATGAGATCTCTTAATATGTGAAATTTGTAGTTCTGAAAAAATATATTAGGTAGAATGAAGCATAGGCTGTGACTTGCTTCACTTATTGCATGGATTTTTTTGTTTATTAATTTGTAAGATCACGATGATTTATATAGAGAGTATCTAGTAGAAAATTATTTCTTCAAAATTTGAACAACGTGAAAAAGAAACAGCTGTTTCTTGCAGGTGCCCAAGGATATGGATCGGCCTGTTTATGTGTACTATCAACTTGATAACTTCTACCAGAACCATAGGAGGTATGCATAAAAGCCAATATTAAGCTTAGATGAATAATTTCTATTTTAAAAGGTGTATTCATGAAATGGTAAAGAGGGTGTGCGTAGGAGCAATAGTAAAGTTTGTTAATTGTGACTTGGGTGCCATGGATTGGAAACATAGAAACAGCCTGTCCATATGTGGGAATGAGGCTGTGTGCTTTTGACCCTCTCCATTCCCTGCAATGGTAGGAGCCTTGTGCATCGGGATGCCTTTTTATTTATGAAACAATAATTAATCAATACATTATGTTGTTTGCTTTTTGACATTGATTCCGTATCTCAAAATCTATTACAATTCTTCAAGTATTGATATCAATGCTATGCAAGTCTAAGAAGAATTGTTCCTTAGGGGTAACTTATATTATTGGTTTGATAGTTTTGTATCACACCATGTTATGTAAATCTAAGAAGAATTGTTCCTTAGGGGTAACTTATATTATTGGTTTAATAGTTTTTGTATCACACCATGTCTACAGCAGTTAGATATTCGGCAAAGAAGATGTAATCTAGAGTGGTGCTTTGTACTTAACAAAGAAAACACATGTATTAGGTATAATGATGCTGATTATATTCCCACTTAACCGGCTGATGAATTTTAAATTCAGGTATGTGAAGAGCCGAAATGATGAACAGTTGAGGTCAAAGGACAAGGCAAATGATACTAGTAATTGTGATCCTGAAGCGACCACACACAATGGTGCTTCAATTCTTCCTTGTGGCCTCATAGCCTGGAGTTTGTTTAATGATACTTACAACTTCATCCGTGGCAATGAAAATATAACGGTGAATAAGAAGGACATTTCCTGGAAGAGCGACAGAGACCACAAGTTTGGAAAGGATGTCTATCCTAAAAACTTCCAGAATGGAACTCTAATAGGTGGTGCAAAACTCGATCCAAACAAATCTGTAAGTCCCTTTTTTAATTTATTTTCCTTGTTATGTTTTATATGATTTAGCTAAAACAGTGTCATTGTGAGGAAACATATATGCAGGTTGTGTTTAAGACCATTGAAGTTCTCCAGCATCTCTATAGAGAGGCCATTGCCACCATGTTTGTTAATCTTGAAGCATGAATAATGGAAATGCTGGACATCTTCAATAGTTTCATTATTTCTTCTTCATTCTAGTTAGTTGCGAAAGCCCTCTCTCCTGTCTTAAAGCTTTTTGTAGTTGCCTGTTGTTTTTGCTACCTTAATCTTTTTGCCCTGATGAGCAAAACCTCTCTGTTGATTTCCCAACTTTCTATCTGTTGGCTTAATTTGACTTGCCTTGCCCTTAGATCTTCTTACTATTAAGAATATCTTTTGATCATACACTATTACTGATTCTTTTTTCCTACATGAACAGTTAAGCGAGCAGGAGGACCTCATTGTTTGGATGCGTACTGCAGCCCTTCCAACATTCAGAAAGTTGTACGGGAGGATAGAAGTGGACCTTAAAGCTAATGATACCATAACGGTGACATTAGAGAACAATTACAACACTTATAGTTTCAGTGGTAAAAAGAAACTGGTGCTTTCTACCACAAGCTGGCTTGGAGGAAAGAATAACTTCCTTGGCATTGCATATCTCACTGTTGGAGGATTATGCTTCTTTCTGGCAACTGCATTCACTGTTGTATACTTGATAAAACCAAGGTGAGTACTTCGATAGATGCCTGTCAGCAACAACAAATGTTAAGAAGAAAATTTATCTGACATTTTCGATGCCTTCTTTGCCATTTTGATTAAGGATGGTTTGGTTGACCTCATCCAGAGTACTTAAAGAAAACTGTCTTTTCACTATTCACTTTTGACGTGCTTATATTTTGAGAAATAAGTTTATTTATTAAAGCATATCCATTTGTGACCAAGTGTTAAAAGGCAACAAACAAATAACTATACTATTAGAAGAACCTTTGTTTCCATAAAGTGCAATGCGATGACAAGATTTTTGAAAGTTCTTCATAGATGCAGAAATTTTAATGTTGACAGGTCCTTTTTTTAAACACTTATTTAGTTCGTCCTCGGCTAATGCATTAAATCATTCATGACTATATGAAGAGCACTAGGTAAAAGTGGTTAATACAAGATTAGTTCAAGAAAAGAAATGCCTATTAACTGTTAATTCATGAATGATTAAACTAATATCATTCAAGTTGGTATATTCCCCTTCTAGGGAGGAGGGAATAAACCCGGGAGAGTTATGTAAATTCTTTTATAAGGTTGCTCAAAATTTGCTTTAAGTAGCTAGTTTTGACCTCATTGTTTGATGAGAGAAACAAACCTCAGTTGGGTATGAGATGAAGCTACATAAGGCAACACTTTACCTTGCCCTTGAACAATTGGATGCCATATCTAATAAGTACTACTTTTTAAGGTGGTGTCTTTTAAGCAAAACTTAAGCTCGATGTTGAAAGGTTGTTTGATAAAATCAGAAATCCTTCCAAAATGTGATTTTAACCAATGATGGTATTTGGGATGAGGTGAATCTGTGGATCATTCAGTGTTAGAGTGAAGCTCATCTACATGTATAAATGTCAAAAAGTAATAGGTGGATTATTATATGATCCACATATGCATATCATATTGAAACATGTCTGAAGTTGTTGATCTCTTTCAAGGTTCACTTGCTTCCTCCTAGACAAGTTTTGAGTTACTCGAGATGATAACATGAATTGTCATGAGATCATTTCTTTATGATGTACTTTGGCTAGAGTTCTATCTATTATGTGTTCTGAAATATGATGTCTATATTCTTTATTTTTTGCAAGTTATATTATTTTTAAATATCGAAAGAGTTAAACATACTTTTCTTTATAAATGATGTACGATGGCTTAAGTAATGTGCATAATTAAAATACAATGTAGGTTTTCTACTCTTGCTACATTGTCCATGTTTCTGCTTTTGTAGCCAATTGTTGGTATCTCATTTTTGTACTGGCACCACAGAGAATGCCTAGCATCCATATATGCTTAACATGTTAGTCAAGGTTTACAATATTGCCTGGTTCATGTTTTGCTCACACCCAAAAACTGCTGTGTGAGTGCTTAAGTGGCTGTTCAAATCTGTCTTGATTAACCCTTAAATCTGTCTTAAGTGCCTGCCTTTTTGCTTAGCCACTCTTTAATCTGCTGGGCATTTAGATGTTTGCTTTGATGCTTAATTGGCTGTTTCATCTGCATAATCACTTAAATGATTAGCTGGCACTTTTTTTTAAAGAAAAAATATTTTCAGTATAGAAAATATATTTGACTATTAGTTCAAGTATTAAAATAATATATCCTACATATTTTCTCACATGATCTAACAACTATAATTTCTTTTTTTCCCCCTGTGATGTTGCTTTCTTTCATGGCACTGCATACCTAGAACATGTTTCATGTTAGTACACCTAAATATGCTAAGATGAGAGGGAAAAAAAACTTTTTTCGTTCTTTGCACCCGACCATAGTCAAGCTGGTTTGGTCAACACCATCGATTAAGGAAGGTTATTTTTCTATCTATTTCACTATTTCTTCACTTTTTAGATTTTATCTTATTATCTTTAAATGTTCTCCCCTTTGTATTTCTTATATTAAGTGATTGCAATCAAAACATATTTTATTCTTGTGTACCACTAACACTGTGTACCTATTATTAATCTTCTATGGTTCTCTTTTAGAATTGATGGTAAGTTAAGCCCATAAAAGGAACACATAAATTACAATTAGTTATGCATGTGTATAATCATTTATATTTTCAATTATCATTTGATGTCAGATGAACATTTTAGTTTGAACACGACAAAATCAATGCCATATTTTTCATTGCTGTCCTTGACTTCATTCCCTAAATGTTGCAGGAAACTTGGTGATCCTTCATATTTGTCATGGAACAGAAATCCTCTAGGCCATTAATGTCTCAGATTTGTGATATTATCAGATGCCCTGCCTCATATTTTGAAAACCTGTACTCTGATCTACGAACAATGTATATGAGTTACTACGGCTATGTGCCTCCTAATGGGGAATGGATTTGTGTGGAAACTAGTTCTCACGATGTATGTATAATTAGTTTAAAGAATTTATACATCTTCATTCTTTCCGTGCAAAAAATATCTTTATAGAATTCTAGATGTTACTCTGTAATGCTGATCCATCTTACTGAGGATATGGTGGTTCTATATTAGAGGGAGAACAAGTTCCTCTATCATACCAACTCAAACTCCGGCTTGGTTTTTCATCTAGTTGAGGGCAAGGATTCCATATGACTTCTGTGTTGCTTGAATTTATCAGTTATTCTCATTCTTCAGAATGGAAAAGAAGCATTCAAATCGTCTGCCAACCAGATCTAAAGCATCCTGGTTGTAGGTTTGCCTATCAGCACCAACAAACCTAGCCTTATTAAAACGGCTCAAGTTTGAACGATCCGCAGTACTCGAGGAGTGATGTTTTCCACCAAAGCAGATGAGAGAGATGCTAACAAAATAAGGCGAGCTTTTGAGTTAAAATGCAGATGATGATTTTCTAATTCATTCTTAATTATGCAATATGAAATTATCCTTCTCTGTTCTATTTTTCCCTCGAGAACTGAACCTTCAGGGACGTGAAGGCTTCTTGGGATGATCTGATTCTGAAACAAGACACTAAATTCCTGCTAGACAAAACGTAGATCAGCTTCATGAGATTCCATGTCATGCGTGGCATCACAAATGCTACTAAAAGCAGCATCTGTAATTATGCAAATCTTGATGCGCGCCATGGAATTTTGACCCAGAATTAAATGCTCTTCAGAATAATGAGGCGTGTTTTTGCATTTGATGGAAATGCTCTTGGCCCCTACCTTGCCAGAATGCCAGCCCATGCTCTTGGCAGAGGTGGAAAACTTTGTGCCAACTTAATGCAAACAATCTTTGAAACCTTTTCACCTTTTCAATTTCTTGACTCCTTTTCGACAGATTAGCACAAGTGATCTTTAAAACTTCTTGCGCTTTGGCAAGGGCAAACAAGCCAGCATGATAGGAGACAAGGGCATTTTTGTCTGGTGGTAAGAAAAGAAAGCCATCATGGCAAAAAAAAAAAAAAAAAGAAAATAAAAGAAAAAGAAAAAAACTGACAGTTGCAAATACTAGAATCAACTGTATAATTTTTGTAAAATTTCCTTTAAACAATTGGCTGTAAATTATATACTTGCATGTGCTCATATATAATGACTGATGGTGAAGAACCAGGTAATGCACCATAGCTTATAGTTGGCTCATTAAAGAACCAGATGTTGCTCGTGCTTCCCGCTTGACATAGAATTGCTTGGTCGTGTAATTTGTGAAGACACTGACAAATAAAAGTGTATCCATAATTTACCAAGGGTGCATACAAAATTTCCTTACCACCTAAACTGCAATTTTCTATAAGCTTCTGAGGAGCTAACCTGCTGATTCCACTCACAGGGTGAAGGCGTGCGGTTAGTCATTACATGGTAAAATGGAAAGAAATCGATTAATTGCTCTGCATATTCATGGTCACAATGCATCTTCAGAGTACTCTGAGCAAGAAATTGGTAAGGTATGCACCTTCTGGGTATGCAGGGTCAATGGGATGATCACATGCTGCCCCAGCTTGACGTAAAATTGTGATTTTCCTGCCAGCCATTGATGCAGCACCCTGAACATAGTTTTGACAGACAAAGGAAGGGTCATATATTGCACACACGGGAATACTAGCAGCCAATTATGACATGTGCTTAATGCAGAGAAGTCAATACAACGGAGAACATCGAAGAAAGAAGGTTGTTGGCTAATATTTGAAGAAAGTTCATCATCATCGAATTGCCACCTGTCAATGCCCTTAGAAAGAATTGTAATTGCATAAAGTTACCACATATCACAGAATTGAGTCTCCACATCAACAATATATATTGAAATATTGATTCCAGCAGATCCCATTCAGTATGACCACATATAATTGATCACAACCATGATCTTCAGGGACTGTGGTGGAGGGAGACTCGAGGACTGTAGTGACTTGGCTTCGGGGGATTCAGGAACATGCGGTGACTTCTCATCCCCTGATGCGCGATATCCAGAGCTTGCTTCAGGGATGCCGTTCTCACATGCTTCGTCATATTTATCGTGAGGCGAATGGTGCAGCGGACTGAATGGCCTCGTTTGTTGCTTACCACTCCTGTGGGGTTTGGACTGATGTTTCTATTTTGCCTCTGTCCTTTAGGGACATCCTTGTTTTTAATCTTTTGGATTTGTCTTCACACAAGGTTTGTATGGAGCACCCGTCTTACCAAAAAAAAAAAACATGATCACAACCATGATCTTCAAGTATTTTCTCATAACAGGGTTGTCCGCAAGTACATCTGAGTTGAGAGGCTCCTTGAAAGATCAAGTAGATTGTCATGGTTAGGTATCAACCTGGCATCAGAACTAAGGCCAAATTTCTAATGAAGGAAGGGGTTAGTCAAGAGAGGATTCACCCTACAAAGCTAGTTGGCTGGTAAGAAGACCTAGCTTTACTGCTTGCAATTTAAGCATAAGCAACCGGGGAATGGCCCTTCAAAATTTCCTAATATTTAGCAAGGGTCAAAGAAAGAAGATGTCAAGGTTTGATACAGGAAACTGTTAAGGTTCTCTGAGACAAAAATCTCAGCCAGAGTTATATTAAGATACAATTCCCAACTTCAATGCATCAAGGGGAAAAAATGCCTTCAACGTGTTATTAGCATGGATGCAAATTAGCATTGCATTAAGAAGGTGGCAAAAGAACATCAGCATTGGGGAAGTAGGTAAAGTGCTACTAGTTGCTATAATGAACTGATGTTGTCTTCATATAGTGCCAATCTATGTCAATATACTATGACAAAAATGCATCAGCAAATGTGCAAGAGCTATGGTCAACTGCAAGTGCAAATCTGTTTCTTGGTGATCAAAGTGACATATTCCAAAGCTTAACAATTTATGTTACAAAATCTCCATTTTGATCATCATATATTGATGATGAAAATAACCATGAAGTTCACCTGGTCATAGTATGACTTAAAAAAAAAAAAAAAAAATCACCCTATGCCATAATTGCTTCTGATATGCAAATCTGGAAGCTCTCTATACTGACTCGTTCATAAATTAGCTTACATAAGCATCATATGCAATAGCAGCCATGATAATTCTTTTTAAAGCTTCCACTATAACATGGCATCACATCAACATCATTTTACCCTGGTAAATAATGGGAAGCAGCAATAGAGTTTATCCATAAGCATAAACTACAGCTAAGTCCTATGGTCGACACCCAGCAAGCTAAACAGTACATACAGATCAATTAGTACAATTGATGATACCAAATTGGAACAGGTAAATTTGCAAGCAGCATTCTGCATGATTCTGTTTTTTTATTTCAGGATTCACTAATGGATATTCTTCGTCTAACAACATAAAAAAAGAATGTACATACAGAAGTCTATCTGTAACCAAATTCAATAACAATGGCAAAGCCAAATTCAAAATCTGGGATGTTAAGGAATTAACAAGGCTGCAAGTATCTCACCTAATTAACAACCCTTTAACATCATAACACAGTTCTCAAAAATTAAGTATCTCAATCAAATGATGAAACTTCAAATCACATTAAAATTCATGATAAATAGAAATGTGTGACTTGCCTGAAGGATTCGCAGAAACAGTCCACTTTGAGTCATAGCTCCTGAACATGAACATGTCATGAGTAGACCACCTGTGCTTGTAATTTGCATTGCCAGTGCGTTTAAATTTCTATACATACCAGATGCACTATGTAGCACCTAACACAAACAACATAAATAAGCCTATGATCATATTTAATTATCCCGACAGGTCCGCATGCTCGCACAAAAATAGTTGATACAAACAAACACATTCATGGCTGTTGAGATCAAAATTTTGCAAAAAAAACCTCAACACAGTTAGTATGGATTAACTTTACTCCAGAGGAATTAGATATGAAAATTAACTAAGGTACAACCACTGCATTCTCAGTGACATAGATGAATGTACATCATTAAATTTAAAAACAGTAGAAAGGTTGACTTGAACCATATTCAGGAATATTTATCTTAATCAAATAATTGGAAAGTAAAATTTCAAACTTTATCCTTTCAAAGGAGACATCAATTCAACTGCTTTTATATTTTGCTTTTAAAATGCTGAAGCAGCTGAACTAAGAAATCATGAAAACTAATTCCAGAAAAGCTTATTTCTTCCACACCACCAGGAAAAAAAAAAAAAAAATCCACGGATCTAAATAATTTTGCAGCAAGCAGGTGTCAGAATAACAAGCACCTTTCTTCGAGGAGCTAATTTTGGTGGATCCAAAATTACTAAATCCCAAGTTTCATTTCTGGATGCAGCCCCTTGCATAAAGTCTGTTGCATCTTCTCTTAGAAATGAAATTTTCCCAGGGTCCAGATTGTTAAGAAGGATATTTTCTTTGGCAAGCTCCAAAGAAGGCAGTGAAGAATCGATGCCTGAAAATGTTCAGAATAATAAAACTTAAGCATCATCCTAACAGAATCTGCAACAAATTAGTCCAAGTACATCCCATATGCAGTCTGACTCAGTAATTTTACAATGATCAGCCACATAATACATGCACACAACAGAACAAAACAAAACAACCAGCTTGAACATCCAAAGAAACATTTTCTAAAAGACTCCCAACATGATATAGTTTACAAGCTTACAGTATTTTACCAATGACATCATTAGCACCACCCCGTGCTGCATTCAGAGCAAAACCTCCACTATAACAACAAACATCAAGAACTCTTCTATCTTTTGAGATTGACGAGATAAGGTGACGGTTGTCACGTTGATCTGCATAAAACCCAGTTTTTTGACCCTCCAATGAGATCAAGTAACAAATTCCATTCTCCATTACCTGTAAGGAAGGACCAAGAAAGAAAAGAACACTTGAGCATCTTTCACATGCTATATGTGATTAGAACTAGTAAAAGAAACCCAAAGTTAGGTCTTATGAGATATGGATCAGATTGATCGATGTGCTGTCTACAAGCTATATGGGGAAAAAAACCCAATGAATGTATTCGTCTTTAACAAATATGAACCATGTCAAGAAATAGAGCTAGAATTGTGTGAATGTAAGTCATCATAGCTGAAGGTCTACAGGATTGCCTTTCATTGACATTGATCATGCCAAAACTATATATGATATAAATAAACAGACAACTGATGTAAATAATTCTGCAACATGTTATCCCAAGTTGTTCCAAAGAACATTTAACTCTAAGCATCTTTTGTAGCATGACTGTGCATCAAATGCAACACATAAATCACACGATTTTTAACTTTTATGAGAACAGCTAAAATGGGCTAAACCACCTCTTAAAACAATGTCCTCTGCAAAGTATTTGTAAACAACCCACCACATCCACATAGTTTGTGCTTATGGAAAACCGACAAGAAATTTAAACATCATGGCTTATAAATATCAGAAGAAAAAACACTTTATAATTAATAATAACTAGTTCAAGAGAATAAATTGGCCTTTGATTCTCTAAAAATAAGTATTTGACATAGCAAGACAAAGAAAATAAAAAAAATGAGCAACCATATTGCAATTTCACTACGGTGGATATGGAACTGCTGGAATTAGTATATTGGTATTCAATGTTGATATGTTGATTTATAACTGGAAATAATCTAGATATTCAGACATTAAGTTTAAACTAATTTTAGAATTTTACCTTCACTTTTCCAGAGCATGGAGCTGGACCAGAATATCTTTGCTCTGGTATATCCAGTCCTTCTTCTTTTAAAAGATCAATTGATGGTCTCCACTTTATATGATTTATACCACAAATTTTACCAACAAGAAATTCAATTTCTTGTTTATATTTCTCTACCCAAGCAGCAGATGAAGCTACTACAGCGACATCACAAAAAACATCCACGATTAGACCTGACAACCTGCACCCCCGCCCCCCCCCAAAAAAAAAAAATTTAATGAATATGATAAAAGCATGTGTGGAGAAACCAAGCACGATAAAAGAAAGTAAACAAAAAGTCACTCCTTTGTTCTTAGCCAAAGGATAGGAAAAACATGTCAAGAAAGTCACACTTTGAGCAAATACGATGAAACAAGTCTATTCCAAAAATGAGAGGATTAATATCATCATACAGTCCATACTTTGCAAAGTATCACTTCCTTGCTACCATGGTGAAAAGAAGTCTGGCATTTGACAGTAGTTTCTTTAGTTGTCCCATGATCTTCATTGAAGATACATGCCATCATTTGCTTCACACAACAGTTTAAGTTATATAGTAAATCTATTTGCCCATCTAAATTGGAAACCAAGATGGTTTATAATTTTAAACATTTAAATACTAAAACAACTAATTAGTGAATCCTTAATATTGTTCTTATATAAGCATGTATGCAAAAAGTAAAGAATGCTGGTGGAGCAGATACCAAGTTGCATGGCATGCCATACAAAATTGAGATTTCACTATGTTACTCATATCAGCACATATGTGGACACTTGTGGACAAATATCCAATAACTTTGGAAAATTTTCAAACCTTAAATCAAGTCAAGCCATTAATCTTACTACCGGAAACTGCCCCTGTTTGGTCACTAAAATGTATAGGGAAAGAATTCCTAAGAATTGAAGTTTCAGTTTTAGGCACGTAGATGTTTCTAGCTGAGCCTGTGATGGTGAGGCTATGTGGTAATCCATGGGGATCCAGTGGAGGCATTTGGTCATGAAGCAAGAATGCGACTAAGAGATATCGATGTCAGGATAGTGCCTTGGAGCTGGCCAAGGGTTTGGACAGCCAACACGTCATGCCAAGAAGTTGGATAGTGGTTGCATTAAGATGTTGCTGGGTAATGGATATTTATTAAATTGGCAAGCTTGGATTCCAGGTGGTAGTGTGCAATTGTGTGCAAACAAGCTGTGAATACAGAAGTTTTGGGCAGTGCAGCTGTGGAAAGGATGCAAGACATTTTGCATAAATAGGATACTAGCTTAACATTTTTCACGTCCTTGCATGTGTGATATTGAATCTAAAGCTTAAAATAACATGTCACTAACAACAAACTTGGAATAAATATTAACTGTTACACATACCTTAAAGTGAACTTAAATATCATATCATTTTGATAATCTGATTTATCTATATCTATATCTATATCAATACCTATACCAATATACAGTGTCAAAACCCTTACAACCTCTCCTTCCATCCCACATATATCTAGAACTAAGTAGCTATAAGTAAGGGTGCAAGAAGAGGGAAAATTTAATAAGTTAGGAGGTGGAAGAACCTACAGAGTGTCCACAATTTACATATTTAAAATCAATAAATATTTATTATTATAATTCCAGTTGTTTTTTCTTTTGTAATGAATAGAATAGCTAGCTTGTAGAAAATTCGCAACACGTTAGTGTAACTTTTCTTCACTTTGCTGAACAGTGTTATGGGACAGAAATTTCACAAAGAAAATGATGCAGCAGATGTGTAACTGCTATTCTTCATCTCACTGACAGGCAATACAATGTGAAATACCAGATATCAGTGCAAAAACGGGACCTTCATAAGTAGTGTCTGACTTTCTGCAAGACTTCTGAATTACATACAGGGATAGCATAAAAAGTGTATTATTTTTTGTAAGACTTCATCTCACTGACAGACTATACAATGTGAAATACCATATACCAGTGACAGCAGAAACAGGACTTTCATAAGGGGGGAAAAATTTGTTGATTGGTATTATGCAAGTCATATCAAATGATAAGGTTATGGAGCCAAGAATCAGATCCTACATAGAATGTTGCTGAAAGGACATGCCCCCAAAATTAAGCCATTAATTTGATCTCACATGTAAGCACCCTTGATACATAAACAAGACTGAGTCCTATCAACCATAGACCATGAAAGTGAATTGGATTTCCAAAAGTGGAAAGAAATCTTGGCTAAGAAGGCCAAATTAGTGCAGTGACATGTAAAGTTGAAACAAAAGCTTGAAATGGAAGTAAAGGGAAAAGGATGACTTGAAATTTATAGAAGCTCAACAAGGCCAAGTATTAGATTTTCTAATATAATGAAAGCAAAGGAAGGTTTGACAACACTAAAAAAAATAACAACAGAAATAGAGATCCAAAAATATTGAAGGGGCATAAAAGGCAGGAAAAAAGAAGGGATATATATAGCCAAACCGCTAGTTGAAAGGATGGAGTTTTAATAGTATTTATTGGCACTAAGAACCCTACAGTTACCAGAAGTCCATGCTAGAACAATAGCCAAAAAAGAAAACTAGGTCTGAAAAATGGAGTAGTTTTTAAAGCTAAGAATTATGCAAAAATACCAAAGATAATTAAGAAGGAAGCATATTTAATGAATCACTAGCGGGGCAGGCAATAGCTTGAGGAATTCAATTGAACCTCACATTGAAGGGATATAAGTGAAGTTCTTCCGTAACATAAGTCAGATGGTACAGAGACCTTTAAGATGGCACAAACTATCAATGCACCTAATGTAGTCTATAATTAGTTTTTCACCCTCTCTTTCACATATATCAACATAAGCAAAAAAACACAGCCTACTATATACAATTAGTTGTCAACTAGCTAGATCTATTAGTACAAACATAAAATATCAAGCAACATACATACTCTTAGCAAGACAGCAGAAATATTTTCCCTTAAATTAGATCAAGGTATTTTGATAGTAGGAGAGATGCATAACAATCATGATGCCAGGTTGCCAACGTACATCAGACAAAACCTTAGGTCTATATACTTGAACAAAATACAAAGAAGCATTCATATTTTCCTCTTCTTTTTTTTTTCTTGAAGGGACAGATTAGTTGAAGAAGCATGGAGCACATAAAGAGTCTATACTGTAGTCTAAAGTTCCACACCTATCCCCTTCACTATTAACAAGACGATATACATTCGTATCAGCTGAGGGAAGTCCCATACTTTGACGTAAATCTACAGCAGCATCAAATCTTGTTTCAAGCAGTTTTTCCATGTTTAGTGCACAAAAAGGATCCCTGAGATGCAAGAACAGAACTTAGGGGATGCAAGTAATAAGCAAGAGCATGAAAATTCCTGTGTTAATAAAGGATTAAAGCATATAAAAATCTTGGCAGAAATATGGAATTAACCTTGTTGCATCTTCTTCTAGCTGCATAAGCCTAACACAAAACATTGAAACTGAGTTGTATAAACCCCATCCAATGGGCTTTTCTGACCCATCTGCCACCAGCACAATATCACCAGTTTTAGGAGGTGGTCTACCAATTATTCTATCAACTGCACCACTATAGACCATTGGACTTCCATCTCGAAAGATTTGTGTCTTTCCTTTCTTCAAAACCACTTTCGCCAAACCTAAATATATGATATTGTCAGCAATTTACCATGGCGTGGTCTTCATTATATTGAATATATATCAAGAATTCCTTCTATCAAACATATAGCTCAGCACAATCAGGTATGTATTATCTAAACGTAAATAACTCTTCTATACTTGATTATAACAGTTCAAACCAAACTCATGAACATTAACTTCAGGGTGATTTTGCAACTGGAATCTTTAGCAACTATCTTGCACAGAGGAGCATATCGTACACAAAACTGGAGAATGTGTATTCCATTGGTACAAGGGCATTAGGTTCTAATGATCACTCTGTCTGGTTAATTTTCTTTGACTAAATGGCTAAAAATATCATGAAATAAGAAGGGAAACAACGAAGCATTTCTACCGGTCATATTGGTTGGAACTGTTACCATCTAGGGTTATAAGCCCTTTAAATGAACATATGGTCCATAAAAATATTAAATCACTTAATGAGACTAGGAAAATAAGAAAAGTATTGCCACCACAAGAAGCAAGGACCTAGCTTTTAGTATGTACCCAGTCCATGCCATACTCTTTAGATCAGGCAAGTCTGGAATAGGCATGGTAAAAGGGGTTTATAGCATGACCAGGAACGTGATCAGTATACAATAGCGCAACACAATATGACACTATAACATATATCATTCCTGTCCCCTACACCCATCTACAAGTTTTGCAATATTGATTTCAGTACTAATTGGCACATGCTAATGCAATATCAATAAGGGTCAGTTCATCATATTGAAAATTGGTACACTCTCTATTAAGTATCAGTTCACCACTGATATGGTAGGATATGCTAGACATGAAGCAGTACAGTCTAGTACAATGAACCATGCCCACCTAGATCTCCATCCCTTACCCCACCTAGCATGACCTTTATCCCCTATCCCAACTCTAGCTCATCCCTTCTTCCTAACTACATAGCAACTCACCAACACCATTCTTACCACCACCATCAACAACACCTCTTTCGACTCCAACACCACCGTCATCATTATACCCCCATCAACACCACTATTATTGTCACCAACACTATTACCATCACTTACACTACCTCCCCAAACACCATCAGCACCACCTCCATCACCTCCTTAAACACTAGAACCAGCACCACCACCTCCACCTCTATTATAAATCTCATCTGGTGGTACAAATTCTAATTGTAGACTATGAATCATTCTCTACATTTAATCTTTTGCATCTAACATAAAAAAAATGAACAAATATTGAAACTAACCTATGTAAAAAAATGGTGTACTTCCCCTCTTGAATCTTCAAATACTCAAATTAAGCATCTCTTTTTTTAAATCAAAATATTAGGACAATATAAATATTTATTATCAAACTCATTTGTTTATATACACTACTAGTAATGTGCAGAAGGAATAATTGATGGTTTTAAGAATTTGATGAAATATGAATTTAGTAATTCTTGTGGGAGATGAGTGCTATTAAGGGCTATAATATGTGAAGAATAAGTGATTCATGTGTATGAGGAACACTCCTATGGATGATATGAAGGTTCAAATTATGCTTTGAGGATTTTTTTTTTTTTTTTGGGTCAAAAATAAGTGTGGAGTAATTTTTTTCCTTTACTATTCTCCTAATGCATCATGACACCACTACAAATTTTTACCATTGTGCTAATACATCTTTCCTTGGCATCCAGTAAAGCCCTCAATAGGTGACACTTGCAACAAGCGCACACATGCTCAAGCGGAGTCCTCAGACACCTTTAGAGCCTATCTTGCATGGTTCGCTGTACCGTCCTATACCAGATGGTACAGGGCAATACCATACCATACCGGTACATTGAATTATCCCGTACAGATATAGTCGGACCGTACTATACTGTGTACCGACACTATAATGGAATTTACCGGCATGAGGTCTGGTACCGAGATGGCGAACCTTGCTATCTTGACATGCTGATAGGCTATGTGATATCTCCACATAGGTGTGGGAGCAATGATAGGAGATAAGAGAGAAAGAAGATATAGGTCAAGCAGAAGCCATGATGCTACCACTCCAAGATATCCATGTTACCAATATTGTACCATTTTAGATGGAGTAAGGTAGCCAGAAATATAAGGAGATGTCATCATCCACAGTTCCTCCCGCTATGTCTTCCTTTGCCTCCTTTACTCAGCCACTCCCAAGCGTTGGATATTTCATGCAGATGGTGGTTTGAGCTTCCAAATAAGGAGCCAACAAGCTTCAAATCTCATCATTGAATGATTACTAACCAGTTATGAGGTGTTTGGATGCCCAACTGCCCTATCGCTATGATATAGAATGCATGGGTGGGAAATACACCAATAAAGCCTTTGACACAGGTGAGAAGAGAAGGAATAGAAGGGGAGAAGTTTGAGCATTTGGAGAAGTAGCTGATCCTACAATCCAGGATTTTCAGGATACCAAAAAGACCTTTAAAATTGAATTATGGTATCCTGTATGAGAAGTGGTTGGAGACTTGAGCTCCAACTCAGTAACCATTTGAATAACCCCTCCAATATATCATCTCAAGTGTCTCTCCCGGTACACCCCATTCACGCACCAAGGCACTCACCTCATAATCTTCTCAAACATTTCATCAAACAATATATGGACCAGACAAAACTTTAGGCTTATACTCGGTTTTAGAGAGAAATCTATAACTCTCTGTACCATTGCCTCATGAAAACCCATCAACCAGTCAACAAACCTGAAACAGGAGATGGGTTTGGTGGGAGAAAAACCAGACCATGCACAAAATCTCACTTTTTTCTCCACTTCCAAAGTTCAGAAGCAACAGAAACCAAGATGGAATTATTGTAGAAAGAAGAGAGAACCTTTGCGGTTGGCGGCGATTTCCTTTAAGGTAGAGGCAGTGGTGGCGGAGGTGGCGGGCGATGAGGAGGGAAGAGAGGAGATAGATTTCATCAGACGAGCGGGAAGCTGCATTCGGAGCATTGTATCGTCCGAACCGACGGCAGCCCTCTTGACAAGCTGTGTCTGCGCGTGTTTCCCTCGCTGCACCCTAAGCAGTTGGATAGACGAAGATAAGGAATTGGAATCATGATACGTTGCACTTGGAGGACTCGGCCATTTCGGCGGCATAGCATGGCTCTTGACCCCTTGTTTTGCAGTCTTTGGCAGGGCCCAAAGGCCTTGGCTAGACCTGAGTTTTAGATGGACGAGATCACAAATTCAGAAAGTGCAGGCTAGCTCAACTTGGATGTGTTTGCTTGCCAGAATTCTTGATTTGGCTGCTGCTGCCGCTGCTGCTACATGCCATGTGGACTAGTTGTTGATTTCTCTGATGCTTCCATTTTTTAGGCCAGATTGCAAGGTGCCATAGAATGAATTGTAGCTGTGACATGGCTTAAGGCTGCTATGATCGAGGCGGGGATTGACTTCAATATCATGATTTGTTGGTTACAAATTGGTTATGTGTCTATCTTCTCCTTCAATGAATGCCATTATCTTACTACAAGATATCGGCTACTATATATTAGATGGTTTCCATGATTTTTAATCATTTTTATGTTTTTAATTTTTATTATTTTTTTTATATATATCTCCATTATTGTTATTTTGTGAAACATTGGATTCAGCTGTAAAGTTCAACTATTATAACTTTATCGTTTCTCCTTGTTCTTGTAATTTAATCCAATCTAAGAAGTGCAAATGCAAGTGATCTTGCATTTTATTACCTTTCCAACTAGTATATCTTAGGTGGGTTTATTAATTTTGAATCGAAGACCAAACCATTATAGTAGTTATAGACCATGTCTAATATCATAATCCCATGTTAATTAATTAAAAAGATTTATTTGCTTGGATCGGTCCTCCTTATAACAGCTTAGGCAAATTCTTTGTGCACCATGGGCAGTGTAAAAAATTCGATGTGAAGCACACCATCTTGTCTGATTGGTCCACGTAGTCATCACTTTTCAACACATATTTAATACCTGTAGATCGATTTTTTCATTTAAAAAATTTGTAGGATGAAAATATCCCTATTCTTTGATAAAATTATGACATCCTATATCTATATTATGATATTCTATATCCAGAAAGTCATAATTTTTGTCCATAGGATATCATAATATAATGTAAGATGTCATAATATGCACAGGATGTTATAATTTTTTCTAAAGAATAAGGATATTTTCGTAATTCAAAATTTTTAAACGAAAAAAATAATCTACAGACATTAAATGTCCGCGTTGGAAAGTGATTGGATAAAAATGTCCCTTCCATATTATGATATCCTGGGTTATATTATGACATCTTAGGCAATAATATGTCATAGGATGTCATAATTTTTTTCAAAAGGCAGGGATATTTTTGTCATATAAAATTTTTAAACGAAAAAACTGACCTGCAAGCATTAAATGCACGTTGGAAAGCGGTGACTACGTGGACCAATTAGATAAGACGATTCACTCCATATTGAATTTTTTACACTACCCATGGTGCACAAAAAATTTCTCTAACAGCTTAAGTTTTTTGTCAGCAAATTCATGACACCAGGAACCTAGAATATCCCCAGCCCGCTTAGGCAAGGGCCACCTAAATAGCCCAAATTAACCAACGGTCACTCATCAAACTAGAAGTTCACTTGGGCAATTGAGTATCTCTTGGGTCGCCCAATCTCACTTTATGCTCACCCAGGCCTCAACTCGTTTATGTGAGACACTAAAATCTGATAGAGAAAGTCTTTATGCACCGTATTGTCAAGTAACAAAATTGATGTGGAGCGCACCACCTAATTATATTGAAGCATATAGTGCATTTTATGATGAGATAGATATTTAATACCATCCAGCCTTTTGTTTCTCCAATTTTAAATGATGAAAATATCTTTTCCTTCATAGAACAAAAAAAAATAGTATTATTACTTCCTGATATCTTGTATGATTTTTCATGAATATATATGATATTCTGAATCATATATATCACTTTCTGTATATTTATGACTTCCTGAATAATATATATGACTTCCTGATGCTTTGTATTATTTTTTATGAATATATATGACATTCTGAATAATATACATTAATTTTTGTGAATATACATGATATCTTCAATGATATACATGGCTTCCTAATGCCTTATATGACCTTCTGTGAATATATATTACATCTTGAATAATATATATGACTTTCTGTGAATATATATGACATCATGAATAATATATATGACTTCTTAATGCCTTATATGACTTTCTATCAATATATATGACATCCTAAATAATCTATATGACTTCCTATTATTATATATGATGTCCTGAACAATATATATGACTTTCTGTTGGTCATATAAGGCATCAAGAAGTCATATATATTGTTCAGAATATCATATATATTCACAAGAAGTCAGATATATTATTCAAGATGTCATATATATTCACAGAAAGTTATATATATTATTCAAGATGACATATATATTCACAGAAAGTCATATAAGGCATTAGGAAGCTATATATATTGTTCAAGATATCATAAAGATATAGGAAGTTATATATATATCATTCAGAACGTTATATATATTCATAAAAAGTCATACAAGACATCAGAAAGTAATAATATTATTTTTTTCTTTGTTCTATAAAGAAAAAGATATTTTCATCACTAAAAATTGGATGAAGAAAAAAATTGAGTGGCATTAAATGTCTGTCTCATGTAAGTGCGCTATGAGTCACAATATTATTGGATGATGTACTCCTATAGCACTGCACATGGTGCACAAAGAATTACTCAAACCCAGCAAGGACTAGACTCAAGTGCTTTCTTGTTAAACCACTTACCTTATTAAACTACCTAGCCCCTATTTCCCACCAAACAGAGTTCTCCTCTATTTCCGACCAATAGGCAACTGCCTACACTATGCTTCCCTGCTAAATCGACTATATCTTATAGAGTTCCTTTCTCTCTAAATCTTTGTCTCTCTCTTTGTTTAGTTGGAGTCCTATCTCAAACATGGCATAAGATTATTACAACTATCCCAACACAAACATCTTCAGTTTATTTAGAAGATGGGATGTCCTGATTAGAACTTGGAGCATGTATGCGTTCTAAAGAAAATACTCTAAGGAGGTTCGGGTTGGGTATGGATAAGGACATGTTCCATTCTAAACCCCATTTAATATAATCTTAATATATGTCTTCCTTTCAAAAATATAATTATTTTATAATATTTACATGTATCTAAGCTGATTTATTCCCTCTTATCTATCCGTTCCGATCTGATCCCCATCTCTACTTGACTCAAACCAAATCGACCCAAGGCGGGTACAAAACAAGTATGAGTATGGAATTTTAATTATTGGACGGATATGGATATTGGCCAATCAGACCAATATCCGATCCGTTGCCATCTCTATGTTTGCACCTAATGAGTCATTTATTGGAAGATTAGAGTTGTGGAAGAGCTCAAGTATAATTGCACACAAAAACTCTCTAGGAGAGAAGTGTGATGCTAGTTTATGCTTCTGTTCCTAATTTTCATGAAGGATGATGGTGGTGGGTAGGTGGTAATTACAACCTGTTAGGTTTCTTCGAGTCAAGTTGGTGCTTCAACTTATCTCATCAACTTTATATTTAAAAGCCCATGATAACATGGACAAATATGGTTGTGGTGGGTGCTGCTATTAGTTTTACTAATTATTTTATGATTTAAAATTTTAAATGAATACTGATCTTATGAATATTTTTTTTATTTTATTATTATGTTAATCTGAATCATTCATATCTTGCTCTATTTAATCGGCCTATATAAGGCAATACCCAATCAGCTTAAATAAAATGCTTGAGAATAATCTATTAATGATTTATTCATTCAAGCTTCCTTATTTGGCTCCTTCTATTGGGCTAGCCATTATGGAGCTTCCTTTTATGAGCTATCTTTCTATATTGGATTCTTTTCTCTATTGTAGCCTGTCTATATATTAGCTAGAATGAGAGAAGAAGAGAGAGAAGATTCTATTGTTTTTTACTATTCTCTTACTCTCTTATTTTACTAGGCTCCGAAAGCTTTTTTGATTCACATCTAGTCTTCTTAAAGCCATGCTGATGGGGGGAATGAGTGGTTATCTACTAGATCGTTGTATTTCTGGAAGTGGGCATCAATAGCCTCGCACGTGGGGAGGCGATATTGCCTCTAGGATAGCACTTTTAAGTGTGCCTCGATTTCAGGTCATTCTCTAATTTTTTCAATTTAACATCTCATTTCTTAGAAGAGAATCATACATGATTTTGTTTTATCTATCTTTTGTCTATTATCATATTTCCAACAATCTAAAAGTGATAGTCATATGCATTTGATAGATTGTTATCATTTAAATCATAAAAGTGCTACATACTTGTATAGATTAAAGTTATAATCTATTTTATTACTCTTTATTTCTAGATTTTGTATTTCTCCCTTAGATCTTTTGTCTATCATTATAAATTAAAATGAGATCCTTCACTCAACTTATGGATATATCTTGTTTGGCCAAACCAAGTCTCTTTGATGGATATAATTTCTGTAGATGGCAAAACCAAATTAAGTTTTGGTTAACCACATATCCTTAACTTCATCTCCACTATTTTTGACCCCCTTGAAGGTAATAGTAGTGAGTCCTATCCTTTGGGTGTGATCAAGTCCATTGACGGTGGTCATGGGCATAGTAGGGGTCATTAGAAAGGTAAAGAACATGGGGCCTCCTCCAATAATATCCAGAAATCCAAATCCGTCTCTTCATCTACTTTATCACCATAACTTCTAAACTACCACTGCCTAAACCGCATCTTAAGTGCTTTTTTGGAGAGGCTGATATTTCTTTGTGGTACTGAAATTAAGTGCTAAAGAATTTTGGTTAATCCTAAAATAAAAATATGGCCAAGAAGATCTTGATTAAAAGAGGTTCGTACAAAGCCTCGAACCTTATAAAATTCAAAGTAGTGACACCAGGCCCATAAATGATTAATTGCATGTATTTGAGTATATAGTTGAACAACTTAAATCTAGTAGTGTGACACTTGATGCAATTTTTTTTGTAACTAGTTTAATTGATAAATTGCCCTCATCATGGTCTAGCTATATGAATAAAGTTAATCACATCTAGGGAGAACTCTCTTTTAAGTATGTTCTAAATTTTATAAAAATTGAAGAGAAAAATAGAAATAAAGATGAAATTTTTAATGAAAAGTAGCCTAAGATGAATATGCTAAAGATCACTCCAAGCCTCGCAGTAACCAAAACCATCAAAATAAATTTAAAAATAATAAAAAAATATTTTTACTATAGTAAAAACAATAATAATAATAACAAATAACAAAAGTCCGAGGGTGGAAATGGTCATTGCTGCTTCATGTGTAGGAGGATCAATTACTTGATAAAAGATTATTTTTATAAGAAGTTTGCTCTCACTACACCTAAGAAGAATGGTTCGATCGCCCGTCGTCCTAAAATTAACATGGTGACATCTGGGCCAGCTTCTCTGAGATAATTTTCAGATCTTTTTTTTTCCTCCTAAAGTTAACATGACTGTTGAAATAAATGATTGGTAAATAGATACAAGAGCTAATATTCATGCATATTTCGTAGGGATGAAAGTGATATGGATATTATCTGTCTGGATTTGTTTTGATATCTAAATTAATTTGGATATGGATAAAAATTTAAAGATCCATTTTGATATCCGTATTCATATCCATATCTGTCAAAGAAAAATAGATATAGATATGGATAGACAACTATCCGATCTATATTTGAATATCCGAATTTATATGTAATCTTTTATAATTTTATATAGTACTTATTAATTTTTTAAACAAATATACAACTATATAAATATATTATTAACTTGATTTATTATCTATTTAGTAATATCTTTGATCCTTTAGTCATAAAATTTAATTATCTAAGTTATATCCATAATTATATTCATACTTCCAGTATTTAAATTGTATCCACATTCCTTTAAAATAAATATAAATATAAATTTTTGCATCCAAATAATATTTGTATCTATATTTATATTCGTCTGACAAAATAAATATGGATATAGATATGCTAGTATCTGATCTGATTTCAATCCTAATATTTTATTCGTTCCACTTATCAAGTTAGATCATATCAGGTCATTGATTATTTAATTCTCAAGATGGACAAGCCTGACAGATACAAAGGCCCGCAGCTTGTAGCCCAAGTGCTGGACCAGCACATAGGTGCATGAACACGTGCAGCCCAAGATGCGTGCAGGTCCAGGCGTGCGCCCATGCGACGCAGAGCAGTGTGTGATGCGGTCCACCATGGACCACGGGAGGAAATACAGTCCATGCATCTTCTATGGACCACCGTGGTCTAAATTCAGTTTATCACGGTGCACATGCGGCTTTGTGCGATCCGACGGCCGCGACACGTGCAGACGCATGATCTAAGGGTCAGAGAAGCTTGCGGGAGAGATCCGATGATTCAAACTAGTTCTTGAGTCTTGATATAATTCTGATTTTGATCTGAAGTGAGTTTGAGGCATTTAATAGGGGTACATAGGCTTTGGAAACAGGTGTGGTGGCCAGAAGTCTTAAGTAGCAGCTTGGTGTGAGCAGCATGCAGTAGCAGCGGCAGAGAACTGCGAGAGCAGCTGCAGAGAGGGTTTTTCTTGATGTTTTTGTGAGAGATTTTGTAAGGAGTGCGTGCTTCTTATTGAAAAAGAGAGATTTATGAGAGTTGAGAGTTTATAATCTCCTCTTGTATTTATTTTCTTTCATAATGAAGTCTTTGTATGTTCTGTGGAGATAAGTCTTGGGCTGATCCATGTATTTGATTGTATCTTTTTTATTTCTTTTTTCTTCGTGTTGCAGTGTTGACATCATCACCTATGTTAGCAATCTTGAGTGAGGGATTCATATTCCGTACTCGTGAGGAATCCTTCCCAACATCAATGCATTAAGAACATAACCCCATATCATAAATCAATGACCAGCAAACAGCAGCCTATCCCAAAATCTCATATGACAAAGATATAATGTGGTAAGACAAACTTAGGATAGAATAACGAACAACAATCCAACTGCATGGAGAGAACATAATAATAGCAACCAGAAAGTCCGAAATAATGGTACATATATAGCTATCTTTGGAACTCCAAATGTGAGCAGTTGTCAAGGTGTTGGCGATATCAATGACAAATCGATATCTGACATCTGCCTTGGCAAGTCGCTCCATTGCCTTGTTCACGTAATCCATACCGATGAGCTCAATCTCTGCTGTTACGTTGTGCTTTGCAGCGAAGTCCAACATCTCCTGGGTATCCTTCATTCCTCCAATGCAAACCCCCGCCACAATTTTCCCACCTATAGGTAGATCCATGCAATTCATTTCATCGAAAGACCAACAAGTAAAACAAACAAACCAGCAATCTTACAAACACATTTGAGAATCAGCACTTTACTTACCCATGATCAAGGAGAAAGCTGGTAGCTCCCCCTTCAAGGCCGACCACCCCAACATGCTTCCCTGGTTCATTGAGTCCAAAATACTTCAATGGGCTGTATGCAGTGATGCCAGCACAAAGCAGTGGGGCACACTTGTCAAAGGTCATGGTGTCAGGGATCCGCACAACGAAATGCTCGTCGACGACTATCATATCTGTGATAGCCCAAAAGCCCAGCCCAGCAGACGAAGCCCGAAATGAAAAAAAAAAAAAAAAAAAAGAGAGAGAAAACAGGGGATTCAAAACCAGGAAGAAGACTCCCGATAGGAGTCTTCTTCTCCGGCGAGATCCGGGCTAAATCGGGACTCCTAGGACCCCTCGGAGTCCTAGAGCCCCCTATAAGAATACCCCTTCCCCCTTGAGACCGAACATCGGCCTCCTCCCTCTCTCTTTCTCTCCGTTTTTCTCAATCAAAGCCGCGGACACCGTTCGGGTTCTCGCCGTGATTGCTCGCCGGTGTGGTCACCGGAGGCCGGGGTGAGCCTTCCTTTCCTTCCTCTCTTCTTTCCCTATCTTCCTGTACTTTTGCTTGAGGTGGCCGGCGACGAGTGTCGCCGATTTCCGATCGGGAAGGAGACTATTTTTTTGGACCTCATTTTCGTGAATTTCCGGCGCCGGCGATCGAAATTGACCGCCGGCCATGTTTCCTCCGTGATCGGGGGAGTGACCCCCGTCGGCCGCCGGCCTCCACCGCAGCGGCTATGGCCCGAACGGCCGGTCAAGGCCGGACTATCGTCCTCTGTTCCGGCACGGGAAGAACCAAGAAAAAGAAGGAAAAAAAAGAAAAAGAAAAGAAGAAAAAGAAAAAAAAAGAAAAGAAAAAAAATATAATAATAATAATAAAAATATATATATATATATATATATAAGTAAATAAATAAATAAATAAATTTAAAAAAAAATTAAAATTGATGAGAGAGAGAGTTTCTCTCTCTTCTCTCTCTTCTTTCAGTCTAAACCCTGACTTTCTCTCTCTGGAATTGGACTTTCTCTCTCTACTTTCTTTCTCTAAAATATTTTCTCTCTTGATTGATTCTCTCTCTAAAAAAAAGGTTAGTGAATGAAGAAATTTCTTTTAATAAGTCTGATCTGATTCTAATGAAGAACCCTGATCCATGATTGTCAGACAACGTATTGGCACCCACCTTAATCAGACCATGAATCTTTAGATTTGATCATCCATGATTTCGATCTAGCCATGACTTGATTTGATCATGATTGATTTCACCAATTGAGATATTGGATCAATCGTAATGTTGGATTGTGTCACTTGATCAATTCGAATTGTACCTCATGAATTCTCTCTCCTCTGATTCTCTCTCTCCACTTGATTTTATGAAATCGATGAAGAAACCTTGATCCTATCACTTCGAATCTGATTTGATCTGATAGTCAAACTTTGGATCATTTAGGTCATAATTAGATTTTGATTAGATAAAATTAGATGATCGGACCCAATCTAAACCGTTGAAATATGGTATTCGTATTCTTTCTAATTATTGAAATTGATTCTGTATAGGATTGTGGATATTTGATCATGGGATATCGCGATATGATCTATGAACAGAATTTTTGGAAGAAAATTTATAGAATTATGTGGATTTATTGGAATACATTTGAGGTAAGTAGTGTTTACTTTTACTGAATTTATCTGGTATATTATGAATTAAATAAATTTATGCATGCTTGCGATTGAAATTATTTATTGAAATAATTGTTGAAAATTATTTATGATGAAAGTTAATTGTAGAAAATTATTTATGATTGAAGTTATTTGTTGAGCAATTATTATGATGATATATGATCTCAAAGAATGTTATAATTGATTTGACTCGAATATCAATTAATTTTATTATTCTTGAAAATAATATATGAATTGGAAGACAATATGAAATTGATAACCTGACTGTGTTGAGGACCCCGCCAATGGGGGCATATACGTTGGCAATTGACTGTCCTGAGGATTTATGTCACCAGTGAGACCAGCGACATGTCGCCAGATAGACCAGCGACAAAACCGCCAGCTAGACCAGCGGTTCCAAAGGACTTGGCTGCCAGATGATTCGCAGCCCACCGCAAGCAGATACGCGGTATTATGACCCTGCCACAGGGATAATGTGGTCATAGTCATGGTTGGTAAGAAGAATTTAAGAAATTGATGAATTTAAGAAGAAAAGCATAATTAAAAATTATGATGATTTGATTTTTATATATGATTGATAGTATGAATATGATTTCATGAAATTACATATTGATTTGTTAATGCATAGTATTAGTTGCCTGATTATTCAGTTAAAGGTATACACTGCTTACTGGGCTATTTAGCTCATGATAAGTTTTATGTTTTTCTTACAGATCCAGAAAATTAGCATGATGCAGGATTTCGATTGGGAGAGCGATTAGAGATGGAGTTAACTCATTGATTTAGGATTTTTCTCAGAATTGATTCAAGACCTTTAGTTTTGTTTTTAGTATTGACTTTGTCAGACAGTTACTTTCTTTTGAACACTTAGTTTTGATTTGTTATTTGAACCAAGGTTTGATTATTGAATAAAGAAAAATTTATTTAACTGTTTGTGAAGATATCATGATGAGATGCCTTGCATGCTTATGGGAAAAGTATTCTATAAGTATGCGGCGGTTGCCATGACCCTCGATTCATAATCTCAGGTCGGGGGCGTGACAATTAATATGGTATCAGAGCATAAGTGGATAAATTATGACACATAAAATTTGACATAGTATGAGTGTAGGTGGGTAAACATTAAGAATATTGGGACGTTAAAGTATGAGCATCATAATAAACCCATCCTAACAAATAGATCAATGAATCTAATAAGGTTTTACTACTACAAGGTTATCATGCCTCCCCGTAGAATGACAAGAATAAGAGTTTATTTATTTGAAGCAAAAGGGTATGAGTGTGACTGAATATGAAGCAAAATTTACAGAGTTAGCAAAATTTGCTCCGAAATTAGTAGATGGTGAGCAAGAACGTGTTCACAAGTTTGAGATGGGACGGAGAACTGAAATTCGAAAACAAGTGGTTCCATATGAATTGACAACTTATGCCGACGTGGTAAACAAAGCACTAATAATTGAAAGGGAAGTCAATGAAGAACGAATGGAAAGAGAAAGAAAGCAAAGAAAGAGAGCAAAAATCAAATGATACACAAGGGCAGAATAATAAAACATCAAAAGATCAGCTAAAGGAGCAGTAGACAATAAGACTCAACAGATTGATGGTGAGCCGTACTCCAGATGTGGCAAAAATCATGCAGACAAGGATTGTTATTGGAATACCGGTGCTTGTTTCAAATGTGGTCAGAAGGATCATAAAATTGCTAGCTGCCCGCTAAATACTGAAAATCAAGTTGGCCAAAGAACTCATGAAGGACAACATAAGGGTGGTGGACAGATTCCTAAAAACCAGGGAAGAATGAATGCGCTTACTCTATAGAATGCACAGGCTTCCAATACAATGGTGACAGGTATGAAAAATTTCGAGGACGAAATTTCTTTTTAGGGGTGAAGAATGTGATAGCCCAAAAGCCCAGCCCAGCAGACGAAGCCCGAAATGAAAAAAAAAAAAAAGAAGAGAGAAAACAGGGGATTCAAAACCGGAAAGAAGACTCTCGATAGGAGTCTTCTTCTCCGGCGAGATCCGGGCTAAATCGGGACTCCTAGGACCCCTCGGAGTCCTAGAGCCCCCTATAAGAATACCCCTTCCCCCTTGAGACCGAACGTCGGCCTCCTCCCTCTCTCTTTCTCTCCGTTTTTCTCAATCAAAGCCGCGGACACCGTTCGGGTTCTCGCCGTGATTGCTCGCCGGTGTGGTCACTGGAGGCCGGGGTGAGCCTTCCTTTCCTTCCTCTCTTCTTTCCCTATCTTCCTGTACTTTTGCTTGAGGTGGCCGGCGACGAGTGTCACCGATTTTCGATCGGGAAGGAGACTATTTTTTTGGGCCTCCTTTTCGTGAATTTTCGGCGCCGGCGATCGAAATTGACCGCCGGCCATGTTTCCTCCGTGATCGGGGGAGTGGCCCCCGTCGGCCGCCGGTCTCCACCGCGGCGGCTATGGCCCGAACGGCCGGTCAAGGCCGGACTATCGTCCTCTGTTCCGGCACGGGAAGAACCAAGAAAAAGAAGAAAAAGAAGAAAAAGAAAAGAGAAAGAAGGAAAAAAAAAAGAAAAAGAAAAGGAAAGAAAAAAAAGAAAAAAAAGAAAAAGAAAAGAAAAGAAAATATATAATAATAATAATAATAATAAATATATATATATATAAGTAAATAAATAAATAAATAAATTTAAAAAAAATTGAAATTGATGAGAGAGAGAGTTTCTCTCTCTTCTTTCAGTCTAAACCCTGACTTTCTCTCTCTGAAATTGGACTTTCTCTCTCTACTTTCTCTCTTTAGAATTTTCTCTCTCTAATTTGTTTCTCTCTCTCTTGATGGATTTCTCTCTCTAAAGTTATCCTTCTAGGATTAGCATAGGAGAAGGCTTCATCTGATGATTCTGATCGAGTTTAGAGACGAGTCTGATTTTAAGCGAGATTTTAATTTTGAGATTTGTTAGATTTAATTTTGAATTAAATTAATGTAAAAATATAATTTTGGATAATAGGCACAGAAGAATCTCCTAGAAGTTAGTCGATCTGTTCATTCAGTGCTTCGTGGAAGGTAAGTAATGAATCATCTTCTCGAGATATTCCATATTTATTCTGAAAATAAATAATTATTCTCTGAAATTATGCATGATTTATGAAATCATGTTTTGAAAGAAAAGTGCTTTTGAAATGTTATGGTATATCGATTTATGCACATGTTTAGTCAAAGATTATGATATATATTATGATACAAAGTGTTTTGATACAGATCGGATTTATGCTCTCAGCTTAACTATGTTTCAGTGGGCCCCGCCAATGGGGATTATACGTTGGTATTCAGTGGACCCTACCAGTGGGGGTTGTGCGCTGGTGTTTGTGGACCCTGCCAGTGGGGATTGTGCGCTGGTATTTGTGGACCCTGCCAGTGGGGGTTGTGCGCTGGTATTCTGTGGACCCCGCCAATGGGGATTAAACGTTGGTCATAGTCAAGGCTGTTGAGTTACGAGTGTTTTAAATCGAATCGGATTTATGATTATATTATATGTAAATATTTGAAAATATTTGATTTGTATTAAATCAGCATGAAATATACTCTTATGTTTATTTGCAGCATTATTCTTGAAAATTAGATAATATCTGAAATATCTGGTAGAGATACTTGTTACTTACTGGGCTGTCTAGCTCATTATCTTTCTTTCTATTTTTCAGATTCAGATAATTAATTTCAAGCGTGGGAAGAAATATTGGGACAGAGCTTTTAGAAGCGAGATTAGCATTGTCAACTTCATTGAATTTAGATCTATTGTTTTATTGTTAGCAAAAATTTTATTGGATGTAAGACATTTGATTTAATTACTTGAATTACAGTTGAATAATAATTATTTGAATTTATTCCGCTGTGATGCATTGATATCGTGATGAGATGCCTTGCATGCTTATGGAGAGAGTTCTTCATGAGTATGCGGCGGTTGCCGCGATCCTCGATTTATAAATCTCGGATCGGGAGCGTGACAATATCAGAGTACCCTCCATAGGTCATTGTTCCATCGGTATCGATGGCTTTGTTTGTACGCAAGTATCATTCTGGGACAGTAGTTCTCGAAACCTTGTTTGCGGCCATCACAGGAACGGCAAGAATTAACCAAGCAGCCTTCTTCCACCTTGTCTCCAAACTTGAACTCATGTACATTGCTCCCCACTTCGGTATAACGATCGACACCAACAATCTCATGCATGCACAGTTAGTTCTTTTGTGAATCTTCATGTGCTTTCGGGTATATGGGTGATGTCTATCAAATGGTTGCTTTGTGCAATGGTGAGTATCTTGTTGCGCTCATGTGAATGCTGTTGAGAGTGAAGCAATATGGAAAATTTCTGCTTCCCTAAGGATGAATGCAATGATACTCCATGCACAGGCATGACTGCAATAGCAATAGTAAGATGAAAACCATGAACAGACCATGACATCATTACTAATGAGCGCTTGCCACAGTTTGTAGGCCAGATCTCCACACTTTACATTTATTTTTCAGATTCTTGAGATAATCATTAGCCAATACATGCATCAACTATTGACATAAAAGATTTTATTACGTTAACAAAATTTTGCATGAGCTAAGAAGATTTTACGATGCCTGTTTAGTATAACACCTACATACTAGTACTACTTCTCAGTGCTCCAGGTCTCATTTTCTGCGGCAAGCATTCAAAAGTCGTTTGGTGTCCTTCGACATGCAATGGTTATGGCAAGCCTCCAATGCTGACAAGTCACCGAACAATTGTCTCTTATCGTAAATAAGGTCGACTCTGTTCACATCATTGAATAGAATAAAGCAGATCACATCAAGCGTAGTTACCAGAAAGTGGGTTGGTTGCAGGAGCAGATTTAGTTGCTTTTTTTTTTTTTTTTTTTTTTTGAGAGAGAGAGAGAGAGAGAGGAGGGAATTGGAAATGCTTGGGAAGCAGGTACAGAAGCGAATTTCCTGAGATACTGAAGCGGGTGCAGCACCATGGGTAGAAGCTTCCTGGTAGCAAGGAGTAAAGAACAACACACAAGCTTCGAACACTTGCAACTGTATCGTTGAAAGAGAATGCCATTTTTCGGCAAAAAAAAAAGAAAATGTGCATTTTCCATTTTCTCTAAATTCATCTAAATGAGTATTAGAGAAAGGTTGTATTATGGATAAAAAAGTTTGTTGGTGTTAAGAGATACATACCCTGGGACAATTGGGTAGATGGTATTTGTCTGTTCATTCTTAATGTTATGAAGGTCTGTGTGGCAGATCCCACAGTACATTATCTTTATGGTGACATCGTCATCTCCATTGTTCCTGTAAGCCAGTAAATTGTCCTCCCATTAGTCATTTATTCACAGACAAGAAATGTTTAAAGATTTCAATCAACTACTGCAGGAATCATGGACGATAAGAAAAACAATATATAAGATTATAATATTAACCAGCATTCAAAGCTCTACATCTAAATATTCAAAAAATATGGTAAGATAATTCATATGGATAAATTTACTAAAGTGGGTGCAAATATAATTCTGATGATCAAAATAAAAAAAAGTCAAAATAGCAAAATCACCAGTTCAAAATTCAGCTGAAAGCCACATAATGTAAAATGTCTGTGCGATTAAGCGTTATAATTTTCTTCTTATCCCTCCATGTGACATGAACCCAACCATAACAACCAGGAAATAGATGATGGAGTCATTATGCAGTATTTCTAGATTTGAGTTCCACTAATGCTCACAAGGGCAAATCTATAAATTGTGCCTTTGGAGAAAACAAGATGACACAATATAGATCCATCAAGAAATTATCGCTGCTCTCATGTAAGAGGAGAAGGGATGACGAATTCTCAACCAACAATGGTGGGAGGTTGCTCCACCGTACTGCAATAAATATTCCTCTTTCTGAGTAGCCAAAGGCTGCTTTAACTTTCAATGGATATTCTAACTATTAGCATCAATCTGGATAGTCTGACTATTAGAATCAATCTTTCTCCCTTTATGCCAGCACTGTTAGAATCAATCTTTCTCGTTATTGTGCTCCAATAGAATTTGTGGATAATGATAAGAGCTTTGGATGATCTGGAACTTTTCCACTCCCACGAACTCCTCCACTTCCAAACATTCTGCTCACTATTGAGAAGAGTATTGCTTATTGGGCTATGAGTGGTGCCAGAAATATCCAGATGGAGATTTGGTGTTGTTGCGGCCAATCCCCTCGTCGCCTGGTCACCGAAAACGAGCGCCTGTAAAAGAAAGTCCACGCTGACCGGAGGCGGCTCCGGCGAGGATCCTCCGACGGTCAAGTCAGAGAGAAGACTGGGCAACAGTGAAAAGAAGACAAGGAGCTCTACGAGAGAGGGTGAGAGAGAGAGAGGGAGAGCTTGAGGGTTTCGAAGGGACCTCTAGCACTGTTGCCTTCCCCGATATATATAGTGGAGCATGGTATGGCGCCGTCATTAATGGCGCGGACAATTGAAGAATTGTCAACTCACTGTAGACTGTCAGAATCGCCTTAAAGGTGTCAAATCACTGTGGGGCTGTCAAATCGCTAGAGTTGACCATGCCTTAGGCGGGATAATGCCCCTAGGCGGCAGTGCCGCATGCCGTTGTCAGGACCGACAGTCCCTGGCAGTAGTACGGCGATTGGAGGAGCCGACCGACCGTAGGTCGGTGGCTAGCTGAGGGACGTCGGGTGAAAATTTGGGCCCCTCCGACAGTCAGTCGGGCGCGTTGCAGGAGTCGGGCATCGGGCCCCATAGCGCTGTCGGATGGGAGAGTGGAGAAGGTCTGCCCGACCGACGTACGGTCGGTCGACAGCCGTCGGTCGGTCGGTCGATTGCCGTCGATCGGTCGGTAACGGCACCCGTCGGTCGGTCGGCCCGACGATGAGTCGGCATGGGTGGGGTCGGTCGGTATTCTCCAACAGTTGCCCCCCTCCACTCCTAAGTCGGATGGCACGCTGGCCAATGTCTTTGTTTGGACAGCAGCGTCGGGCGAAAAGGAGTGGATTACCAGCGTGTCAAGCTCCGACCGTCCCGTGGGCAGGCATGACGACAGGTGCCTCATGAATGCAGGGCGATTCGCTGGCGTTAGACGTCCTGTCAGTGTCAGACGTCTCGTCGGCATCAGATGTCCTATCTCGTCGGTGCCAGACGTCCTGCCGGTGTCAGACGCTTCGTCGGCATCAGATGTCATGTCCCGTCAGCGTCAGACATCTCGTCCCATCGGAAAGAGAAACCGTCGTTCCCGCCGCCCCTTCGGGGATACGAAACGTCACGACCTCTGTGCCACGTGGCATGTGGCCATTGGGACGGGTCCGTTGGAGCGGATGAAGGTGACGTGGCTCGATATGAGGATGGGTGCATCGAACCGTCGGGCCGACGGACGGCCCGGATGTTGCCACGTGGTGCGATCTAGGAGTTCCTCGTTGGTCGTGCCTTCATCTCGACCATCGGGGGTACTATATATACAGGGTCGCTCATATTCAGTTTTTTACCCCCCTCATTTCGCTGTCGAGACTCTGCCCACGTAGTCCCCTGTTCCAGGTACTCCGCTTCCCTTCTTCTTAGGAGCTCTCCCTTCTCCTTCTGAAGGCCATCACCATTTTCACCGTCTTCTCCTTTGCATTCTCGCAGTCTGCTTCTTCTTCTTCTTTTGTTTCAATCCATGGCTAGAACATCCCCCGAGGAAGTCGGTCGGGAGAGCCAACTGACGACACTCGATCGACCCCGGAGGTGGAGGTCTCTTCACTTTCGAGGCCGAACGTCGATCGGCTCTGGGAGCAATATCGCATCCCGGGGCAGTTTTGGCTGTTCGCCCTTGGTGCTGACGGTCGGGTTAATAGCCCGCCTGAGGGCCAGGTGGCTTTCTACGTTGAGGACCTCCGGGCCGGCCTTCGCTTCTCGGTCCCGGAGTTCGTCCGAAACGTGCTTGATTATTACGGGCTGTGCCTGGCGCAACTCGCACCGAACTCAGTTCGGCTAATAGTCAGTTTTGCTCTTTTGTGTCGACTTTTGCCGACTGATCCTCGGATCTCCCTCTTTCGAGCCTTCTTTGTCCTCCGACCCCACCCTAAAGCTCGAGGGTGGTGGTACTTCAATCCTCGGAAGGGGCTTTCCTTCATCACTGGTCTTCCGTCGTCTATTCATGGATGGAAGAATCAGTTCTTTTTCGCGTCTTCTTCTACTCCTTGGGGGTTCCCTGCCCGTTGGGAGAATCTTCGAACCGAACCGAATGAGAACAGTCGGGTGGAAGTCGAAGATCGGGAAGACTTCCATCGGCTGAAAGATATCTCGGTGCCGAAGCAGAGGGAGCTCGTCACTGAGCAGGCCCTGTACGACGCCGGCCTCAGCCCGATCCCTCACTTAGGTCGATTTTTTATTTTTCTTCCCCTTTTTCTTTCCATCTTTTCTTTGTGGTGCTGACCGTCTGTCGTCGTTTGCAGATATACCGCCAAAGTCGAGACTGACGGCAGCTGACGTACATCAGTACGCCGTTTGGAAGAGGCCGGCGCAAGGGGCAGGGCCATCGCGGCCTCCCAAGAGGCCCCACGTAGCTTCGTCGAGCGAACCGACTGGGTCGGGGGCAGAGCCCGTCATCGCACTGTCGGCATCGACAGTGCTCGTCGAGGTCCCGTCCGAGGGACCGTCGGGTGAGGGCGTAGCCTCGCCCGAAAGAAGGGCGGCCGATGAGTCGGTCGATGGCGCACCGGCTGCTCAGCCGGCAGAGGAGGATCGGGAGGAGGCGCATGAGCCCGAGCGACCCGCGCCCGCTGCTGCTGCGCCCTCGGTCGACACTCGGTCGGGCTCAAGCCTGCCATCCCTCTCCGACGTCAGGGCCTGGATGTCCGGCCGAGGGAAGGCCCCCATGACATCGGGCGATGAAGGAAGGTCGGCCGGTGGCGGAGGGTCGACCGACTTCCCACTCCCCGAAGGTGCGTCGGGCCTGGCCAACCATGACTTGGCCAGGAGGCTGTGCCAGGCGCTCCTTCTTCCTGCCGACATCGAGGCGATGAAGAACCAGCGTGTTTCCGACATGCTGTCTTCATTCATCCGATGATGATCCGGGTAAGTTTCTCTCTTCTTTGTCTTCAATATAGTTTCCGTAAGTTCGATCCCTTAACGGTCGGTTTTGTTTTGTGCAGCTGGTCTACAACATATCCGAGCTAGAGACCGGATATCAAAAGTTCGGTGATATGCGCACGGCATGGAGAGACAAGGTCGCGGCCGTTGAAGCCGACAAGGTCATTCTGGTCGACCAGCTGCAACAGTCGGTCGATCGGGAGGGCCGACTTGAGGGGGAGGTCTCCCGACTCACGGAGGAGGTCTCCCGACTCACGGGCACCTTGGCGACATCGGAGTCGGAGCTGCAGTCGACCCGGGATGATGCGAAGAAGAAGTCCCGGACCGTCCGTCGGCTTCGGCACGAGCGGGACAGCTTCGCCAAGGAGCTGAAGGCCGAACGCGAGCAGCTCCGAGTAAGCCTCGAAAATCTTGCTAAGACCGAAGAAGGTCTATCCATCGTCCAGACCGATGCAGACATCACGAGGCAGAAGCAGAGTCGGAGAAGGAGGCCATGGGTCGGGCCGTGGAAGACTTTTGAGACTCGAAAGAGTTTCGGGAGGAACTTCTGGAGAGCGGCTTCCTCTCGTACCGGATGGGGTACGAGGACGCTCGGGAAGCTGTTCGAAGCCTGTACCCGGAGCTTGATCTCAGCAGTGTTGTTCTGCCGGAGTCGGAGGCCCCAGCTGCGGAGGAGACAGCCGACCCAACATCGAAAGGCCTCACCACCAGGGCGAAAGCCGAAGAAGACGCAGAGCGAGCCACCGAAGATCAAGCGGCCCCAACTGCCGAAGCTCGAGTGGGTTCGCCGACCGTCCCCGACCGTTATCCAGTGGAAGAGGCCGACTCCGAGGATTAGTCGGTTTTTCTCTTTTCTTTTTGCTAGGCTTATCATACTTGTAGTCGGGCTTCTGCCCAGTTTGTAGACTTGTCTGGATCTTCAATGAAATCAAAGTCAAAGTTTTGGACTTAAACTTTTTTCCTCCGCATGTCTTTCTTTTTTCATGTGTTGTGGAATGCGTTTGAACACATTAGTCGCTAGCCCAATAGATCAGTTAGGACGTTCGGTAACGCGTGCCGTCATGAAGGCAGAGCAAGTCCCGACTTTGGATCGGCCTTTCGATGGTCGATGGCTTAAGTCGGGCGTCCTTCGGTCGGTTGTAAGTCGGGCGTATTCATTGAGCCGGAAGCCGACCGACCGTCGGATTAGACTTGGCAGTCGGATCTCTTCCAATGCATTCAGTCGGACGTCATTCGGCGCGTTTGGTCGGGGAAGCGATGATAAGTCGGATCCCGATACCCTTGTGTCGGGTACTTACGCTGCACCGTGTGATATACGGTGAGTCATGAATGCGACAGTGGTCGCATCGTGTGATAGACGGTGGCAAGCCGAATATCCTTCGACCGACCGTAGCTCGGTCGGTAAGTCGCGACGTCGGTCGCGCAGGCGTTTTGCCTTTCTTTGGTCGGGGCTCAGTCGGCAAGTCAGCCGATCGTTTGGCCCGAAACTTCGACCGTAGGAGTGTTAACTCTCATTGTTATGGGCGGTTCGGCCCTTTGGAGCGTCCGATACATCGTCGGCGATCGGGCCGTCGGTTCCATGTAGTCATTAAGTCTGAGTGGGGATGCTGGGACTCGTCCTTCTTGGCGAGCGCCGATCATCAGTCGAAGAGTTAAAACTCCGAAAGTTGAAACTGGATTTGTATTCTGAATGAACAGGTACAAAGTTTATTGATGATACAACTTCAGGTTGTCAGCATTCCAGATCCGGGGAATGGGTTTTTCCTCCAGAGTTTCCAGTCGGTAAGCCCTTGGCCCGTAGGTGTCTGCTACCATGTAGGGCCCTTCCCAGTTCGGAGCTAGCTTCCCTTGGTCTAGAGGCTTCGAGACTTCTGCCTTTCTTAGGACTAGGTCCCCAGGCCTAAAGAGCTTTGGTCTGATCTTGGTGTTGTAATATCGGGCTACCCTCTGTCGGTATGAAGCCATGCGAAGTTGAGCCTCGTTCCATAGTTCGGGAAGGAGGTCTAGGTCGGCTCTCCGGCAATCAGAGTTGTTCGGCTCTTGATACTGCTCGACCCTGGTAGATGGCAGTCCAATCTCGAGTGGTATCATCGCCTCCATCCCATAGGCCAAACTGAAAGGTGACTCCCCGGTCGGAATGCGGGGGGTCATTCGGTAAGCCCACAGAATGGAGCTCAGCTCGTCGACCCAGAGGCCCTTGGCTTCATTCAGTCGGGTTTTGAGCCCGTGTAGTATGGTCCGGTTGGTCACCTCGACTTCGCCGTTGGACTGTGGGTGTCCGACGGAAGTCAGTCGGTGCGTGATGTGAAACCTCGCGCAGAAGTCTCTGAAGTCCTGGTTGTCGAATTGTCGTCCATTGTCGGTGATAATGGTATGCGACAATCCGAATCTGAAGATGATGGACTTCTGAACGAAGTCCTCCTTCTTACGCTCGGTAACCTGCGCCAGGGGCTCGACCTCCACCTACTTGGTGAAGTAGTCGATAGCAACAACTATGAACTTTCTTTGGCCCGATGCTGGAGGGAAGGGACCAAGGATGTCGACTCCCCACCGAGTGAAGGGCCATGGGGAGACGATAGGAGTGATTTGGCCGGCTGGTCGGTGTTGTATGTTGGCGTACTTCTGGCATGGTTCGTACTTTCGGACCAACTCGACCGCATCCTTCCTCATGGTGGGCTAGTAGTAACCCTGCCACAGGACCTTGTAGGCTAAGGATTTGCCCCCCAAGTGACTCCCGCAGATTCCTTCGTGCACTTCTCTGAGCGCATAATCTGCGTCGGTCGGTCCCAAGCACCTGAGCAAGGGAAGGGAGAATGACCTTTTGTAGAGTCGGCCATCCATGATCACATATTGGGAGGCCGACCATCGGAGCCGCTTGGCCTCAGCGGGATCTTCAGGGTAGATCCCGTCGGTCAGGTACCGAACAATTGGATCTATCCAGCTCGGTTCGGCCGTCAGTCGTAGCACCTCCTCGACCTTGTCGATACTCGGCTGCTCGAGATTCTCCACGAACATTCAGCCCAAAGAGTCAAAAGTCGAGGTCGCCAGCCTGGAGAGTGCGTCGGCCCGGGCATTCTCCGACCTGGGGATGTGGGAGATTTCAAAATATCCGAGGTGCGCCACGAGATCCTTCACTTTCTGGAGATATTTTGCCATAGCTGGATCTCGCGCCTCGAATTCGCCCTTGACCTACCCCACGATCAGCTGAGAATCGAAGAATGCCCTGAGGCTGTCGATCCCAAATTCCCTTGCCATCCTCAAACTGGCGAGGAGTGCTTCATACTCGGCTTGGTTATTGGAGGCTTTGAAGTCGAATCGGAGGGTGTACTCGGTGACTACCCCATCCGAGTTGGTGAGCAGAAACCCAGCCCCGCTCCCCTGAGCGTTTGAAGCTCCATCGATGTGCAGTACCCAGGTGGAGGTCGGGTCAGGCTCGGAGGCCGCGTCTTGATCGGGCTCCACGTCTTTCGACCCTTGGTCGGCCGTCGGGCATTCTGCGATGAAGTCGGCCAGGACCTGGGCCTTTAAGGCAGGTCGCGGTCGATACTGTATGTCGAACTCGCTGAGCTTCATCGCCCACTTTGCCAGTCATCCCGATGTGTCAGGTCGGCGCAATATCGCCCTCAGGGGTTGGTTGGTGAGAACCACAATGGCATGCGCCTGGAAGTATAGGCGGAGTCGCTGTGTGGAGATGGTCAGGGCGAAAATCATCTTTTCTGTCTTCGAATATCGAGCTTCGACACCGCGAAGCACTTTGCCGGTATAGTAGATAGGTTGATGGGCTCGGCCCTCGTTTTCTTTGACGAGCACCGAACTGACCGCCTTGGGAGAAGTGGCCAAATAGAGATACAACGTCTCCCCGACCTCCGGCTTCACAAGCAACGATGGAGAAGCCAGGTACCTCTTCAGATCCTCGAAGGCCTGTCGGCACTCATCCGACCAAGAGAAGCCCTTCGCCTGCCTCAGGGTTTTGAAGAACGGGAGGCATCTTTCGGCCGACTGAGAGATGAATCGGCTGAGAGCAATGATTTTCCCATTCAGCTGCTGGACCTCTTTCTTGGTGTTTGGGTGGCGCATGTCGACGATTGCCTTGATTTTCTCAGGGTTAGCCTCGATTCCACGCTGAGAAACGAGGAACCTGAGAAACTTTCCCCAGGTCACCCCAAAAGCGCACTTGGTCGGATTCAGCTTCATTCGATGTCGTCGTAGAGTGCGAAAAGCTTCTTCGAGGTCTCGAACATGATCTGCGGTCTGCGCACTCTTTACCAGCATGTCGTCCACGTATACTTCCATATTACGCCCGATCTGATCTTTGAAGACCTTATTGACAAGTCGTTGGTAGGTAGCTCCAGCATTCTTCAGCCCGAAGGGCATCATCCTATAGCAGTAGAGGCCCTTGAGGGTCACGAAGGCAGTGTGCTCCTCGTCCTCGGGCGCCATCCGGATCTGATTGTACCCGACGAAGGCGTCCATGAAGCTGAGCAGTCGATAACCGGACATCGCATCCACCAGCTGGTCGATCTTCGGAAGTGGAAAGCTATCCTTCGGATAGGCCCGATTCAAATCGGTGTAGTCAATGCAAATCCTCCACTTCCCGTTGGCTTTCTTTACCATGACAACATTGGCGAGCCAATCGGGATATGCAGTTTCTTTGATGAACCCTGCCCCGAGTAGCTTGTCTACTTCTTCGTCGATGACCTTCTGTCTTTCAAGAGCAAAAGACCTTTTTTTCTGCCTTACCGGCCTCACCGTTGGGTCCATGTTGAGTCGGTGGATTATTGTCTCCGGAGGGATGCCCGACATATCTGCTGCCGACCAAGCAAATATGTCGGCGTTGGCCTTTAGCAGCTCCGCCAACCGTCGTCGTTCTGGGTCGGGTAGTTGAGACCCGACCCATACCTATCGGTTGAGATTCTCCGCTATCGAGATTGAAACGAGCTGTTTGATCGGTGAACCCCGTTCTTCCTCCTCCCGTTGGTCTAATTTGTCGATCGTCAGGGAGTCCTTCAACTCGTCGCTTTGAGCGGAGATCTGGAAGCATCGGCGAGCGAGCTGTTGATCTCCGCGCATCTCCCCGACTCTATTTTTGGTTGGGAACCGAACTAGGAGATGGTACGTCGAGACAATTGCCTTGAGGGCGTTTAGTCCGGGTCTTCCAAGTATGGCGTTGTAGGTCGAAGGCACTTGGACGACCGCAAAAGTCAAATGGACCGTGCTTTGTCGTGGTTCGGTGCCAACCGTTACGGGCAGGGTAACTTCTCCTTCCATCGCGACAGCATCCCCGGCGAAGCCTATCAAGGGCGTAGGGACCCTCTTAAGTCGGTCGGTTGATAGTCGCATCCGGGAGAAGGTCGAGTAAAACAAAACGTTCGTTGAACTTTCATTATCTACAAAAAAAATTTTTACATCATAGTTCGCTATTGTTGCCGAGACAACAACAGCGTCATCATGGAGAGTTTGGATGCCCCGAACGTCTTCTTCCGTAAAGGTAATAACGTTGTCCGGGTGCAGCCTCTTCGTCGGTTCCCCTCCAGCAGATGTCCCCGGGCCCAATCGCTTGGAAATCATATTGATGACCCCGGCCGTTGGCTGATTGGTCGTCGCTTCTTCAGTCGGCTGGGGTCGTCGGTCGGCAACTGGTTGAGTTGGCGGGTTCCTCCAGAATTTACCGAGATACCCTCAGCGGATGAGAGATTCGATCTCATCCTTAAGTTGGATGCATTGCTCGGTATTGTGGCCATGGCCCCGGTGGAATCGACAGTACTTTCGTCGGTCGAGGCCTTTTGCCTTCAGAGGTGGAGCCATCGCAGGTACTCTTCCCCCTCGATCTCCATCAAAATCTGTGCACGGGGAGCAGAGAGAGGAGTGTAGGAGTCATACCTGGGGCGTGTCGGCCTTGGAGTCTGCCGTCGGGGTGACCTCTGGTTCCGCCACGGGGGTGAGACCCGATCGTCGGTCGGGGGCCTGCTAGGTTCGGCGGTGTCCCGACCCTTTCTTCGCTTCTCCTTTGGGCCCTTGAATTCGGTCAAGCACCGGTCGGAGGCTCCTTCATCCGCACGCATGTACTTGTACGCGCGCTCCAATAGTTCGGCATACGTCCGGGGGAGGGTCTTGTCTAGGGAGTAAGTGAACCGGGATGCCCTCAGCCTCCGTTTCATGGTCGAGATAGCCATGTCTTCATTGAGGTCTCGGACCTCAAGCGTGGCCGCATTGAATCGCGTCACGAAGTGTCGGAGTATCTCGTTTTCTCCTTATTTGAGGGAGAAAAGGCTGTCCGACGTTCGTAGCGGCTTCCGGCTGGTGCTGAAGTGAGCCACGAAAGAGTGCTCGAGCTGCCCGAAGGAGTGGATACTTTTCGATCGAAGACCGGAGTACCAGGCTCTGACAGCTTTGCGGAGCGTGGCGGGGAAGCCGATGCAAAAGAGAGCGTCGGTTGCCCCTTGAATCGTCATGAGAGCTTTGTAGCTCTCCAAGTGGTCGATTGGATCGGTGGAGCCGTCGTAAAGCTCCACATGCGACATCTTGAACCGACTGAAAATCGGTTCGTCGAGGATGAGTCGGGAGAGGGGTTGGGCGGTCTGAAAGTTGACGTCGTTTGAAGACTTCTGCCCATCCACTTGCAGCTGTGCGAGACGACGGTCGATTTTTTTGAACCTTCGTTCGTAGTCATCCGTCCGTCGGTGCTGGGAGACCCCAGGAGTGGAGTCTCCGAAAGAGTCCGAGAGGGAGGCGGACGGCGCTCGTGGTCGCTTCTCCTTCCTTGCTCGTTCTAGTTGGGAGGGAGAAGGCCGTCGGGACCGGTGGGTATCGCACCGCGGCTGCCCCTCCTCCTCTCTGCAGGAGCGCTGTGGCAGGTGCTCCTGCAGAGGCGACGGAGATCGACGCGGGCATCGGCGGCTGCTCCTGGAGGGCATCGGACGTGCCGCCGGTTGCCCGACCGGTGAAGGCGGCAGCTAGACCGGCTGTTGCTGAAGGCTTTTTACCGCATCCGTCAGCACGGTCATCTGCCGTATGATCGCCGTGATTTGTGCCTCCGTGGTCACCGCGGGGTGCGGAGAGCTGAGTTCCGCCGCGGAGGGTGGAGGAGAGGCCTCTTCCCGACGGGAAGAGCTCCTCGCCGATCCAGTGACCCTCGATCGCTGAGCTCTTGTCTTTGTCATCTAGAATTCTGCGAGGGTTGCGATCCCTGGTGCTGTCGATGAAGCACTAACTTGTCACTATGAGCGTCGCTCTGACCCCTACCTGGCGCGCCAATCTGTTGCGGCCAATCCCCTCGTCGTCTGGTCGTCGGGAATGAGTACCTGCAAAAGAAAGTCCACGCTGACCTGAGGCGGTTCCGGCAGGGACCCTCCGACGGTCAAGTCAGAGAGGAGACTGGGTAACAGTGAAAAGAAGACAAGGAGCTCTACGAGAGAGGGTGAGAGAGAGAGAGGGAGAGCTTGAGGGTTTCGAAGGGACCTCTAGCACTGTTGCCTTCCCCGATATATATAGTGGAGCATGGTATGGCGCCGTCATTAATGGCGCGGACAATTGAAGAATTGTCAACTCACTGTAGACTGTTAGAATCGCCGTAAAGGTGTCAAATCGCTGTGGGGCTGTCAAATCGCTAGAGTTGACCATGCCTTAGGCGGGATAATGCCCCTAGGCGGCAGTGTCGCATGCCGTTGTCAGGACCGACAGTCCCTGGCAGTAGTACGGCGATTGGAGGAGCCGACCGACCGTAGATCGGTGGCTAGCTGAGGGACGTCGGATGAAAATTTGGGCTCCTCCAACAGTCATTCGGGCACGTTGCAGGAGTCGGGCATCGGGCCCCATAGCGCTGTCGGTTGGGAGAGTGATGAAGGTCTGTCCGACCGACGTACGGTCGGTCGATAGCCGTCGGTCGGTCGGTCGATTGCCGTCGGTCGGTCGGTAACGGCACCCGTCGGTCGGTCGGTCCGACGATGAGTCGACATAGGTGGGGTCGGTCGGTATTCTCCAACAGGTGTTATCGAACTCTATTACAGATGGACTTTTCGTGCTGCTCTCTTGGGTGCTTTTCGAAGTAGCAGCTTGTTCGATTTTATTGTCGACATCCTTTTTAAACTGTGCTTCTGCTATGGGAATGACACTCTGCTTCTGCTGTTGTCGGAGACTAATATTGATACGCTACTTATTCTGATATGCAAGCGGCTGTTATTTCTATTTTCTTCTGCTCATATTTCAACCAATCCATGTTCTGGGCGTTTGATAGGCTATTGTCTTCTGGGCTTTTCAATACTCATGATGTTTTCTGCAGTGCCAACCTTCTTCTGTTCTTATCTTCACAACACCCCTCTCTCTTATGTTACCGTTCTTTTTGTCTCGTCTTCATTCATGTCTTCCACCTTGTATTCTGTTTGTTTGTTTTCTGAGTTGTTGTATATTTTCTATATCCTGTTGCTTTTCTTTTTTCCAAGTTCCCTTCGTACAATCTGCATCTTTTCTTTAATCTAAATTTAGATCCGTTGAGTTACCAGGGAAAAAAAAAAAAAAAAAAACAAAATTCAAGGCGTCAAGGCCCACCTAAATCCGTGACGATGGCCACCGGACGCAGCGGGTTTAATCCCCCACTAACCCCCGGTAAAAGCACCCTCCGAACTGGTAATCCCACGCTGCCTCATGGATTTGGCTAATTTAGTTGGTCAGGCTTATCGAGGCTTAAATCTCACTTCTATTTGTAAAATAAAACAATACAATATGCAGAAATCTCATAAATCCTACCTAATAATGACCACTGTAGCAAACCAACGAATAACATCTTAAAAATCATGATCAAGACAAGATGAAAACAAAGGTCACAATTCTACATCCAACTAGAACCGGTTAGGTGCAATACATTACCAATGGAGAGCAGCTGAGTAACATGTGACTTCAAGTTTAGTTGCTTTAATTTATCTTCTTTCTTTACTAAAAGATCAGAGAGTGTAGGAACTAGAGGATCGGATGCTTTTATTTAATCAGTATTATTTTCATCACATTCCTGTTCAGCCAAGAGCCAAGGAATTTAGAGAATTGGTGTTGGGACAATAATCAAATTGCTTTATTATGATCTGAATATTATAGATTCAAAACAAGGAAACTAGAAGTAAAACTATGTACAGCTAATCTTCCCGTAGGGATGAGAGCCTCATGCACCTGGATACGATTTTTTCATCCATCAAGCATGTCAAACAACATCCATTTTTCAAAAACTATTTCCTAATTTCTTGGTGATAGCTAATACCAAAATGATGAATGTTATTTGATCTTTCCGTTGTTTTGTTTATGAAAAACAGTATCACAAAGATAAAAATGTAACAAACAATATTACAATATATAAATATTTGTTTTACCATATAATATTATCGGTTTGCACTAGCATCATCCACAGCTACTAATTATATCCGCAAGATTATTTTATTCAAAAACATCAAGTCAAGCACTGACCAGGCAAATAGTGGATGCAGTCTCTTCCACATAACCATTATCTTCTATTATAATACAAATTTCTTGACCCAAGCCATTGACTTTGCAGTTCTATAATTCCATCATCAATACGACATCTTCCGCGATTGGCGTATGCAAGATAAATACACCAGCCAAATTGTCTTTTTTGAGGTAAACCAGCCAATTTGTCAAACGGTTGTGCTATATTTATTGAGCCATACAGGTAGCAGAGAAAGGTACCTAGTAAAATGCCATTTAGGACATGCATTCTTCCTTTTTTTTTCTCTTGACAAACCTCATACGTTTTATTTACTTATTTTGTGAGAACTATTAATGATGTTAATCCTAGCTATTATATATGATAAGCAATGAGGCTATTTGATCATAAGTTTTCGGAAAGTAGAAGATGTAAGTCGGCGTACAATTCCAAATATTTAGCAGTGTTCAGGTAGGCTTTGTACCATTTATGTGCATCAAAGAGAGACACGAGTTTATACCCCAAGAGAGAGAGAGAGAGAGAGACGATTATCTTCCCCCAAAAAAAAAGAGAGACACGATTACCGAGTAGTTGATGAACTAGTACATCCTATATAGCTAGCTAATTCACTCTATCTGGTCAAATGTGAAGACAAGTAATATTTTCTTTTTTTTTGGTAACAGGAAGAGCTTCATTGAGTCATCATGTATAGCGTAATACAGAGCCTTATAACTACAGCACAAAACTCATACAAACAGCATAGCCTAAGCAGTTTACAGCACAAGGGAGACAACCAAAATATAAACACACAACCTATGTTCCACATGCATGGTTGTTTCGGCTGGAGATAGGCATTCGGATTCGTTATTTCGGACTCTTGAGAGTGGTAAATCAGTGTTCTAATCAGTGCTAGTTTTCATTTATTTATTAAAAAAAATTTTAAAAAAATGACATAGCCTCTCTCTTTCTCTATAGAGTATGCTTCTTGCTTTGGAAACATCTTGTAATATATTTCTTCAGTCTATTAACCAGCAATGGCTGAACTATTTGAGCTTAAAAAAAAAAAAAAAACAGAAGAACAATAATAGTTTCATTTGCTCACCTTTTTATGTAAAAGGAACTGTTGGAAGGGCGTCTCCATCCCCCAAGAGCATCTCTATTTTTGTTCTTTTAAAATATTTCATAAAATCTTATTTTTCTACCTCTTTTTTTCTCGTTCAATGCCGCACTCCTAATCGTAATATTTGTGATCATCATGGCAATACTTCACTTGCATTGCGAATAGTTAATTATAATATAAATTTCTACAAGTACCGTTCAAGATATATTTTTATCATCTTTCTTTTGGTCTCCAGAATCCAGCCATTGCCGTACCTTCCATGAAAACTACCACGTGGATGTCCCTTTTTTTTCTCTTTTATACATGTATCCAATTTTATTAATATAATTTTTAAATTTATTTTAAAATGATTGATGAAAGGTTTGGTAAGAGGTTCACAGCCTTCATCGGTGCACATTTTCATAGTCGTAGATGATCATGATTCCAGTATTTATAAAATTGAAAATAAAAAACAAAATTTAAAATGATGTACAGCTACGATTGTTGTATAAAAATAGAAGGAAGCTTAACTATAATTATTATATATGGATGGAAAGATATCAAAATATTTAAAAAAATAATAAAAATTATAACGTGCTATAATAGTAATTATTTCATATCATAATATTATATTCGGTAATAGCCATCTCAATACATTTCCAGCAGCGATCCGACATCATGACAAGGACCGGAAGTTCTCCGCCTCCGTTTCGTTGGAAAGCTCTGCACTCGACTCTCCTGATCTTCTCCAACACCTCGGATTAGAAGAGAAATGGAGAAGGCCGCCTCCATGCTTGCCTCCTTCTTGGGCGGCGGTGGCTCGCCGGAGCCGCCCACCGCCACCGTCTCCTCCATCTTCATCTACCCGATCAAGTCTTGCAGGGGAATCTCTGTCCCTCACGCTCCCATCACCTCCACTGGTACTCCTGCTGATAAAAATCACACCTTTAAGCAGTTCTTAGATTCCCAAGTGACTCATTTCAGTATAATTTCTCAGTTCTTATGGAGTGAACGAACTCTTGCTCCTGAGAATGGCCGTATGATCATATTTACTTGCACTCATGGACTCTTTTTTTTTTTTTGCTTACAATTTCTTAGGATTTCGTTGGGATCGGCAGTGGATGGTTGTAAACTCAAACGGGAGGGCATATACTCAAAGAGGTGAACCAAAGCTTGCTTTGGTTGAGGTAGAGGTGCCAGCTGATTCCTTTAATGAAGATTGGGAACCAACAGAGAACTCATATTTGGGTATGAACACTATCTATTTTTTTGTTGTTTATCCTATCAAAGTTGGTTGTCTTAACTACTATTTGTCAATTACTGGTGATATATTTCATTGTAATAAATTATTTTTTACGGTTCTATGTGTCAGCAAGTCTTTTACTTGACACGCTAAACATGTGGGACTTTTTTTAAAAAAATACCAAAGAATATGCGGACAAATATGTTATTATTAATGGGATAAAATTCATAGGTTAGGTTTAGTTATATGCAAGGCTTCTCCTTTTCCTTTAATATTAATCCTGCTATGAGCCAAGCAACCTACCATCTGTTGCCTTTTGCAGTTAAGATAACAATTTATCTTTTTACAGTTAAAATTATTAGTTATAAGACTTCTGGAAGACTACCTGTTATGATTCTCTCTCTCTTTCTCTCTCTAAGAACTTGCTTCGATTAATTAGCACTGCTAGGTCTATGAATCTACCATTGGGCTGAATATTATTTGGTCATCCGTGCTTGAGGCTTTCTGCTGTATTTGCCTTGGTCCATTAACTTACTGAATGTGAAACTTGTGACTGGCAACTTAGGGCTACATTGATAGTTGGATAAAACTGGTGAGAATAACCATCTAATAGATCCCATCAATTTGAGATGTGTATTGTGATTCAAAATACACCATTTGTTTCCATGAGGCTTATCTCCGTCATTTGTCTCTGAAATTTGTACATGAATATCCAAAGAAATTGTTTCTTTTTCAGTCCAAGTTCTTATTTCTTAATGGGTAGTTTGTAGTTATCAAATATTAAGGGGATCATGTAAGTTAAAAAATGTATGGTTGTCTAAAAACATGGATATATGTTTTTGGTCAAAGCAAGAGGATACTGAATGGGGATATAAAAATTTTAAAACTATCAGGGCATTGCAATGAATGCACACTTAATCTAACTAATGGATGTTAGCATTAGGTATTAAGATGAGTCTGAGGCAGATGCTTTTGTGCTAGTGGTGTATGGATGATTATAATGTGATAACTTGTGCATTCTTATTTTAATGCTGACACAGGTAGTTATAAATCCCCATCCTTAATATTATGTGCATCTTTTTGCTTCCTTGTGAAGAGAGAGAAATATGAAATTCAGAATTTGAGATATTGGGCAAATTGATATGTAATTCTTTTTTCTGTCCAGGACTATAGGTAGAAGCTATTACAGTCTATTACAGACTGTTGTTTCACATTAAAGTTTATATTTTATATTGCTGCAGTTATAAGGGCCCCAGGGATGGATACATTGAAGGTTCCTCTGAACAGGAAATGTGCTGTAACTCATGGCATCTCTGTATGGGAGTGGTCTGGTGCTGCATTTGATGAAGGATCTGAAGCATCTGAATGGTTTTCAAATTATCTTGGGAAGCCAAGTCGTCTCGTGCGTTTTAACGCTAGTAGGTTTCTTTACTTATCCTATCTAAATATGTATTGATGTAAATTTACCTTCTCAATGCTCTTTGTATTGCCTTGAACAACAAAGGACAAATTTCTTCATTCTCATGTGTTGCTGGGTTACCATTACTAATGGTTAATTCATCAGTCCAATGATCATTATCAAGGCCTGTAGCTCCAGTTCTGAGGCAAAATGAAAGAATAGTATGTGACCATCCCCTCTATGTGTATCTAAGAAAGTTGGGACAAATGTGCAGTGAACATGATTTAGGTTTTAACCAACTGGCTTATCATGTGCATTGTATGTCTGTATATATTTTTACATTCCTACATAGGTATTCTATTCACATAGTACATATGAGAGTGCCATATTCCATTGTAATTCTTTATAGTATTTCCATCTGTTAGTGGATTATTTTTGCAATATCTAAGTGCATCCAACCCAGCTTCTTAAGCTTCAACTATGTTTCTTTTGTTCGGAAGAGCAAAATGAGTCATATTGTGATTGTTTACTTTCTTTTCTTAGCTAGCCTAAAGCAAAAAATTTTGTGGAAGTGCACAAGGGAGCTGGTGGAGACTCTCATTTTCTTGGGACATGGTGAATTCAAAATAGTCATAGGTTGTTGTAGGGATTCTGAATGCCCCTAGGCATAAGATGATATAGAAAACACGGATGGGTATAGAACTAATGTAACATGGTCCATGTTATCATGTTCAACATATTTAACATTCTGGGAGTCTGTCATTTAGTCATTCAGCAGTTGAAATGTTTGGCCTCATCAACATGGAAAACTGAGATAATTTTATGATATGTGAAATTTAAACTGTGTATAAAAATAAATGACTGTAATTTAGAAAGGTATCAACAAACACTTATATGTAGAAGTGTAACTAATGCTAGTAGGCACATATTTATCTTGCAATTATATTCCTACATGTTCAACTTAAGATTGGTTACAAAAAATGATATACACACAATGTGATCATGACAACAAAATAAATATTTTGTGGTTTAATAGCTTCAAAATGTCCATCTGGAGTCATATGATTTTCACTGTAGCTTCATTTTTTTCATGTTTCTTCAGGTCCTCAAGATGGTAGGATATTATACCTAGAGGTGTTCACAAAATGGTTCAAACTGTTAAACTGAATCGAACCAAACTATTTTTATCAGTATGGTCTGGTTTAAAAACTAAAATTGTCTGATTTAGTTTATGGTTTTATTTAAAACGGTTTAATGGTCTGGTTTAGTTTTGCAAAAATATTAGACCAAACCAAACCGTAATATGAGAAAAAAAGAAAATTTCTTTTGGAAAATGAGAATAGTGGTCGCACTTTGCTACTATTGCATTGTATTATATTTATAGACTCATGATTACGGAAGAATATCCTGATAATTTCAGTCTTTATTTGGTTAGAATATTTTTCTTTCTCAAAATTTTTCGTCTTTCATGTTGCAATATGTCAAACCATTAATTAAACCAGACCAAACCGTAATTCATCGATCTGGTCTGGTCTGTTCTAAGTGACAAAATGGTTTGGTTTTGTTTGTAAAATTGACAAACCATAATTTACTGATTTAGTTTAAGAATATCCCCGAAATCAGACCAAACCAGACCATGTACGCTCTTAATTATACCTTTTCTTCTCATGTTTAGCGTATTGTCTATCTGTCCACTAATCAAGTAATTTCTTACATTGTGTTGATATTGCAGCATCAGAAATTAGAGCTGTAGATCCTAAATATGCTCAGGGACACAAAACCATGTTTTCGGATCAATATCCATTCTTGTTGATATCCCAGGTTAGTTGCATCAAATTAGAAGCACAAGAAATCACACCTGACAACTGTATCATATAAGATTTCTTCTAACTTTTTATGTGCAGGGTTCTTTGAATACACTAAATGAACTTCTCAAAGAACCACTATCAATTAATCGATTCAGACCAAAGTAAGCCAGCATATTCATTGTTAATGTTTCTGAAGCTAGCATCATTTTGAAGAACTCATCGTCGCAATCTTCAGTATCGTTTATACTGATAACATACATTATGCATTCTTTAGGATGCAAAAATTATTTTTGGGTAATTTCTGAGATACTCATGTTGTTTATAGTATTCTCGTCGATGGATGTAATCCATTTTCAGAGGATCTGTGGAAAGTAATAAAGTTCAACAAGTTAACATTTCAAGGTGTTAAACTATGCTCACGTTGTAAGGTAATACTTCTTGAACTTTATTTGCACTAGTGCATTCAAATGTTTCGATTTTGGTCATCACAGTCTGTATGGGTATAATTATCGTGTTGTCTAGTTTAAGGATGATATTCTATGGAATGTCTGTTGATTCATCTTAACAGGAATGTGTTAGAGTTTTGGCAATTTGCCCAATAAGTCCATTTGTTATAATGCAATTAAACACTGGATCTGAGGGAACTCTATGTGAGAAAGCAGATGCAGCCAAGCATTCCACATAGTGGCACCATTCACTTTGGTGGCGTATGAACAATGCTTTGGACACCTACTATGAGAGGGGCACTCTATCCAAAAGAAAAAGGACACAACAGGTGGTAAAATATTTAAGACCCGAAGAGGCACCACCAAAAGGTGTGCTAGAAATTAGGTTAACTTGGCTGATAATGTATTGAATGAGGCCCTGAAAAGTCCAAGCAAGTGATGAAAGCAACTATCAGTGTATTATGAAATTAAGATGACAACAAGTTAGTGTGAAGTATAGTTTGTGAACCACAATTTAAAGTTTTGGTGGCAAGTGATGACAAGTACATGAAAATAATAATGCCAATATATGAGCTACCAGCAATTTCGTTGGGATGTTTAAATATAAAAGATATAGAAGTTATATTTCTTTCATGCATTTTCCGTTACATTGTTTCAACATCCTAACAATTTCTCATTTCACTTGTTTCAGTAGATCAAGTTGGTAGAGTCAAATGCCTCAACTTTAGCGAACTAGACATAGTTTGCATTCCTAGTGTTCCTTTGACAAAAACTTATCACCTGGAATCCTGGAAAGTTTACTATGATCTGACAATGACTGTATCTAGCATCTATAGGTAACTATGATGATTTCTTGAAACCAACAGTTCACCAATATACTACATATGAGGAGGCCTGACTCCATCCATCTAAAATCGACCACCAGAAAGATTGGCAAATGAAATCTGAAGGAGAATTTAGTGGTTGCTTCCCACACATCTTGGTAGATGGAGAAAAGCCAATTTTCCTTGGAAGTGAGGCTGATGAAAAAAAACTGTGATATCATGATAGAAGACGAGCAGAACTGAATGGAGGTTGAACCTACCTCTACGAGGAAGTCTCAGTAAGAGATGATTCTGCCTGTTAACCTGAAACATTTATCTCAACATCTACACATCTACTACTTTAATGTAACAATGTTCTTATTGAATTAGATATTTTTCTGAAAGCACAAAATTGTGTCTAGCATAATTTATCTGTAAATTTTCTGATTTGTATGCATGACATCACAAATAGATGCTGGAATTGCCAGATCTGCAGTAGTTTTACAAAGTTTGTCCTTTCTTTTGAATCACAAATTGTTTAATTTAATGAATGGGCCAAAAAGAATAGATAGGTTACATTTGGTAACGATGAACATATGCCTTCCCAGCCCACTGCATTCAGATTTCTTTTCCCAGAATCAATTATATGTAAATTCCAGCACCAATATCTGGAAAATATTATTATGACAGTCTGTCCAGACTGTTATGCCCATCTGCTCTTTTCTCCTTTCAAAATTGCATTGTCTAAGAGAGATGAATTGGCTGAGTGATGTACCAATGATGAAGTTAAACAATTGTGTAATTTGAATTTATTAATCCTTGTCCATTAGATTTTGACTGGGGGCTAAAACTTGCAATTCTGGTGTTCCTTGCCTAAATTAGGTCATATTCAAATAACTTCTCATGTGATGCAGGTACCAACAATCAATCAAGAAAATGGAATTGCTGGTGTTGAGCCAACTGAAACTCTCATGAAGTTCCGGTCTGACCATGCTTTGCACCTAAAGGGGAAACCACAGGGGAAGGTAAAAGTCTACTTTAATTCAATTGGCTGATGCTTCCCAGCAATCAGATATGATATTTGATCTTAACCCATCCAACAATTGGTGAACATCTCACTACTTGTGCCAATAAAATCCAACCTTCAATGGTCAACAACCATTTATTTTGATGAAATTTTTGTTTATTGGTAATCTAAGATAATGCTGATTGGATATTTCTTGTAGTTTCTGGATGCAGTTATTTTAAGTGTTGATTTTGCAGGTATACTTTGGGCAAAATTTAGTCTGCAGAGAATCCCTTTCCGCACAAGGCAAAGGCAAGATCGTTAAGGTTGGAGATCCAGTTTATGTTCTTGAGGAGGTCTCTTCTTCTGCTGATGCAGCAATTTGAATATCAAAACATTTAATCTAGGTAACTGTGTCAATGGGTACCTATCATGCAGCAAATAGTGCATATATGCAAAGAGAATGTTTCATTTTTCAGCCTAAGTTTAAGACAAATGGACAAAAAAAAAAAAAAAAAAACACTATATCTGAATCTTTGTTCACCTCAAAAAGATACTATTGCAGCTATTCTCTGAAGGTGATAACCTTTTTCTGGTTTGCTTTTATAATCGTCTCACGTGTGGCTAGGCTGTGCATGAATTGACTGCCAAATTCGATAAAGCACATTTTCTAGAAAATCATATTTGTCAAATTTATTGCAGTCCTTAAGAATTTCTAGCTGCTCTTTAGAAAAATGAAAAAGAGTCTTGACATATCTCCTAGATACATGGAGCGAGGTTTTAAGATCCTATTATATGACAGAACTGGCTGTATCTCTAGTGAACAAAGTATATCTAAGTTATGTGGCCTTTGAGCAACATGACAAGTTTGAGCTAAACCAGTCTCAACTTAAAAGTTGTCATCATGCACAAAGTGAGCAAGAATATGCTGAGGGCCAAGCCTCATGTTATGCAATGATATTTTTTGTTCTGCAACCATGGTTAGCCTTAACCAAGATGATTTCAAACAATTAAAACTAACAGAAGGCCCAATCTGTGCCAATTAAAACCACTATTCTCCAAATTTCATCCGGACCATGCATTCTTAAACAAGCCCGTAAGTACATTGGGCAAGAATATGTTGAATGGATGAGCTTTATGGCACCGGGATTTTGATTTTTAGATCAAAGACTAAGATGACTTAAATTCTGCAGATGACTTAAATTCTGCTTCATTAATTTTTCTTTCTAATGGAGAATAGTGGTTAAAATCAAGCCAAACTAGAGCTTTTTAAAACTTCAGGCAAAGATTTTCAAGTATTTCTATGGTATTTCGTATTGGTCTGAACTGGTTGGTACATTCCGTACCATATCGATGGGAAACTGGTTTGATCTAGATCAATTTTTCGGAACATGATCTGAACTGAATCGAACAGTCGGTTCGGTATGGTACGAAGCCGAACCATCCGATACCCGACAATTTGGACAATTTGGTCAAGTATGGTACCGGTTCGATACGGTACGATTTGCTTTTTTTTTTTTTTTTGGGTGTTAGATGAAATTTTTTTTTGAATTTTTTATTATTGATATGGACCTCAGTAGTGGTTCCTAAAATCTTGATTCCTAGATCATCAAAGTAAATGAGAACTAACTGATAAAATGATTCATAAATTTTTATTTATTCATAAATTATTAAGAGAGGCTAATCCCACTTATTCTACATCATATCTACACCACCCTAAGGGACTAATCCCCCACCCTTTTTGCCCGAGTTTGACAAGGGGATCATACCATTTGAGTAAAAACATCAGAAATATCATGTTGATGATGGTTGAGATGGTAGTGATTTTCTTGCAATTATTTATTGCAGATCCATTCCTTATATTTTTTTTTACATATATAAATAAATATAATAATAAATTTAAGATTTATTTGAATGATTAGGTCTTAAATCTCATAGCAGCCTAAAATCTCATATGAATTGTGGGTTTATGTCAATACCACCACTTAGCCCAATCTATCTTTATATATATCCAAAAAATCATTACAGTGGATCTATCCAAATCCTATAGGAAGAAAAAAAAAAAAACTTACCGGATATTTATAAAACCAGGCCTAGCCTAACTTCCTTTGGGTGATCATAGATATTCAAATCCATAATTTATATAAAATTTTAGCTCCAATCATCCGATCCTTAAAATGCTATCTTTTCTTCTTTTTCTGATTCCACACTGAATCCTTTTCAAATAGTTCTACTAGCATTCACCCACTCTGGGTGAATCAACATGGTTCACGAATTTATATGAAGCTAGATATTATGTCTAGTAACGCTTTTCTTCCCAGAGTTGTCCGCACCTAGAATCTCCTCTTGTTATGTCGACCAATCGGCAATCAATACCTGACTTTTGTTCAGATATTTCAGCAATGCCTCATATTTAATTCCAAGATACCTACTTATAAAATTCACCTTTAAAGAATGGATAATCACCATTACTGCTGCCAATGTGTAGATTGGTCAATTTGTAGAGAGCTCTACAAGGAGACATTAGTTCACCAGCCACTGGTTCAGCCATGGAATATTTGAAACTTGATGTTCCCCCAATCGCTACCACTCTTTCTTACAGAAATCCTACCTTCTATTACTAAACTTGATTCTCCTATTCAAGAGAACCATACAGCATCAGCTGCTAGTGAGCTATTATCAGGGATCATGCATTAAATTTTTCAAGAGACCATGCATTGAAATTAAGAGCCATTCAACATACCTAACCAATCAAACAAGCTGTCATTCAGATAAGGTGGATAATTTTGCATTTGAGTTACCTTGCAATTGCAGCCGAAGTGAATCATGTCCTCAGCTAAATTGCGAAGGTTTTTTTTTTTTTTTTTTTTCTCTTTACCAGTGATTCCCCTCTGTTGCTTCCTCTCAGCATGCGAACAACAAATGGTATTAATGTGGGCTGCATGAGAACCATCCATATTCCTGCTTCAAATAAACAACATCGTAGGAAATTCTCGACCCAAACTGCACTTCAGAAGATGAACTTGATGCGCTATACCCCTACCTTCACAATATTACTTGAGCTTCTAGGTGATAAAATTAAACTAAAGACAACAAGATTGACATGTTTTCAAATATGATTCACCTCTTCAGAAATTCTTAAGACTGATATCCCATACTGATGTCACCAGTTGCAAGTCTAGTAACACTTACAGGTGGTTTTCTCCTATCTGAAAACTCATAACCACCCTGCTGAATTACAATTGGTGGCACCGTGTCCCCCCAACAGATAATTTTTTTTAAAAAAATAAATAAAAGAGAGAAATAACATTCTCATTTATCAGGGATGTTGGACAAACTGTACCAGTATTATAGATTGCTACGCTTGCTGGCCAGCTGCAAGCCCTACTTCCTTGATAAGCCAATCCTGAACAGCCATAATATCGGGGAGCACAAGAGCACCAGACTGTCTCCAACTCTCCGCATCTGGTGTCTTAAATCTATCCAAAAGCAAGGCATGCATTCCCACAGTCCGGGCTGGGATGTAGTCCTTACGCATGCTGTCCCCGATGTGAAGTGCTTCTTCTGGTGCTATATTTCCAGCCTTCTCCAGTGCAATCTCATATATCCTGGGGTCTGGTTTTTCAACACCCACGAGGCCTGAGAAAACACCGAAGTCCCATTCTGATCCCTGGGTCACAAAAAGTTTGAACCATTAAGAATCCAACAAACAGAGAATTATCCTGAGACTGTGTGTGGAACTGATTATGGCCACCTGATTCAGTCCTAAGGCAGGAAGGATGACATCCTGATACCGGTATTCTGCATTGCTCACAATTCCAACAATGAGGCCCTTTTGACGTGCCCATCTCAGGAAGGGCTGTGAGTCAGGAAATATGGAGTAGGGTGCAGAAGAACCAAAAGCTGAATATATGCGTCTGAATACCTTCTCAAACGTCTCATCATCATACTCATAGCCTGCCTGCATAAGATTATCCACCAACAAAGACAATTAGCTAGATATGATACATCTTTTTCCTAAAAACCAAAAAAAAATCCTCAGTAATTTGACTAGTAAGCTAGAGATCAATTGAATCTTGAGCCATTCATGGGCAGTCTGATAGTTACTCATGATCACCAAGTGCAACCCTCTGGGCCAGTCAGATTTCAATAAATGATTAAATCAAAGGTTAACTACTTGGACAGTAAGATTTACCAAGATTTCATCAAACCATTACTCAAGTATTACAAATTTAATAATCTTATCCACTCTCTTTCCATTTGCTTCAAGTGTGTTGTTGGGGATGGGGGGCTTTCCCCTCTCCTTTTTCCCTGTATATATGCACTCCAGTTTCGATACTCTCAGAAGCATCCCAGCTAACTATTAAATCTTTAAACGTGCAACATTCTTTAATTAGTGCAAGTATGACTATTTGCATTTGCACGTGCCATATAGCTAGTGTGTGTGTGTGTGGAATGCCTCTGAAAGCATTTGATTCCAAATGCTACCTATTGGAGATTAATGAAGGGCCTCTCAGAATTAAAAAAATTAGCACCTTAGACCATGATATGAGATACATAAAATACCGACAAACCAAAGAATAAAAGATTTTCTTTAGTCCGTTGCTAATGCATCATATGAAAAACAAAATTGACAATTTCAATGGTTTTTTTATCATGTTTTAGTTTGATCCAAGCTTGGAAACATTCAGATTAGCTGAAATTTGATCTCTATATGTTTTAAAATATTTTGATCCAGATAAACGGTTTGGAATTGCATATTAAATAGCTTAAGCTATATTTGTGCTCACTCCTTATATTGCAACCATTCATTTTTTGCTGCTTAGATGGATAGGCAAGATAGCTCCAAAATAGATGTTTTTTAGTTTCAAATATTTTATACATCTTATATCCTTCTCTCTCTCTCTCTCTCTCTCTCTCTCTCTCTGCATGCATGTGTGTAACCTAGAATATAAAGGGTGTATCAATATAACAGTTCTTACATGAGCATTCAGAGTTTTGTCAGTGTTTGATGTAATTATGGATTCTTCAAAGAACCCAGAACAGTTACATGTTCAATTCAATACACATTAAATATGTTTAGTGTCCTCTTTGCGTGCATTACTGCATCAGTTGTTAAATCTGTTAATTCCTGAATGTTTGTCAAGGCACGCTGATAGAAGATCCAAAATAAAAGGACCACAATAAAAAGGCGCAAAATTTATTAATACTTCATTCTTAGAACCCATGTGATTCTACTTACCCTGATAAAAGAGTCCTTCACACATGATCTCCACCAATCAACATTTGGTACTTTTGCAGCATGGCCGAAACACGGGTACCTTTTTGCCATGTCCGTGTATGCTGCCTTGAAGCCTTCATGCATGCGTTTGTAATCTGGACAGGGCAGCCCTACTGCTTTAGCCGCCATGCAGTAGTAGTCCCCGAGGTGGCCTTTGTAAGCTATTAGAGTACCAGTTACATCAACAGTGATACATCGTAGCTTTGACAAGATTGCCATTTTTGGCTATAGAGTAAAACTGTTGCTTGTTCAAACTGACACCTCAATTCTGTTATATATGAAACACTGGCAAGATATTCACATTAAACTGATCAACAAGCTAAGCTATCCAACATTAAACTGATCAACAAGCTAGGCAGCTGCGTCAATGGTCCAGATCCCATCTATTTGCACACACACAAACAACTCTGTATGTTACAAATATTGCAACTGTTGTTACAAGTTACAAATCAAGAATAACTTTTGTAAACAAGAAACATGTTAAGATGAAGATATGAAAGCAACAGTTACTATTATAGCTGCTTATTAGAAGGCCTAAGAATTTGTTTATCCATATTCTTTTAGAGCTTGCAATCACAGATAAGCTATAGGAGTTATCATAAAAAGCCATACGGAGGGCAGATTTGAGCTCTGCCTGATATAATAATTGGTTTGGACAACTAGTACCTCTTGGCACTAAACATATGAAGAGAACAAGGGTTGCACCACAGAGTGACTAGTTTTTTGTTCTATCACATAAAATTATGTATATATTTATGTGATTGTTATTGAACATATGCAAGACGGTCGTCAGCAGTAGTCTCATCAGACATAAAATGCTTCGTGGTGATTGTTTTCATAATCATAACCACCAAGCCTTAGTCTGACTAGCTAGAGGAGTATAGATCCATTTTTGCCTATGTTTACAACTGAAGAATTTATCCTTTCTTAAAGCAAGTTTTCTCATACATCTTACCATAACTTCTGTTCAGGTTCTCTTAGTCGTCCTTTCTCCGAATATGACCCTTTCACAGAACTCCTAATCCTTGTGCTTCTGGAAGAATTCTCAGATTGTTGTTCTACATTACCATACTATTTTCATCAATTTTAAAGCACTGTAACGTAAAACACTCTTATGCTTGCTCCATGTCCCCATATATGATCTCTCTCTTTCATTTTTATAAATAATTGTGGGAGGTACTTTGATCCATTCCATTGAAAATAATGAAAGATTTTTGTGGGAAAACACCTTCCAAGGTTTGAACATGGAACCTCCCAACGGTACACAAGTGCAACCACTAGGCTGTATCCCTTTTTGCCTCTATCTTCATTGTATTATTACCTTCAAGTCTCAACAGCACACGGCAATTACAAAACAACCAGAATCACCTCTTGAATTCAACCACCCTCTCTATTTGGTTAGGTACATCTTTTTCTGATAGCAGAGCCAAGATTGAGAGAATGATGCCAATGAGCTATCACTTCACCTAAAAATTTTACTGGAGGCCCCAGATTCATGTTCCCACTATAATTAAATTTCCTACTGCACAACTTTCGTTCCTATGCCAGGATGGACAAATATGCAAGGCTGACACAAGTTGACAGGTGTTTGTTTAGAAAAAGCAGTTCCAATAAAGAAATGACTGACATATTATTCATTTGGAAATTAAAGGTCTGAACTAAAATGACTTGAGCTAATTATTCATAACACTATAACATGAAGCCTAACAACTGATTGAAAACCGTGCAGTATCTCAAATATATAAATCTGCACTTAGGTAAAGAAAAAAAACAATTTCAATAAAAATGTTATTAATATCTCTAGATTTATGAAGTCATAATCAGTATCAAAAGTCAAAACTTTATTTCAACTATTAAATTGGGCTGGACAAGTCCAACATCATGATTTAAAGCTATCTCTGTTAACATGATATTAGCCTCTCTTTCCTAGGTTCAGTAAATGCATCAGATTAGTTCGGAGATCAAATAGCAATAGAACAATTTGAAGGAAAAATTTTGATTTACCATAGCTTTGATCCTCTGGTATGTTTTTTTTTTTTTTTGTGTGTGTTGGATCATGGAAGTCCTGAAGTCATTGCAATACAGTTTTGAAAAGTCTAGGTATCTTTCTATATGGGGTATTGGGGTTCAATGTGAATTCACATTTTGTAGTTAGTGAAGGTCTTGATAACATGTGGGAGGCTCATTGCTTGATTGTTAAAGACCTTGCGAGAGTCAAATTAGGATAATAGATGAAGAAAAATTTAGGTGGCTGAACAATGAGCCCTAGAGTTGTATATTGATCAAGAAAAGAGAGAGAACAAGAAATCTTAAAAAGATAAGTTTAGCTGTCTGCTCTTTTGCACCTCTCTTCCTTTTTCCTTTGATTAGCACATCTTTGCTTCTACTTAGTTAGATGCTTTATCTTAACTGTAGATATCACAATTAATGGAATCAAGGAACTAGTTTCTTTCCCTTCTTTCATTCAAATCTGTCAATTTATTCTATTGAAGAGGTCATTAGCTCACAAGTTATAGTGCCTGCAAAAACCAAACCTTGAAATCAAAAGATTGACTAATAGCAAACAAAGATCTTCTCAGTTCCTGTATAAATTTTAGTCTCCTAAAATCCATCATAACCCTCAAAATCAATTTCCATGTTTGGAATGGAAACCCTCCAGGTGTCTCATGTACTCAGAATACACTTCTTCTGCCCTGTTTCCTATCATAGGACACAGGATGGGAAAGTGGTCTCTTCAATCAAACAGAGTTTTCCCTAACCTTGAATACATTTGCTGAAACTCAACACAAAGGAATGAAAAACCATAGACTTGATATATGATCCATATGGCTACTCAATCCAAAACTTCATAAGAGCTACCCAAAACAAAAAAAATATAAAAGTTCATGAAAGAGAGGATATGGTACATATGAAATAATATGAGGATCCTCCCCATGTGAATTGCATAAAACTTAATATGGATTTATACACTTGTTTTAACAGAACAAAGTAGACCACCTCAGGGCTTCTTAGCAAACCAAACAAAACCATGCCATTTATGCCACAGAGGGAGAAAGGAAAAATCAGCTGATTATTCTATTGAAAAGAGAAGGACTTGTCATTGGTTATTTTATTTCATCATCCCACATAAATGTTATAGAGGTGGGCAGCGGCCGCCGTATATTTTGCGACCCATATTTTGCTCAACACAGGCAGCAAATACAGACCTACACTGCTGTAGAGGCATTAGCTTGGTGGTACTGAAGCTATCGTAAGAAAAAGCACATGCATGCTTTTTTCAGAATGTAACCTATAGCATGGATATATTAGAAACTGTATCATGTGACAATCATGTGATAATAACATTTTAAGACTAAAATGCCCCAAATGCCATTTAACAAAGGAGGCAAGGGGGTTGATGGTCATGGCAAATGTGCTGACAAGGGAGGTGGTGGAGGACTCAGATGCACCAATAGCAAAGGAGAAGGATGCGGCAGCTGGGTTCTCACCAGTTATGGTGGCAGCCAAGGAAGCCTATGCCGATGTCTTCTGCTTCCTAATCTTTGCTGGTGCCAATCCATAGCTAAGGAGTAAAGCAGGGGAGACAGCAACTATGCTTTCCCAGCCGCAAAATAATACATATCTTCTCAAGCAGGTGATACTCGAGTTTTCTCTTGAGAAGGGCAATGGAGGGTACTATGCTCTGCACTGTGCTGCCTGACATGGAGACTTAGTTGGGTGCGGATCTTAACCACTAGAGGTTGTGATTTCAATATGCCTGATGGAGATGAATATACAATATTAATGTTGGCATCAAGGGGACGCAATGGGGCATTTTGTGAGCACTTGATTGCTTTTAGTGTGAAGCGTGATATCAAAACACATCAAGGAGAGACTGCCCTTTTGCTGTCAAGGATGAATTCCATGGTTAACAATGAAGTGAAAAATGTGATATTAGATGAGCTAGCAAGGGTCTGGGTCTTGCAAGGTTCCTCCCTCCTCATGATCCAGGGTCGCATTGGGTATAGACAGAGAAACAAAACAATTCCATCATAGAGGATTGCAAGGCAAAGGAGAAGAGAGCTATCAGAAAGTATATAGGAGAAAAACTTCAAAACAGATAACCCCCAGCAACAAATCAATGGAGCATCAAAAATCCAATCTTTTAGTGAAAAACATTCAAATCTCTCCGCTGAGAACTAAATCCATCAACCAAAAGCACAAATTGAACAAAAATATGTCTCGGAGAAGCACCAAGATCCAATTTCTTGACAAGAAGTTCACCAATTTTCTCCATCCAGCGCTTTCAAAGGGAAGAGATAGCATAGAAGTGACGCACCTCCAAGCAGTGAAGCCAGATATCCCTCTCTTCCTGAGCTCCTCAAACAGCATGAATCAATGCTCCGTCCTCACCAATCTCACATACTTACTAAGCGTTGCCACCAACAGCTCCTTCCCATCTCCCACTTTTCTCAGTATTGCCTCGACGAGCTCCTCGGCCTCTGGCTGTCCCTCGCCCTTCTAGGTTGCCTTCTTGATCACCCGGGTGGGGACAGAGCTCACCGCTCGAACGAGAACTTTTCGAAGAAGAAGAAGAAGATGGGCGCTGAGATTTGGGACGGCAGAAGGGGAATGGAGTAGGGATTGGGCGCTAAAAGAAGAAAGGAAAGAGGTGGGGTTTGGGGGGCATCGCGGGGTTTGGATACCTCTTGCTTTTCTTGCCGCGGGGGTGATGCCGACGGCAGCCACGTCCCTTCCGCCACCACCCTGACCCCGCCGCAGGTCTTGGGATCCCGGATTAGGCCCCAGTGGAGATTGGACGTCACGGAGTTATACCCCTTTGTGCTGGGCAGCATGAAGCGGCTCAAGAGACCGAAAGCATGACCAACAGGCCACCAACTGTTCGATGAAATGACACACTCGCGATTTTTTAATATCTTTTACAAACTTCTTTTGGCTCTTTTTGAGTCATGTCTAACCCTACTTTGATACTCGACCAAAGGGAAAAAAACAAAGCACTCGACGGATCAAGGCCAGTAAAATCAGTCCCAGCATTTGTCGATATAGCAAACATCACAACCAAAAACCTGTCTTCAATTATCAGTTACTACTGACTCAGAAGTATAAGACCAAAGAAATGAATCGATTTCCAGAATAAACAAAGGGAATCACATTTAGGGGGCATTTCCAAAACTCCCACACTTTTAAATCAGTAATCTATAAATCAGAGACTAACTTGATGTTTCTCAATAAGTGCAACCAAACGCAAATAGACTTTGAACAAAAACAGAAGATATGTTTTTTTTTTTTTCCCTCCAAAAAAAATTCCGACTAAAATAGAAAAATAAAGCATCACAACAATACCTCAGAGCCAGTGGAATCAGATCCAAAAAGACTTCCAGATCACTTCCTAATACCAACTCTACCACTCCATGAGACCAGACAACCACTGCAATCAAACACAGATAGATCTTTGTGAGAAACAGAAAAAATCACATCCAAGATCCCTTCTTTAACTTTCCACTACCCGTAAAACAGAAGAACAAACAAGAAAAACAGGCCTAAAACCTTAAAACCAGAATAAATAAACCCAAAAAAATTCTCAAAATAAGCAACAAAAATGCAATCTTTCTCACTCATTACTTCTAGAACGACATGAATGACACCGAAAGATCTCTCCTTTTCCCATTATCTGGCTTTAATTAGTCAAAATGCATATACAAACAATCAAGAACAACCAGGAAAGCGAAATCCACCGAATCCAACACTTCTCTGTGGTTTAAATTCTGAGGTAGAAAAATGGGAAAGTGCCAATAGTTTGAAAGTGACGACACGTACCGGTGTCCCGGGGGTGTTGGCTCTCTGCGCTCAAGGTTTCGGTGTCGTCATATTCGCGCTCCAAGTGGTTTCGGTGGCTGGCTTTGGAGGTGTGCGAGGGAGAGAATACCAGGGGAAGCAGTCCGCGGTTTTGGACCCCTGCTTCTCTCGGTTTCAGACGCCGGTTCGGGGACCCGAGCTGGTGGTGCCCCTGCCCGCTGCCCGGCTCCCCCACTCTGGTGGTGAAAGATAAAGATTTATTTAATCTAGTACTGGTAGGTGGATGCTTTCGTTGATGGATATCTTTATCCTCGAGGTAGGGTTTGGTCAGGTGTTATTCGTAGTTAGACCAGGTCCAATGGACCACTCCAAATCCCACGGTGCATATTTCACCAATTCCCGATTGCGCGCTATCCACCCCTCGTCCACTCGGACCTGGTTCATACAATAATTCCTCGTGGGTTGGGGACAAGATTTATTAATCTAGGATATCTTTAGCTACCTACGCCTCGTGTCCTCGCTGTTGGAATAGGCTTGTGGTTCACTAGGCCCAGGCCTAATTTTTTATTTGGACTCTAAAGCAGACCCGTCAACACGCACCCGTAGGGATCATCCTTAATCCATTATTTTAGTTTTTCTATATAAAAAAATGAATCGATTTCTAAGGTAGTATGATATAGATTTGCTCACTTCGATGTCGTTTATAGCATATCTTAGGGTTCATGTACCAACGTATAGGACCAGCAACATGTGGTACAAAATTTCAAAACGTGTTGTAAATAATATTGGAGGATGGTAGATCTAAACTATGTTTAAAATATTTTAATACAACGGTAAAACCATAAATAATTTAATGAAGTCGTATTGACAAACTATGAGAGATGGTAAGTTGGAGAATAAATGCAATGTAAGGAATTGCCTGCGGCCAACTTGTAAAAATTTTGCATCTTCACATGATGAATTTTTAATGTACCAACCATTTTGATGGACTAGACATAGCTCAAAGTTGCATCACTGATAAAAACACATCTAGCATTCGATTATAGAAACTTTCTATAACTATGATCACGTATGATTTGATTTTGTTATTGTGCTACCTTGCTTTAACCAATAGATTATATCTATTTCAAAAAATAAAATCAAGACAATAGATCATTAACAACAAAATTGCTGGAGACTTTTTACAATTTCAAGCGACAACCTTTGATCCATATGTTGCAAGATGGTCCATCCAAGAGTAGCATATGTTGATTTGCTTTTGTTGTCATGCTATCCTATTTCAAACACAATGCAACAGATCATGTACCACGTTGTTATTAAAATCCTTTTTATACCTTTACTTTTATTAAATAATAAAAAAATTCATTTGTATCTTTTTAAAAAAAATAATTTTCTTTTCGCTTTATTGATGACCAAAAAAAGAATCTAAACACCGCGGAGCGTGCAGAATCTAGGGCAGCTAATGGGCCAGGATGCTCATCAGGCCGGGCCTTGAGCCAAGACAAGATTGGATAATGACACCATACAAGCTGACCTGGAACACGGTACCCCAAATTTCGTGCGTACGATGGTAGCACGATTCTCAAAGTTTGGGGTGTGTGCGCGCGTGGCGCATCGACCCAACGCCTTTCGAAAATTTGGTTCGTATGTATGTCGGTAGCACGATTCTCAAAGTCTGGCGTGTATGGTGGATCGACCCGAAGTCTTTCAAAACTTCGGTTTCATTGCGCAGCGGATCCAATTCGATCTCCACATATCTACTATAACATACTATTAGTTCTATGTGTCAAATAATTTTATCACTGGGATCATAATTATCTATCACTCTTATTATTCTTGAGACCACATTTACAACCTGATATTTTAATTTATTTTGCCCCTCAGTTTACATGCTAATCGAAATAAGGACTTTGTGAGCAAATGCTTCAAATCTGTCATTCTTTCGCTGGTTGTCACACATGATACTTTCTGTTAGGATTTGACATTTTAAGATTCGGTCCACATTGAGTTTACAGCAAGATCCGCGATGAAAAATGAAGTCCAACGTGATCAAGATCATCCCAAACGAAGTTCGGACGAAGAAAATATGTATGAGAGAAGTCGGCACAGAGTTCGAAGTGGCGGAGGACTGCCAGCGGCCGGTGGCGGCACGACCGTGGGAGGCGAGGCATGGCCCAGCACGCGGGTTGGCCGTGCGGGGCGCGGCCCAGGCCCAGACGTGCAGGCCGGCCCAGGCCTAGGCGCGAGGGGAGCGGCCCAGAACCAGGCACGCGGGGCGCGCGGGCTAGCCCAGGGCCAAGAGCGCGGGGCACAGCTTAGGCCTAGGTGCGCAGGCCGGCCCAGGCCCAGCGCACCGCTGGGGCCGATTTTCCCTATTCACCCTGGATCAGGCGATCCACGGTTGGATGCGTGGACCGTGTGGGCGTTTCTCATGCTTTTCGTGAAGTCCACGATACTATTCCATAGATCGGTCGCGATCGGACGACTTTGGGATGTTGCGGTCTTGATTCAACGGTTTGGGAGGTTGTTTTGAGCTTGATTAGGAATCCTAAACCTAATCTAACACAAGTTTAAGGCCTGATGCTTACGGTGGCTTGGTTTTTTATGTGCGGCACGCACGGCTTCAACAGAGAAAAATCAGGAACCCATGGAGGAAGAGAGAGAGACATGGGGGCACTAAGAGAAGCAGGAGCAGGGATCCAGGAGGCTTTTAGACAGCAGATAACAGTCGTTTCAGGGGTTCAGAGGATCTTCCTAGAGAGAGAGCTTTTGCGTGAGGAAGAACTTTCTGTGAGAGAGAAATTGAGTGACGAAGGTTGAGGATGAGATCTCCTCTTGTAATATTTTTTTTTCTCATAATGAAATTTGCATGTTCCGTGGAGACGAGCTCTTTTTTATCGGATCCACATAATTTGATTGTTTTTATTTTATTTCTTTTTTCTTCCTGCAGCATCGCGTGGTACTGAAAAGATCTTGAAAAATGATGTGATATCTATCCAATATTTTTTCTACTTGACCTGTCAATCCAATTTATGTATTTAACGATCCTGCAATTTTTTTCATGTAAATCGTTGCAATACAAATGGTAATAAATTCAGCAGTTATATTCAAAAGAAAAGAAGTTTGATGCTACAATATTCTTATAAGTCTTGAGAACGGAGGATGAAATCAATGGCTTCATGGCCTATTACCACCAGAGATATAAGAGCCATAATATGGTACACAATATGAACACGGTGCACGATACGAAATAAGTGACAAATTTACTATAATTTTAAAGTCCTACTGAAAACTTCAGAAAAAATTAATGTATCGTATGCTACTCTTGTTTTGGTCTCCAAATGACCACTTAATTGTTGTGCAATATTTATATCATCACGTAAGGTTGAAATGACACCCTTCATAACCTGCAAAAAGGAGGTAAAAAGTAAGGAGAGAGAAAGAATATTTCAATCAGATCAGAAGATATCGTTTGATTGGAGAGGTCTTAGCTATCACTAACTTTGACTAGGATGCGCTAATCCAAAAAAGAGTATGATGCTTGCGCTATTAGATGAAGGTGATTCAGTGACTCCAACTAGCATAAGATATCATAGGCATGGTTTTACATAATGGCTGTCAAGTTGTGGCTAACACAGTGTTTGAAAATTATCATGCCTGTCATGATCATGATTTTGGAGCAATGACAATGGTGCTATATTATATATCTAAGTCATCATAATATGATCATTATTACCTATATTTTTTTTCATATATATAAATTAAATTAAATAAAGAGTAAATCATAAAAATTCTTTTGAGAGTAGGATTAAATCGTACTTACATCCGATAGTTTAAAAATCTATACTTATTTCTCTGACATTTAGTTTTTTTTATCTAACTTTTTAACTCATAATTTAACAAAAAGTTAATCAAATCATTAATCTTAAATATGATTCAAAGGACATGTCAAAAAAAATTTAAAAATAATCAAAATAATCTGAAGTGACATAACAACTACTTCAGGACGTAAGAAAAAATACGCACATCTTCCTCCCCATCCAAAAGTAATGACAATTTTTTTATATGACATAAATAGTTTCACAACACTATTCATTTAATTGAATGTAAGTGTATAGTTTTTACAAATTATTAGATCTAAATGTAACAAACATAAACTTCATAGAAGTTTTTTGTAATTTATAATTTATTTTAAAATAGATATAAGGCAGTACATTTTATCATCCTTTTCTATATTAAGCTGCAATGTTTTAGTTACAACGAAGAGAACCGATTTAATTTTTAAAATCCGTACTTCCTTTAAGAAAATAATCTACCACTATAGCATTATGATAAGCCATAATAATTTAATTTCGTCCCAAAGCCATAAACAAAATATATAGGCTCAATAGAACCATGACTGTGTACTTACTTGGATCGCTGGTGACCAGTATTGCCGTCCCACCAAAATCACACGTCCCTCCGGCCGCCTTCGATTGCTGCCAGTAGCTATTGAAAGCAAAAGAAGCATGGAACAATACGGTATCGGGCTGGTAACATTCACCATTGGGCTGGATCGGGCCGCAGTCGGTGCTGAACCCGCAGGCATATTCCATGGCCTCTCGGATGATCGGGTCCGGCACCGTCGGCTTCGCCACACACCAGAGGCTGGGCATTGCCCTTGGCGGCGGTGGCGGCCCCAGCGGTGGAGGGTACACCACCGGTGGTTCGAACAGTGGCGGCTCGGGGACGAATTCTGGTGGGCTTGGGACATAACTTGGTGGGCTAAACTCGTACTCAGGTGGGCCGGGTATGCAAGTTGGTGGGCTTGGCACTGTTTCCGGTGGATTTGGAGTGAGAACTGGAGAGTAGGATGTGGGAGATGGTGGTGAAGATTCGATGGGGAACGTTGGAGTTGGTATGGTAGTGGAAGGCGGCAGGGGAGTAAGAGGAGGACTCACACAATAAGGAAGATGGATCATATGGGAGGAAGATGGGTACAACTCAAAATGCCTCGCCAGCCTCAGCTTTCTTGAGGATTTAAGTAGTGAGCTCTTGGGTTGCCTCAAGCCTCTTGCTCCTACTCCAATGAAAGGAAAGTAAGGTTTAAAGAGTTGGTCTCCATCTAAGCTTTGGAAGGATTATTTATAGAACTTACCACATTGAGTTAAGAAGGTGGTAGAAATGGAGATATAGAGCAGGAGTAATCCTATGTTGCTCTTTGTCAGCTCCATGAGATGGACCAGCTCCCCTTGGAGTTTTGGTTCTTTGAGGGCTGCTTCTCCTATGAGCTTGAGGTCCCTTCTCTTGATAGTTGATGCCAAATAGCTCAGGAAACCATGAGTATGGTGTTGGGATAATTATAAATGGATTGAGGAGCCCTGTGTTAGCCATCCAATAATGGATTACAGGGAGCTTGGGAGGCTACAAGTAAAGTGAGAGGAGAGCACTTTAGTTAGGTCTTTAGTTTTGATTCTTCTTGTGTCATCATATTTTGCCTCCTTTATAAGAAATGATAATTATGGAAATAGATGGTCTTTGGAACTTGTTTATAGCCTATAGGAGCTAATGGCTGTGGGACAGATGGTAGTGTCCATTAGATTTGATTTCTCCTGTGGGGTGTTGGAATATGTTCTTGCTTGGTGCAGGAGAAAATAAAAGAAGGGTCTGCCCTTTGGGTTGCTTGTGTCCCACTCCAGAAGTCTCTCCCGCTCTCTAGGTGCGCGCGAGCGCATGTGGCTTGGGCCCAAATGGCTCCCAATAAAATTGTCTAGCGCTTAATTAATTAATTAATTAACATAATTTGTCTAGTCTTGTAGCTATATAAAGATTTCAATTCACTTCCAAGTCCCCAGCATCATCCGGTCCCGAGAGTATAACTTATGCACCTTAGAGTGTGAATTTACTCTTCTTAGGTTGAACGTCAATAATCGGATATCTAAATTAAAGACCTATACTACTGACTGTGATCTATATTACTAAAAATATATAAAATAAAAAAATCATATATTTTGATAGTCTATAATTTATATATTAATTGAACAAAAAATGGATAGTTTTTATTATACTTGTATGCTAGAAAATATGATAAAATATTTAAGTTAAATATTTATCTTATTGATCATGATTTCATATGTTAAAACATGTAAGATTGAAAATCAGTAAATCTTAATGGTTAAATCATAACAAAATATGGTCTCATCCCATTTTAACTGTATTTTTTGCATCCACTTGATGCATAAATTAAAGATCATAAACATGCATATTTTTATATTTCGAAATATTTAATGGTATAGGTCATGATTAATGGCATGAATCTTCAATTCGATTATTTGATTATTGATTTTCAACTTGAAAAAGGCAGATACCCCCGTTATCAAGAGAAGAGTAGTCCATCTCCTAAGAAATGGTTGGCCTATATTACACAGCTAGGCTATAATGAAGTCAGTAAGGCTTGCAATCATGTCATTCATGTGATCTTTTGATCAAATAACTTAAACTAATCCTTTGTTTGACAAAGTATGGAGGAAAGAACTTAAATTAATCATGTACTTTGTACTGCATGAACATGTCGGTGTTCCCAGAGGACAAATTACAATTCTCAAAAGGCACATCTTCTGCTCAAACTTTTAGAAAATGGGAACTAGATGACCACGTAGATGATGTGCCTTTAAACGTGATCACCATGAGATTTTAAGTGGCCAACAAGTAGCGTTCGAAAGAGTCAAAATACAGAGATGACCTTCATTACATTCAAGAATTAAGTTCATAACTTTTAACGTACGCCAAATGCCTCCCTGTTTCGTAATATATTTTTTTTTTTCTAGAGAGGAAAAGACATAAACAGCCTTGTTGCTTCACTATATCAAACCATTCAACTAATTTGTTTGGCTTTGGATTTTTTCTGGACATTTAGAATATGTTTGGTCTGCGACCAATATCGAAAACGAAATGGATCAGGATGAAAATTAAAATAATTATACTCTCTGACATTCTTAATTCATGATTGAAATCGAAATCGAAATAAAATTTGAATATTATCTGAGCATTCAGATTAGGTATTAAGGGTCTGCAAATTATTTAATTTTTATTAAAGCCACTCATTTTTATTTCAATTTTAGAACCTATCAAAAAATCAGACATGCCCTTAATGTTAATAAATAAGAACTAAACATTATTTTGAGTCTTTGATAACTATCATGTAGGCCAAAAAATAATGTAATCATAAATTATTATGTCGAGCCTTTCCTCGACACTGATTTTAGCTCAGTGAATTAAGAAGTCATTTTCTTCAAATCTCATGTTCCTGTATGCTGTCACCATCCTTTCTTTGACAAAAAGAGCAAGGACAAGCGGAGGTTACACATTTTTATTATGATGTGCCAACATAGCAATGCCCCAAGGTCTGCGAATAAGGCAAATTAATTTTAGATGGGCCCACTCGAGATGTCGGCACAAAATCTACACCATGGAAGGAGGATTGAGAAATCCATAAATGCTTCCCTGCTTGTACGGCATACATATACCATGTAGACCTCACATTTTTATTATATATTTGTGGGATACGTTTTTGAGAAAAAAAATACAAAAAGGGCAAGCTTCACCAAAAGTTATTGAGATCATAAATCTACGATGAAAGTGGGATTTAAATCTAGATCACTACTACTAACTTCGAGTAACTTAGCCAATTAAACCAACCGGCATCCTACCGGTTACTTATTTATGCATAGACGTCGTTAACATTCTAACAAATATTTAAATATATAAATGAAAGAAAAGAACTCGAGAATGAAAAATATTTTTGTTTGCATGGCATGTAGATGCTAAAGTAGCTCGATCAAATTCATCTAAGATACTACTTTGTGAGTTGATTTGCAAGGTAGACTACCTTTGGTGAACTTTGTTGGATCCACGGCCATATAATTTCATCTGCTACTTTAGTTTAGCCAATCCTGCATATTTAGCTTGTTGAACCATCCTACACATTTTTTCAGCCACAACATAGAGATTTATGATCAAATTGAGACCGTAACTATAAGATAGTGGCCGAGATGGCTCCTATAGATCCAATACATCTATCTCAACCTATATATATATGTGGCATAATCCCTCTAAAATTAGATTTGATTTAGTACATGTGTGCACGTAGGATCACCCCTATGCATGCATGACTTACTATAATGAAACATCCAAAGTTTCCTATCTTTTAATCAGGAGCTTCAAGAAACAGTCAATTAATCTCTCATACAAAGATGAAGCTAGTCTTGTTGGGGAAATAAAGATAGATTACAAAAGAAATTTTTTTTTTTGGATACATACGGACGGTCATACTACTTTATGTAAGAGTAATCTATAAAATCAGAATACAAAAAATTTTGTAGTATCGATAGATATATCTCGCTCTGTCTTTCCATCCAATTTTCAAAATGCTCTATCATATAAAATACGATTTAACCTATCATATTATTCATTTGTTGGTAAATATATTGGACGGATACCGCAACTAACTTATTAGATACGTCTTTTGTTGGATATCACCATTTGGCTACGTTGACTAATAAAGTAGATGAGTCAAAGAATGTTTGTGAGTGAGTTGGAAACTCCCAACGCAACCAATTTTCCTACCAACTGTCCGAACTTCAAAGCATAGCAGCCGGGTTTCTGGACTACTAGTAGAAAAGACGTGGTGAAGGAAAATAAATTTATACAAAGGACCATGTGATTGTTGTTGAAATTGCTTGAAGTGTACTATGTAGCCGGTGTGATTCAAATTTGTGCCTAACTGGAAGAAACAAGTATAGAAGAAGAAGAAATAAACCTAGAAGGAGAGAGAAAACTAGGCCCATCATAGGTGTTTAATCCTGAGAGCAAGCTTAATTATACCCCAAATCCGATAAAGCATCAACGCACGGTGACATGAGCTAACTTGAAATGACACGATTAGACTTTACAAAAGCAACTTAAATGGTTAAACTGTAACTCCCTGTATGGTTGGTTCGATCCAAATCTCATCCAAAAAAATAAATTTAATCTGATTAATTTTAAAAATTAATGATTTAAATTATGGTCAAATTTTAGAGATGATAATGGATCGGATATACATTAGATCAATCAATATCTATATCTATTTTGCAACTAAAAATTTCATATTCATATCCATTCCGTACTTATCTCGGATTAAATCGGATCGGACAGATAAGAGAGATCAGATCAGATCAAGCACATATAAATATTATAAAATAATTATAATTTTGAAAAAAAAATATAAATTAAGGTTATATTGAATTGAACTCGGAACAAAGCATACCATTATCTATATCTAATCCAAATTTATTTTGAATATTTTTTTTAGAACTCATATGTGTCCTAAATTTTAATCGGATCGGTTAAAATCCATCTCATTTGAATTGAATATCCGACGGACAGAATAAAATTGCCGTCTTTATCAAATTCATCAACTCAAAGCTAACTCAAATGGAACTAGCTCATATGCTCCCCTCACTGTCGCTCAACAATATTTTTTAACTGATGGCTCAAATTGCTGATATAATTTTCACATGCATCTTTTTCTTCTAAACACATATTGTTTGAGATAAAACTTGATGTAACCTGATACCCGCTGGTAGCATGGATTGGATTGCCAAGTTGGAGCCAGTTGTGATGCATGGCCGACAAGCAGAGTGTTGCATAAGTCAGCATTTTGTTCCTTGTGCGACAAATTGGGATTAATTCATGGAGGCCATTGGATGTATCTTTTTCAAAGGGGGAAGCCGTTGGATGTCATTCCACAACTGAAATCACCAATGACAACTAGCTTTTGGTTTTATCTTGTAGCTTATTTTCGCCAAGGATATCATCTCGGTTTATGGTAACCAAGAATGACCAAATGAAACCAATGATATGGAACAAGTTGGGGAAGAAAATATGGGGGACCATCTTGGATTCTTTGGGAGGACAAGGCTGGCAAAAATATTCCTGTATTCTTTGCATTGTCCAATTCTATGAAAGAGATGAGTGACCATCCAGAGTCCTCACCTTCACCTAATCACCTTCACTACGAGCCAAGTAACAAACCGCGTGATCCCGCATCCTCCATGTTCCCATGCCGGAATTAATGGATTTTCTGCAATGAACCCAAGAAAACTTTAAATTTATACAGAACTCCGTTCTTCTTTTCTTCTTCTTCTTCTTCTTTTCACAACAAAACCCCATTCTTCTTTAACTCGTAGCTTTATGTAATCACATGCAATTGAAAAATGGTCATTCATTTATATAAACAACCCTTCGGTTCTTTGTCTAGTATTTTTATAACTAAATTTTCATTTAAAACATGTTAGTTAGGTCTATTTTTTCACATAATTAAACTGCTCAGAACTAAAAGTTAAATGGAAATTTGATAACCATTATTAATTGTGAAATGTAATAATGATAACCATAAACCGCGTGATCAATAAATCTAATTTCTAATTGTTTCTGACTGCAAATTCTAAATTTGAGGGGTTTATTTCTAAGATCAAATTTTCACAGGGGGTTACACACACACAAAAAGCCAAAAAAAAAAAAAAAAAAAAGGAAAAAAAGAAAAGCAAGGAGAAGATGCAGGGGCGTTGGAAGGGCACCCGCGTCAAAGTCTCCCAAAGGATAGCCACAGCAGTATCACTTGCACTGTCTATAAATCCACCACTACCCTCCCCATATTTAGCAGCAAAAAATCCTAGCTAGCCCTCTCACTTCTCTTCAAGCATGGGGAAGTATCTTGTGGCCAGCGTCATACTCCTCCTAATCAACCTCACATCACTCCTCCCTTCTCTTGCTTGTCCCTACTGCCCTACCCTAACCCCTCCTCCCCCTAAGAAGAAACCACCATCACCACCAAAGGTCCGTCCTTCTCCTCCTCCACCATCTCCACCCCCACCATCCCCACCACCACCAACGCAAACGCCATGCCCTCCACCACCATCCCCACCAAAGCCAAAGCCAAAGCCGCCGCCGCCGCCACCATCCACACCGGTGCCATGCCCCCCTCCACCATCATCCAAGTGCCCCATCGACACGCTAAAGCTCGACGCCTGCGTCGACCTACTCGGAGGGCTTGTGCACGTCGGAATCGGTGAGGATGAGAAGGAGAAGTGCTGCCCGGTCCTCGAAGGGCTTGCCGACTTGGATGCAGCTCTTTGCTTGTGCACCACCATAAAGGCCAAGGTCTTGAATATAAACATCATTCTGCCCGTTGCTCTTGAGCTGCTGGTGGACTGTGGCAAGCATCTACCATCCGACTACCAGTGTCCCTCTTAGCTAGCTAGCTAGGTTGTAGCTTAATTATATGATCATGTCTTGTGATATGTTTTGCAGGCTGGTATGTCCTTCCCAATCATCAAAAAAGTGTGTGGTGATATGCTTAATTTAGTTTGTGTTTGCTTGCATCCTTACCATCTAAAGCTTGTTACTATGAGAAGTGTAGACACCTGGTACATTTGAATTTAAAGTGTTGAATAAAAGTCCTCCAAGTCTGCTTGCGTTTATTTGTAAGAATGTTTTTTTTTTTTTTTTTTTAAATCAATTTTGAAAGAGAAAGATAGAGAGAGATCTATCCGTATAATAATTATATAAAGGATCATAATTTTTGGATGTGCTATTCGAAAATCAGATCTAGAATTTGTAGTTGCTAAGCAAAGAGATACAATTGTCGGGGCAAGCCTTAATAAGTTCACAAGACCGAATTAGTTATAAATCATCCAAAAACTGTAGACTTATGTGTTAATTACATCCGCATACTCTCCATCCATCATTCAAAAGGAGAAGCTTTCTCTCTCATCTTTGAATGGTGGTTTCAATTATTCATCATCCATTGGTTAGTAACTGAATTTTTAGATAAAAATAGATACTTATAATTAGCCCTCGCCCCACATGCTCACGTAATTAGAAATATAATAGTCTTTCAATTGCTTAACTTGGAGCACCAGTAACGGCCTTGCCTGATTATAATATGTCAAAAAATCTCATAAAAATATGTGGTGCTGAAAGCAAAAGATCAAACTAATTATAATATTAAGAAATAATTAATATTGAAACATACATGCTGAAATTAGACCATATTTATGCATCAAAGATAACGCAAGGTTTGTGGGGTTTGCTTCTAACTTTACATTTTTATCACAAATCTTTTTAAACAAAAAAAAAAAAAGGCTAAAAGTACGATATGACACCTTGTGCCATCGTTGGACGTGGTCTTAAAAAATGTCTTAGAGATTTGAGTGGAAAGCGGCAAGGACAAGATCCAAAGACTTTAGATGGGTCCGGTCAAGTTACCCAGACAAAATTCCCTCTGTATCTTTCTGTTATTTTCTATGCCAATTTGCGTTATTTTACTTTCATATTGACCCAGTACAGGGTCTCCCACACAACAAGTACAAGTACATTCACGTTCGGTTCATTTATCGTTTTAGCTCGAATTAGCCTTTTCACGAGCGAAAGTCTTCAACTCCTATTCTTCGTAAAATCCATTGCTCCTTCCCACGTGGCATAATCTATTTTTTTATATAAAAAATGATTAATGTACGTTAATATAATAATCATCAAAATTTATTAATATATATATAATAAATCTTTCAAATTAACGATATTAAAATTTAAATTTCAAATTCTTTCCTGCCAACTCATCAATAGACTCGTCAAAATTTCTAACCATTCAGAATTTAAAATTTGAAATACAAAAAACAAGCCAATGCCGGAAGACGCAACGCCAACTGTCAGAGGAGAACGTCGACTGTTGGAGATTGTGATGGTGAGAGGAGCAGAACACCAAAAGAAAAGAGGATCGACCACTACGTCAGAGGAAGAGGAGTGCAGAAAGGAGAACATCATCAACCATCAAAGAGAGGGAGGCTCGACCTTCTATCGACTGATGCCCACCGAAGAAAAAGATTCATTGCCTGGTAGTGAAGACTCAGTAGTGGCGTCGGGAGAGAGTTCGGCAACTTAGAGAAAAGAGGGAGGAGAGAGAAAAATATAGGGTATCAGAACAGAGAGAGGAGTAGAGAAATAGAGAGAGAGTAAATAGGAAAAAAAGAGGGGCCGGCTATGATGGAGCACAGCACCCCGCTAGGAGGGAGCTATCAGAGGAAGGAGAAGGCCGGCTACCGCAGATGAAAGAAAGGGAGAGAGAAAGTGGCTCAGCCTCTGTCCGGCCACAGAAAGAAGAAGGAGAGAGAGAGAGAGAGCTGGTCTCAAAGAAGAGTAAGTCCACCACCGCTTCCATCAAGTCGAAGGGCACTTGAACTCAAAGAAGAAAAAGATCAGGAGAGAGAGAGGAAAGAGAAGAAGAGAGGGAGAGAGAGAGAGGGATCCATCTTAAAGGAATAGAAAAAGGGGTCCGGCACAGATCGGTCCGTGCAAACCAGCCGACGAAGACCACTTAGCACCGTCGAAAGAGAGCCTTGCAATCTGAAAAAAAAAAAGAGAGAATGAGAGAGAGAGGAAAATAGAGAGATAGGGGAGAGAGGGTCCGACGGTCGGTCGGCCGTGATGGAGCACGGCACCCAACCGGAAAGAGGTCGAAACAGAAAGAGGAGGTAAAGGAAGGGGGGAGATAGAGGGAGAGGGGGAAGCCTGATGCCAGCATCAAAGAGAGAGAGAGGGGGGGGGGAGGAGGGAGAGGCGGGGGTTGAACGGCCGGCATCAAAGAAAGGATGAGGGGACAGGAGAAGACATTCATCGGAGAAGGCTCATCGAAGAGAAGAAGAGGCCCACAGAAACTGCCGATGAAGAAACAGAAGGGGAGGAGGGAAGAAAGGAGAGAGGGGGGAGAGAGAAAGAGAAGAGAGATAAGGAAGGGAAGAGAGACCGGCCGATATATAAAATAATATTAAGCTTGGCTTTTTTTCTAGCTTATTGAAGTAGGAATGAGCCACTGACCCACCACCAAGCCGAAGCCAGCTCTTGATAACATCTCTATTAACTTGCTGCCTAATCATTGACCATTAATCCACACCTCTCCTCTATGCCTTTTGTTAGAATTTAACGCCTCAAGATTCAGCTTATATTGAGCCCACAACGAAGTTCGCGGCGAAAAATGGAGTCCAACGAGATCAAGATCACCTGAAACGAAGCTCGGATGGAGGAGATACGAGCTTTTGAAGTCGGCACGAGAATCGAGGCGGCGGAGGACCGCCGGCGACCGGCGGCGGACGGCAGCAGTGCGGCCGCAGGCGGCGGCGCGCGGGACGTGCGACCCAAGCCCTCGTGGGATGCGCGACCCAGGCCCGCGGCCCCTTTGCCCCGATCCACCGTGGACCGGGCGGTCCACGGTGGGGCCTGTGAACCGCGTGGGCATTTCCCACGCGTTTCTCGCGGTCCACGGCACTATTCCATGGACCGGAACACAATCCGATGGCATGGGTGGCTCTCGATCTTGATCGGACGGTCTGGGACGTGATTTGGGTTGATTAAGGAGTTCTAATCATGATCTAAGTCGTGATTAAGGTCTACAAAAGTCCTGTGCATGAAACAGAGAGGTAAGTGGTTGGTTTTCTCGCCGCCATACGAACCAGAGGAGAGAGAGAGGCGTGAGGCTGCTGTGAGAGAAGGAGCAAGAGGCTCCTAGACAGCGATCGTCAGGCTCTTCAGGGGTTCAGGGGGGGTCTTCAAGAGAGAGAGAGCTTTTGTGAGGGGAACTTCAGGTGAGAGAGAATTGGGTGTACAAGGGTTGAGGGTGAGGTCTCCTCTTATAAAATTTCTTTTTCATAATGAAGTTTGCATGCCCCGTGGAGGCGAGCCCTTTTGTGGCTGATCCACATATTTTGATTATTTTTTTTTTATTTTGTTTCTTCTTTCTTCCTGCTGCATCGCGTGGTACTGAAAGATCTTGGGAAGTGGTGTCCTGGCCAGACATCCACCCAACAAGTGGTATCAGATCAAGGCGGTACAAGGACGCAGATTGCAGCGGTGGTGAGCAAGACTGAAGATGGAGAAAATAGGAACAATCAAGATGGAGATCAACAAGTTTGATGGTAAGAGCAATTTCTCCTTGTGGCAGGCAAGGGTGAAGGACGTGCTCATCCAACAGGGGTTGATCGATGCTCTCTTGTGCGATGAGAATCCGACCACCATGGAGGTGCGGGATTGGAAACAGCTACAGATGTAGGCGGTGAGTACCATTCGCATATACCTGGCAGATGAGGTAGTGATCCATGTACTGAGCGAGACTTCCCCGACGGTACTATGGTCGAAGCTCGAGGAGTTGTATATGGCAAAGTCTCTCACCAACACTCTTTTCCTTTGGAGGCAGTTTTACCAACTGCGGATGACTGAGGGACAGAGCGTGCAGGAGCATTTGAGCCACTTCCAGAAGATCCTCACCGACCTTCTCAGCGTTGGCGAGAACGTTGAGGAGAAGACCAGGGCGCTAGTTTTGCTGACGTCGCTTCCCCCTTCGTACGAGTCCTTGGTGACTGCTCTTCTAGTGGGGAAGAGCACTATCAAGATGGACGACGTCACCGCGGTAATACTCCAGAACGAGATTCTCAGGAGGGAGAACCCAGCTTCGAGCTCAGGTGGCGGTAGCTCAGCTTTGGTGGCTTCTGGAGGAGCAGGAGGCGGTAGACGGAGCGACAGGAGATCGCAACGAGGGCGGTCTAAGTCCAGGAGGGACTTTAGCAAAACCAGGTGTTACCGGTGTGAGGAGTTAGGGCATCTAGCCAGAGATTGTCCTCAACTGAAAAATCGGACGGTGGCTGCTGTAGCGACGGCCGGCAGCGATTCAGATGGAGATGTCCTGGAGATATCTGACGAGGTATCTACTTCTTCCCAGCAGTGGATATTAGATTCTGCATGCCCCTATCATGTATGTTGCAGAGAGGAGCAGTTTGACTCCCTGGAGAACAGTGAGGGCATTGTATATCTGCCGGATGGATCGAGCTGTACGATTAGAGGCATTGGGACAGTCAGCTGGAGGACACATGACGGTGCAGTGAGGAGATTGGGGGAGGTCCGATACATATCCGATTTCAGGCGGAATCTTATCTCACTTAGCACACTGGATTCGAGAGGCTACAGAACGGTAGCTGGTGGAGGAATCCTGAGGGTGCTAGCGACGATAGGATTATGTTGGAGGGGAAGAAGGGGAGCAGAGGATATTATTACCTGGCAGAAGGCCCAGTGCGAGGTGGAGCTTCGGGAGCCAGGTGGAGCTCAGAGCGAGGTGGAGCTCCAGGAGGTGGATCGGGCACGAGACAGGAGACTCGGGAGGACGAGAGGCGACGTCGCAAGGTGAGATTCCTATTGCCGTAAGATGATGCCCCGAGCAGGTCTCAGGTCAGGAGGAGCACAGCATACGATGGAGATGGGATCAAGCAGTCTGGCTCGACTCCCATGTTTGCCCATCCATGATCAGCAGGCGATTGTCCCAGGGCATGGGGGCGAGGAGATCCAGAAGCTCTCAGAGTTTGGAGGAGGCCGAATATCGAGTCGAGATGAAGATTGTTAGGATTTGACGCCTCGAGATTCAGCCCACATTGAGCCCACAGCGAGGTTCGCGGCGAAAAACGGAGTCCAACGAGACCAAGATCACCTGAAACAGAGCTCGGATGGAGGAGATACGAGCTTTTGAAGTCGGCACGAGAATCGAGGTGGCGAAGGACCGTCGGCGACCGGCGGCGGACGGCAGAGGTGCTGCCGCAGGCGGCAGCGCACGGGACGCGCGACCCAAGCCCGTGCGGGACGCGCGACCCAGGCCCGCGGCCCCTTTGCCCCGGTCCACCGTGGATCGGGCGGTCCACGGCGGGGCCTGTGGACCGCTTGGGCGTTTCCCACGCGTTTCTCGCGGTCCACGGTACTATTCCGTGGACCGGAGCGCGATCCGACGGCATGGGTGGCTCCCGATCTTGATCGAACGGTCTGGGACGTGATTTAGGTTGATTAAGGAGTCCTAATCATGATCTAAGTCATGATTAAGGTCTATAAAAGTCCTGTGCATGAAACAGAGAGGTAAGTGGTTGGTTTTCTCACCGCCGTACGAACTAGAGGAGAGAGAGAGGCGTAAGGCTGCTGTGAGAGAAGGAGCAGGAGGCTCCTGGACAGCGGTCGCCAGGCTCTTCAGGGGTTCAGGGGGATCTTCAAGAGAGAGAGAGAGAGAGCTTTTGTGAGGGGAACTTCAGGTGAGAGAGAATTGGGTGTACAAGGGTTGAGGGTGAGGTCTCCTCTTGTAAAATTTCTTTTTCATAGTGAAGTTTGCATGCCCCGTGGAGGCGAGCCCTTTTGTGGCTGATCCACGTATTTTGATTGTTTTTCTTTTGTTTTGTTTCTTCTTTCTTCCTGCTACATCGCGTGGTACTGAAAGGATCTTGGGAGGTGGTGTCCTGGCCAGACATCCACCCAACAAGTGGTATCAGATCAAGACGGTACAAGGACGCAGATTGCAATGGTGGTGAGCAAGACTGAAGATGGAGAAAATAGAAACAATCAAGATGGAGATCAACAAGTTCGATGGTAAGAGCAATTTCTCCTTGTGGCAGGCAAGGGTGAAGGATGTGCTCATCCAACAAGGGTTGATCGATGCTCTCTTGTGCGATGAGAAGCCGACCACCATGGAGGTGCGGGATTGGAAACGGCTACAGATGCAGGTGGTGAGTACCATCCGCATATACCTGGCGAATGAGGTAGTGATCCATGTACTGAGCGAGACTTCCCCGATGGTGCTATGGTCGAAGCTCGAGGAGTTGTACATGGCAAAGTCTCTCACCAACACTCTTTTCCTGTGGAGGCAGTTTTACCAACTGCGGATGACTGAGGGACAGAGGTGCAGGAGCATTTGAGCCACTTTCAGAAGATCCTCACCGACCTTCTCAGCGTTGGTGACAACGTTGAGGAGAAGACCAGGGTGCTAGTTTTGCTGGCGTCGCTTCACCCTTCGTACGAATCCTTGGTGACTGCTCTTCTAGTGGGGAAGAGCACTATCAAGATGGACGAGGTCACCGCGGCGATACTCCAGAACGAGGTTCTCAGGAGGGAGAACCCAGCTTCGTGCTCAGGTGGCGGTAGCTCAGCTTTGGTGGCTTCTGGAGGAGCAGGAGGCGATAGACGGAGCGACAGGAGATCGCAACGAGGGCGGTCTAAGTCCAGGAGGGACTTGAGCAAAATCAGGTATTACCGATGTGAGGAGTTAGGGCATCTAGCCAGAGATTGCCCTCAACTGAAAAATCGGACGGTGGCTGCTGTAGCGACGGCCGGCAGCGATTCAAATGGAGATGTCCTGGAGATATCTGACGAGGTATCTACTTCTTCCCAGCAGTGGATATTAGATTCTGCATGCCCCTATCATGTATGTTGCAGAGAGGAGCAGTTTGACTCCTTGGAGAACAGTGAGGGCACTGTATATCTGCCGGATGGATCGAGCTGTGCGATCAGAGGCATTGGGACGGTCAGCTGGAGGACACATGACGGTGCAGTGAGGAGATTGGGGGAGGTCCGATACATACCCGATTTCAGACGGAATCTTATCTCACTTAGCAGACTGGATTCGAGAGGCTACAGGACGGTAGCTGGTGGAGGAATCCTGAGGGTGCTACGCGGCGATAGGATTGTGCTAGAGGGGAAGAAGGGGAGCAGAGGACATTATTACTTGGCAGGGAGCCCAGTGCGAGGTGGAGCTTCGGGAGCCAGGTGGAGCCCAGTGCGAGGTGGAGCTTCGGGAGCCAGGTGGAGCCCAGAGCGAGGTGAAGCTACAGGAGGCGGATCGGGCACGAGACAGGAGACTCGGGAGGACGAGAGGCGACGTCGCAAGGTGAGATTCCTATTGCCGCAAGATGATGCCCCGAGCAGGTCTCAGGTCAGGAGGCTCCTGGACAGCGGTCGCCAGGCTCTTCAGGGGTTCAGGGGGGTCTTCAAGAGAGAGAGCTTTTGTGAGGAGAACTTCAGGTGAGAGAGAATTGGATGTACAAGGGTTGAGGGTGAGGTCTCCTCTTGTAAAATTTCTTTTTCATAGTGAAGTTTGCATGCCCCGTAGAGGCGAGCCCTTTTGTGGCTGATCCACGTATTTTGATTGTTTTTCTTTTGTTTTGTTTCTTCTTTCTTCCTGCTGCATCGCGTGGTACTGAAAGGATCTTGGGAGGTGGTGTCCTGGCCAGACATCCATCCAACACCTTTCAACTTCCGTGGAAGCATGGGCATTATGTGGTGGCTTTCTTCTTTCTCTTAGTTAAACCTAGCAGCATTCCTTCTTTTTCTTGATGGCAATCAATATCGTCCCACATCCCAATCCTTCATTCTCTTAATGGCAACCAATACTGCTCAATCTTAAGAAATAAATCACCACAACCACTACCACCACCATCAAATGCTAGGAGGCATCCCCACAACCAAAAGCTAAAGCCATGCCCCATTACACAAGGCACCCCCGATCGATGCTTGGAAGCTCGATGCATGCATCAACATGCTCAGAGGACTCATGCGCGTCCAAATTGGAAAGGAAGCAAAGAAGTACTTTAAAGGGTTCATTGGCATGAATGCAGCAATGTGCTTGTGCATCACCATGAAGAACAAGCTTATGAATATGGAAATTCCAATTTTTAATCTGGGTCAATGTGCTAAAAGGAAAACAGGAAAAGAAGTATCAACAACCTCGTGCAAGTATGCAATTATTTAAAGAAGCATCCATAAGAGACAAACATCTCCTATGCAACTATGCAATCTTTTATGATAACAACTAGCATACATAAGAGTTGCCTACCTAGTTGTGCCATTTACTGGTGTAAAGAAGCATCAAAAGCCTATTGGATAGAAGCGAACCTGAACCAGTGGGGCTCTTTTCACGAGGACCATTCCAGCTCAACCTGAAGTCATAGAAACAGACATCTCGCAAGTTCAAAGGTCCACACACGGACACCTGTTTAGTTTGAAGATTAGGTCGAACGGAGTACGTTTCGAGCATCTGACAGGGTCAAAAAAACACTGCTGCTGCCTTTTCTTAGCACAGCAGTGTGTGGATGCTGTACCTTTGCATATTCACAATCTCAGAACCTTCTGCTCCATTTCAAATGTAATGGCTTCCAAAACCTATAAAGATAGAGAATAAGATCCAATTTGGCAAACATTTAGAGTGCCAAAAATTACTTTTCTAATCCTCCAAAAATATTTTTGGATATATACTACAATGATGTTTGAAAAAAATTAAAAAATTATTTTAACTTTGACATAAAGCTATTTTGATTTAAATGATTTTTTTTAATAATACAAATACTCATCTATAAATCTTATAATTACATATTACATCAATCATATCATATTATTATATTATAAACATAATATAACATAATAATAAATTAATATTATGATATATTATAAACATATAATATAATCTATTATAGTATTATTATATTATAAAAATATAATATAATTTGTTGTATTATAATCTGTTGTTAGATTAGATTATAATCTATTATATTATGTTACATTATAATTATGATAATATTATATTATATTATACTATTATGTTACATTATATGATAATAATATTATATAATATAATAATATTTTAATATATAATATTATATTATATTATTTTTCAGTATAAACTGAATCATACTAAAGTACTTTTTTATTTTAGTTATCAAATAGATATTATAATTTCAAAATATTTTATAAATATGGTTACTAAACAATAAATATTTTGATAAAAACTTTATTTCCAAAAGTTTTACTTCTCAAAAATTCTACTTTCAAAATTTTTAAAAGCTCTATTGCTAACAGCAATCTCTAATAAAATCTTAAGCATTACTTTTTCAATTCTATTTTTTATGGCGAATACTCCACGTAGCTTTCACCAGCCCCCTTGCTAAAAAATGATGTTAAATTTTAATTTGTGCTGAAAGAAAAATATGAAAAGAAGAGTCAATAACGAATAATACCCATATATATGCAGCAAAAAATAATATAATAACTCTTATGTATGTTTATTGCCATCATAACGACCTCATGCAATTATGGACATAACAATCATTGGGTGGTATCTTTGCTTACAGAATAAAACATTATTTATAATCCAAATTCTATGTTTTATAATTTATAAAAAAATCCATATACAAAATATATTATATTTGACGAATAATGATTCTAGCTAATAATATTGCTAATTGTTGTTATTATATATGGGTTTCTTTTATTTTGTTCTAAAGTAGTAGCATCCAACATTGTATGGGAAAATTGAATGGCCGTTACAATGGGACAAAATGTTGTTGAAACATTTCTTTTTTCTGTTAATCTTTTTTTGATGAAAGTTATTAAAACATTGTTAGAACTTGAAACAGTTCAGAAAAATTCCCGCGAAGACATGAGTTCCTGAGAGATGGAGAGAAAGAGAGGCAGGTGTTATTTCCTGAAGCAGGGCAGAAGAGTGTTATTATGGAGTGCGATCTGGGGCACCTCCTTTCATTTCCAATGGGCTCATTATTACGATGTCAAAGGGAAGGACGCAACAGTGCTTGACAGTGGACTGAGATATTGGGCCCTAATCCAGGCCGAGGTTATATTGCCATAGAGAAATTTTTTGTGCACCATCGGCGGTGCGCACTGCATGCACCGCATGGGCCGATTTAGGCCCAAATTATCAGCTTAGTATGATGGTTTGGATCATTCTGGACTTCTGGCTTATTAAATTTTGGTCTTACACATGCTTGAGCGTAAAAATAAATTCTTTGTACGCCACCCAATGATGTAAAAAATTTGATATAGAGCGCATCATCTCATTTGATTGGATCATATAGCGACCGCTTTTCAATACGCATTTAATATCCGTAGTTTTATTTTTTCATTTGAACTTTTAAATGATGAAAATATCATTTTTTTCTGAAAAAATTATGACATTCTGTGCTGATATTATGATATCCTATATTAAAATTATAACTTTCTGCATATGGAATCATAATTTTTTTATAAGATGTTATAATTTCAGTAGGAGTATTTTCATCATCAAATTTTTCAATGACAAAAATATCTATCTCTTTTTATAACATTCTGTGAAAAAATTATGACATGATGCGTAAAAAATCATAATTTCAATGCAGCATGTCATAGTTTTTTTTTATTTTCGTCATTCTAGAATTTAAACGAAAAAATAGAACTGCGGATATTAAATATGTATTAAAAAATAATCGCTACGTGGTCTAATCGAATGGGGCGATATGCTCTACGTCGGATTTTCTATGCCGGACAATGTGCAAAGAATTTTCCGAGCCTAAATGTTATTCTGGGCTTTGCTTTTGAAGTTGGATCATTGGGTTGCAGTATTGGATTTTTAATCAAATGAAAAAGACATTGTAATAACTAGAATTTTTCAGAAAACAGAAGGCAATGAAATTTGTTCTCCAACGTACCGCAATTCATTAACTATTAGATAGTTGACGTTTTCTTTTTGGGTAGAAGTAAGATGGTTGACTTTGCCAAATCTAAATAGGATGCCTTGGCAAAAAGTTGTATGGGAGATCACCGTTGGTAGGAGAAAGAACCACTCTTCTTAATGCGCCTCGCTCCTTAATTTTGTCTATATTTAGAATGGACTGTGAAATTAAAAAAAAAAAAATCGAAATAGAATAGGGAAGAAGTTGATTAAAGCTGCTTATTGCTTCATAGAGAGCTTGATGCTTTTGGGAATACACTTCATTTACTCCTGGCAACGGAGAAAATATTCACTTTTGCAAAAATACATCGATTGGCGAGATTCCCCTCTCTCATCAGAGAAATTTATAGATTTTGAGCAAAAAAACAAAACTTTTATCCATCATTAGACCTTTAAGAATTGTGGTCTTCCTTCCCCTTGTTAGAAGGTTCTCTGGGAAGCAATGATGCTAGAAATGGTGAAGATTTCCATACGGTTAGCTTTGCAAAATAGGTCGCATTCATCCTGTGGCTTGCATGTAGGGAAAGTCAAATCAGTTCAAAAAATCATCAATTTAAATTTCATCTATTTATTAAATAGATCAAAAATTTAATTTTAAACTTCATTTTTTTATTAAATAGATAAATCTAATCGGATCCGATCCAATCAACCTAATATATTTATTAAATTAATTAAATAGATTAAACAGATCAGATTAAATGGATTAAAAATAGATTAAGCAGGTTTTAATCGATTAGATAAATCTTAAACGGGTTAAACAAGTTAAATAGATTAAATAGGTTATCTGACTTAATTCAATTTGAATATTAAATAGATTAGACGAATTATATTTTTGAAACCTAAATTCGATCCAAATATTAAATGAATTAAATAGATCGATCTTTTTTGAACCCAAATCCGTTTAGCCTAAACTCAAACTTATTTGTGATGGATCTAACATGAATCAAATAGATGGGTTGGATCATCTTTTGCTGCCCTACTTGCACGAAGGAAATTATAATGACCTCAGCTAGAGCACAAGATAATAAATCTTTTAATTCCACATTGCTTCTATGTTATTAGCCTTGTCATTGTATTAACTCGAATGAGAGTTGAGGCAATGGAAACTATGAATTTCTCCCTCCAGACAGCTTGGCCCTATCTAAATGCTGTGAAGGCACTGCTACATGCTTGAATTATTTTTGAAGTTTTGACATTCTTTGGCATTTCAACTTGAACTTTCTGTGCATCACCATACCTTTGCCATTCTGATCCGTGAGCTCTAATGAAGGCTTTTGAGGTTGATCAAGTTCTATCATGACGAGTACTTAACTTGAAACACCTTAACATTTTGATCTCCGATGCCTTTAAAATTTCAGCATGTCTAGACTGTTTTATAGTCATAGTAGATGGCAACATAGATGAAGGATGCTGAAGGCACTCCGCCTTGCTTTGTGTTGCTAGGAACAGTGATGGGGTTTACATATTGTGCTATGCATCACAAATAAATTGAAGCCAAGCAAGCCGACGTGCAGATAATTTGAAGCAGTTGCGTCGATGCCAGAACATCTATCTCAAAAAAATTGTTGGATAGATTCAGTCTTTCATAGCTCAATATCTCAGTACGGTGGAAGGTGTTACTTACGGTGCGCTAAATAATTTGCAGCAATTACATGCCACTAAAAAACTCCCAACAATGCAGAAGTGAGGAAAATATGAGAGATCAAAGCTGCAGATGTAGTTCACATTCTTTTAATAAATATGGAATAATATATCTTCAGCATATTCAAGATATAGAGTAGTCAAAAAAGATATGAGATATTCTTGTCGCTTTCCCCTCAAAGATTAATAAGACTCGTCTTCAATATTTGAGAAACGAGGTTGGTGCTTTCAAATAAAATAACCTTACAATCTTTCAATATTTTTTTAAAAAAAAAAAAATTATTTGATGAATTTGGTATACTTGATTCAAATTCTCATTATAATGAAAATAAACGACGTAAATTGTTAGTTTATGGTTTGAATAAATAATATAGTGTTTATATGCTAACTATCTCTGGAAGGGCTTAACAACCTACTTTAGCAGAGTTGGAAAATATATTTATTAATTAAAAAATACTTAATACTTAGATACATGATTATATCGATTTGATACTATTGATACTATCAATGATTCACTTTATCCTATCAAAAGTATCGATGATTTAACTCTCACATCATCTACTGGTTCTCCTATTTTCGTGAATAATGCTTATATGCCTGGCATGAAGAAAAATTTGATTTCTATTTTCATTATTCCTAGATGAGGATGTTATGTTTTATTTAGACTTGATACTATAGAGATTTATACTAATATTAAAACTTCTAGAGAGCTTATTACCTAGGACAGGAAAGGAAATAAGCTTTATGTCATGTCTGTCGATAATTATTATGCTGATTGGGCTCTTAAATATGAACCACTGATTTATGGCATGCTAGATTGGCTCATGTGAATTATGATAGATTTCAAGATGTATAGAGCAAAGGATTAATTAATGGGCTTTCCATGATAAAAGTTAATACTAGCACTATTTGCATTAGATGCTGGTATGGAAAGACGTATAAGCTATCTTTTAAAGAGAGCTAAACCAGATCTTCTAAGCCACTACAGCTGATACGTTTAAATCTCACATAGAGGATTAATACTCTATCTTTTACTCATTTGAGATATGCAATTTTCTTTATCGATAAATTTTCTAGACATACCTGTATTTATTTTATTAGAGAAAAATCAGAAGTTCTTCTATCAATTTAAGAATTTGATGAAAATCTTTTTAAATTAAAAATTGACTACTTAAGAATTGATGGAGGTGATGAATATGTCTTAAAAAAATTTTCTAACTATTTGATTAGTTATGGCAAACGTAGACAATTTACTTGCCCAAATACCTCTAACAGAATAGTGTGATAGGAAGGTAGAAGGGGCATCTATTTGAGGCTATTTGTAATATGATTTACACAAAGAATATGAAGCATAAATTTTGGACGAACTGTATGTAGGTAGCAATTTATGTTCTTAACGGAACATCTTTAAGAAGTATTGATAACATGACTTCTTATAAAAAAATGTTTGAAAATTGTCATGATATTTCTCATTTTCATGTGTTTGGATGTATTTTTTTATGTATAATTATAATGCATTCTCTAATAAGCTAGATAAGAAGTCCGTTAGATGCATATTTCTTGACCATAATAAAACTAGAAAAAGTTAGAGATGCATTAATCCTGAGATGATGAAGATTTATATCTCTAAACACATTTTTAATGAGAGTTCTTTTTGATGGTCTTCTAATGGGTCCTACTTTCTAGTTGGTAAGTTTTAGTCGGTTTCTGATGAGAACAGAGATCTCGAAACAATATTATTTTTCTTTATAGTGATAATGAGAGTGCAATCTGATTGACAAAAAATTCGATATTTCATGTAAAAATAAAGCATATTGAGGTTGATCATCATTTTATTAAAGAGAAAATTATAGATAAAGGAATTGATTTGCTCTCAATTTCTATGAAAAACCGACTGACGTAGATCTTCACCAAAAGATTAGCGATCGTGCAGTTTGAAGACTTGCACAATAAGCTTGGCATTATCGATATGGACTTTATAATGAGGGGAATTGAGAATCATTGCATGTCCAATTTTAATTATGACTCTATTTATTATTCTTTTTATATCCTATATAAAATATGACTTTATTTTTAGTATAATTCTATTTAGTTTAGAGTTTATATTTTAATAGATTTTATTTTCTGAGTTTAAAAAAGAGTCAAATTCCTATCCATATGATTTCTATTGAAAGAGATTGTTGGTGTCTTTTTTGGTATGTAGAAGAGTGTGAGATGTATGGAGGGAGAGAGAGATATATACAGAGATGTCCTTTCCGGTGAGGCATAAAGGAGCTTTCTTGTGAGGCTCGATTTTTTAATAAAAATTTTTCTCTCTCCTAAATTTATTTTTCTTTCATTGTTTCTTCTTTTTTCTTCATATTTGTTTTGGATCTTGGGTCAGCATATTCAATTTCCGCTGAGTAGCATACCGTTTTACATAAGCATGGTTCTTTCCAATTAAGGGTGTATGATAAGAACCAAGAAACATCTCATCCTTCCATCTACTAATAAAAGGAATTTCGTTTTGTAAGAATTGCTGAAGATTAATGCCCATTTTTGATAGTCTCTTGGGACCATTTGGAGATCAAAAATAGTCAGCTCAAAAATCAAAAAGGCTTGTGAACAGCGAGTACTAATTGTTGACATGTTTGGAATGAAAAAACATCTTAAGGCATGTTTGGTTGGGGGATCAAAATAAGTGACTTTCAATCCAACTATTTGGTTAGAGAGAATCTCATTTCGATTCTGATTTTAGAAAGAAGTGAAAATTTCATAATAAAACCTAATCTTGACTCTTTCCAAGTATTTAAATCTCACTGTGATTTTGATTTTGATTTTGATTTCAATCATGAACTAACTGCATAAGCGAATGTGGTTCTTTTGATTTCCAGTCCAATCTATTTCAAGTAGGATTCTGATTGCAATTGCCGATCAAATGTACCCTCAAGGTCTTCCTTCATGAAAGCCATCCTTCACTTCCATTTTGCTTAAGTCCTTCAAATTTTCCTGCGGTGGGAAAGCTTATTAACTCAAACGAGAAAAGGTCATTAAGCGCTAGAAAAGTCTCTTAACCTTTTGCTGTCTATTTCAAATCTTCAACCAGTGTTTTAATTTAGTCTCTTGGTTGATTTCTCTTCTCTCTATTCTGTAATATTTTCCTTTGAATTAGAAAAGTTGGGGACAGGGTACCCTGCTTCCGGAAAACAAGTGTAGGAATAGAATTTATTTTATTAGTTAAATTAAAAACTACAATAAAAATTAAAACTTACCATAACAAGGCTATAAATGACGAACATCATGCAATTGAATAAGGAAAGTTTCTTAGCTGGATATCATGAGTTTTGAGCTACCCATATTAGCTCCTAAGAGCTAGAGTAATGTTTTTGGTAAAAGGTTATGCTCCCATCAAACCTGATTGCTAAGCTATGGTGTACTACCATTGATTTATGAGGCTACACTATACTTCTATTTTTATTTTTTATTTATAAATTTTTTATTTATTTATAGATAAAAAATTTTATATTTATTAATTTTAAAAAAAAAACATCGTTTCTTTTTCCATTATCATTAACCTCATTTTCATCATTGTTGCCATTACTATCACTATTGTCTCTTTTATCACTGTTATCATTATCCTTATCTCTACCATTACTGTTACTATCATCCAGCTATCACTTCCTTACTTGCCAACACCATCTCATTATTCATATCCCACCACCGAGTTCTATCAACATCATCTTTTGGAAATAATTGGTAGGTGAATTTGACCTTTCTTCGTAAGCCTTTTTGAATTTTGATCACATAATGTAATGCAATGGCTACTTTCCGTTTTTGATAGTTATTAGCACAAATATTAATGTAGGACTATTTTTTTATTATTGTCTTTGGATTATATCTACCAAATATCTCATGTATATTCTTTCCCTCTCTATTGTCTCCTTTTCTCTCTCTTCTTTTTGGTTTAAAAAACTTTTGGACCGTGGAATTGGATAGCATTATAAATAGCCATCCATCATACATCTCAAAAATGGACGGTTCTTTTCCATCATCATGATATATCATGAATTGCATCAATGATATCTTATCATATATCATGAATAAACAAGAGGGATCTATCTTCAAAATAAATGATATAATAGCTGTCTATGATGATACTGTATTCTTCGATACAAAAATTGTACTTGAAAGAATTAGTATTCTTGAATTAAAACTTTCTATTACAATAAGACCCCTGGTGGTCATTAGCCTCCCATGTTTATTGAAACAAATAAAAAAAACCCCTTTCACCTAGAAAAAAATATTATGAAAGTATGATCTCTAAATCTATCTAACTAAAACAAAGAAAGTTTTTAAGTAATTTTCTTTTGAGATTGTAGAAAGTTCTAGGTAATTTACAGGTATTAGTTTTTTTTTTTTATAAGTAATTTACAGATATCAGTTACCCAACGTGCCATCTGTCGGAGCTTGGGCGCGCCACGTATCGAGCTCGGAGCTTTTCACTCGGCAGCACGTTTTTGTCCTTCGATTCCTTCTCGAGCGCTCTCGAACCTTCTCGAGCTCTTCTCCGGCTCCCCTTCCAATCGTGCTTTCCTTCTCTCTGCTCTTCTTCGCCGTCACCTTTCTCCCGACGTCGGCATTGCCCTCCGATCTCCCATGCTTTCCTTCCCATTTGTTGGGATATACCGACCGACTCCATCCGGCCGACCGACTCCGCCCGACCGACGGTGGGTGACACCGACAGCGGCTACCGATTATGCTCCGATCAGAGCGGATCGGCTTAACGACCCCACGTCGCCTCCGATCGCCTGAGGGCCGACCCCCCGCCACCGACTTCCTATCGGATGGGACACCGACGACTCGCCACCAGTTTGGATGACTGACGCCCCACCTCTACAGGCCCTCCTAGATGCCGGATGAGCGACGTGGGCTGCAGTCCCATCAAGTAAACGCCGTACGAACGTCAGGGGGCATTACCCTACCAAGAAGCTTGGGGCGCTGTCCTGCTAAGGACGAGAATTAATTCCTAGGACCTGTCAACTTTATCAACGACGTGACAACCTCTGGCAATTTGACAACTCTCCAGTTGTCTACATCACCGACGGTGAGGCCATACCACCTCCTACTATAAATCGGGGAAGGCAACAGTGCTAGAGGCTCTCCAGAGGAAAAAAAGGCTCAGACTTTCTCTCTCTCTCTCCCTCTCCCCGTAGTGCTCCTTGTCTCCTTGTTACTGTTGTCTAGTCTCCTTTTTGACTTGACCGTCGGAGGGTCCCCACCGGAGCCGCCTTCGATCAGCGTGGACTTTCTTTTGCAGGCGCTCGTTCCCAACGACCAGGCGACAAGGGGATTGGCTGCAACACCATTGATCTCTAAAAAAGAGAGAAATGAATACTTTCCTTCTCATAGAAAAAAAAAAAAAACTTACCCAAACACAAAACCCCAGCCAGCGTCTAAGCTTCCTATTCGCCACTCCAAGCCTCCCACCCGGTTGGGACTCCTGAAGACGAAAAAAAATGGAGGGAAAACTGTGGAAAACATAGGAAAAATCAATGAAAACAAAGGACGGAAGGAAAAAGAGAAAGAAATGAAAAGAAAAAGAAGCCAAAAAAAAAAAAACAATCTATGTGGGAAGGGGTAAGAGTTTTTCGTCTTTCCTTTCGTTTCATTGATTTTTCTTATGTTCGCTATGCTTGAGAATAGATCCCAATCGAAACCTGAGAAAACCCTCCCATCACCCTCAGGTGCACTCTTTCCCACAAATCTCTGACAGTCCTCAGTGAGTTGACAATACTTCAATTATCCGCACCGTTAATGACCGCGCCATACCATACTCCACCATATATATCGGAGAAGGCAACAGTGCTAGAGGTCGATTCGAAAACCCTTGAACTCCCTCCTCTCTAGCTCCCTCTCTCTCTCGTTGAGCCCTCTGTCTTCATTTCACTGTGGCCTAATCTCCTCTTTGACTTGACCGTCGGAGGGTCCCCGTCGATGCCGCCTCCGGTCAGTGTGGACTTTCTTTTGCAGGCGCTCGTTCCCGGCGACCAAACGACGAGGGGATTGGCCGCAACAGATTGGTGTGCCAGGTAGGGGTAAGAAAAGGATAGCGGTACTTTACCCTCACAGAATTCAAGATGATAAAGATAAGAGCTCAGCGATCGAGGGTCACCGGATCGGCGAGGTGCTCTTCTCGTCGGGAAGAGGCATCTCCTCCACCCTCCGTGGTGGAACCTAGCTCTCCGCATCCTGCGGTGACCATGGAGGTGCAGATCGCGGTGATTGTGCGGCAGATGACCATGTTAACGGACACGGTTAAAAGCCTTCAGCAACAACCGGTCTGGCTGCCGCCATCACCGGTCGGTCAACCGACGGTGCGTCCGATGCCCTCCAGGAGCAGCCGCCGACGCCCGCATCGATCTCCGTCGCCTCCGCAGGAGCACCTGCCACAGCGCTCCTACAGAGAGGAGGAGGGGCGGCCACGGCACGATGCACCCCGATCCCGGCGGCATTCTCCCTCCCGGCTAGAACGAGCAAGGAAGGAGAAGCGCCCGCGAATGCCGTCCGCCTCTTTCTCGGACTCTTCTGGAGACTCCACTCCTGGGGTCTCCCATCACCGATGGACCGACGACTACGAACGTAGGTTCGAGAAAATCGACCGTCGGCTCGCACAGCTGCAGGTGGACGGGCAGAAGTCTTCAAATGACGTTGACTTCCAGACCGTCCAACCTCTCTCCCGACTCATCTTGGATGAACCGATCTCCAGTCGGTTCAAGATGCTACACGTGGAGCCCTACGATGGCTCCACCGACCCAATCGACCATTTGGAGAGCTACAAAGCTCTCATGACGATCCAAGGGGCAACCGACGCTCTCCTTTGCATCGGCTTCCCCACCACGCTACGCAAAGCTGTCAGGGCCTAGTACTATGATCTTCGATCGAAAAGTATCCACTCCTTCGGGCAGCTTGAGCACTCCTTCGCGGCCCACTTCAGCACCAACCGAAAGCCGTCCCGAACATCGGACAGCCTTTTCTCTCTTAAACAAGAGGAGAATGAGACGCTCCGATACTTGGTGGCACGATTCAATGCGGCCACGCTCGAGGTTCGAGACCTCAATGAGGACATGACCGTCTCGACCATGAAGCACGGGCTGAGGGCATCTCGGTTCACCTACTCCCTGGATAAAATCCTCCCCCGAACGTACGCTGAGCTGCTGGAGCGCACGTACAAGTACATGCATGCGGACGAGGGAGCTTCCGACCGACTTCTGACCGAGCCCAATGGCCCGAAGGAGAAGAAGAGAAGGGTCGGGACCCTGCTGTGCCTGGCGGGCCCCCGACCGACTGTCGGGTCTCACCACCAAGACGGGACCGGAGGTCACCCCGACGGTGGAGTCTAAGGCTGACGCACCCAAGGTACGATTCCTACACTCCCCTCTCTGCCCCTCGTGCACAGATTTTGATAAAAATCGAAGGGAAAGAGTACCTACGATGGCCTCCGCCTCTGAAGGCAAAGGGCCTTGACCGACGGAAGTATTGCCGATTTCACCGGTGCCACGGCCACAATATCGAGCAATGCATCCAGCTTAAGGATGAGATCGAAGCCCTCATCCGTCGAGGATATCTCGATAAATTCTGGAGGAACCCACCGACTCAGCCCGTTGCCGACCGGCGACCCCAGCCGACTGAAGAAGCGACGACTAATCAGCCCACGGTCGGGGTCATCAACATGATTTCCAAACGGCTGGGTTCGGGGACGTCTGCTGGAGGGGAGCCGATGAAGAAGCCACGTCCGGACGATGCAATTACTTTTACAGAAGAAGATGTTTGAGGCATCCAAACTCCCCACGACGACGCTGTTGTTGTCTCGGCAACAATAGCAAACTATGATGTAAAAAGAATTTTTGTAGATAATGAAAGTTTGACGAACGTTTTGTTTTACTCGACCTTCTTCCGGATGCGACTATCGACCGACCGACTCAAGAGGGTCTCCACACCCCTGATAGGCTTTGCTGGAGATGCTGTCACAACGGAAGTAGAAGTCACTATGCCCGTGACGGTCGGTACCGAACCACGACAAAGCAAAGTCCATCTAACTTTTGCGGTCGTCCAAGTGTCTTCGGCCTACAACGCCATACTTGGGAGGCCCGGACTAAACGCCCTTAAGACAATTATCTCGACCTACCATCTTCTGGTTCGGTTCCCGACCAAAAACAGAGTCGAAGAGATGTGCGGAGACCAACAGCTCGCTCGCCGATGCTTCCAGATCTTCGCCCAAAGCGATGAGCTGAAGGGCTCCCTGACGATCGACAAATTAGACCAGCGGGAGGAGGGAGAACGGGGTTCACCGGCCGAACAGCTCGTTCCCATCTCGATAGCGGAGAACCCCGACCGACAGGTATGGGTCGGGTCTCAACTACCCTACCCAGAACGACGACGGTTGGCGGAGCTGCTGAAGGTCAACGCCGACGTATTTGCTTGGTCGGCGGTAGATATGTCGGGCATCCCCCCAAAAATAATAACGCACTGACTTAACATCGATCTGACGATGAGGCCAGTGAGGCAGAAGAAAAGGTCTTTTGCTCCTGAAAGATAGAAGGCCATCGATGAAGAAGTGGACAAGCTACTCGAGGTGGGCTTCATCAGAGAAACTACATATCCTGATTGGCTCGCCAATATTGTTATGGTGAAGAAAGCCAACGGGAAGTGGAAGATTTGCATCGACTACACCGACTTGAATCGGGCATGTCCAAAGGACAGCTTTCCACTCTCAAAGATCGACCAGCTGGTGGATGCGACGTCCAGATTTCGACTGCTCAACTTTATGGATCTCTTCACCGGGTACAACCAGATCTGGATGACGCCCGAAGACGAGGAGCACACTGCCTTCGTGACCCCTAAGGGCCTCTACTGCTACCGAGTAATGCCCTTCGGACAGAAGAATGCCGGCACTACCTACCAACGACTCGTCAATAAGGTCTTCAAAGATCAGATCGGGCGTACCATGGAAGTATATGTGAACGACATACTGGTAAAAAGTACGCAGACTGTGGATCATGTTCGAGACCTTGAAGAAGATTTTCACACTCTAAGACAACATCGAATGAAGCTGAATCCGACTAAGTGCGCCTTCGGAGTGACCTCGAAGAAGTTCCTCGGATTTCTCATCTCGCAACAGAGAATCGAGGCCAACCCCGAGAAGATCAAGGCCATCGTCGACATGCGGCACCCGAACACCAAGAAGGAAGTCCAGCAGCTGAATGAAAAAATCGTCGCCCTCAGCCGGTTCATCTCTCGGTCGGTCGAAAGATGCCTTCCGTTCTTCAAAACCCTGAGGCAGGCGAAGGGCTTCTCTTGGTCAGACGAGTGCCGGCAGGCCTTCGAGGACTTGAAGGGGTACCAGCTTCTCCGCCGTTGCTTGTGAAGCCAGAGGTCGGAGAGACACTGTACCTCTATTTGGCCACCTCCCCTGAGACGGTCAGTTCGGTGCTCGTCCGAGAGAACGAGAGTCGGATTCATCAACCCATATACTACACCAGCAAAGTGCTCCGCGGTGCTGAAGCTCGATACTCGAAGATAGAAAAAATAATTTTCGCCCTGACCATCTCCGCACAATGACTCCGCCCATACTTCCAGGCGCATGCCATTGCGGTCCTCACCAACCAGCCCCTGAGGATGATATTGCGCCGACCTGACACATCGGGATGACTGACAAAATGGGCAATAAAGCTCAGCGAGTTCGACATACAGTACCGACCGCGACCTGCCTTGAAGGCCCAGGTCCTGGCCGACTTCATCGCAGAATGTCCGACGACCGACCAAGGGTCGGAAGGCGCGGACCTCGGACGAGCCGTGGTCTCCGAGCCTGACCCGGCCTCCACCTGGGTACTGCACATCGATGGAGCTTCAAACGTTCAGGAAAGCGGGGTTGGATTCCTGCTCACCAACTCGGATGGGGTAGTCACCGAGTACGCCCTCCGATTTGACTTCAAAGCCTCCAATAACCAAGCCGAGTACGAAGCGCTACTCGCCGGCTTGAGAATGGCGAAGGAACTTGGGATCGACAGCCTCCGGGTATTCTCCGATTCTCAGTTAATCGTGGGGCAGGTCAAAGGCGAATTTGAGGCACGAGACCCAGTTATGGCAAAGTATCTTCAAAAAGTGAAAGATCTCGTGGCGCACCTCGGATATTTTAAAATCTCCCATATCCCCAGGTCGGAGAACGTCCGGGCCGACGCACTCTCCAGGCTGGCAACTTCAGCTTTCGACTCTTTGGGCCGGACGTTCGTGGAGAATCTCGAGCAGCCGAGCATCGACTGAAGCGAAAATTTAGTGCAGGGGCAAAATGGTAATTTGAAAACTTTTTCAAAATTACTATTTTACAGCAGAATTATTAATTAATCTCATTAATTAATACTAATTAACCCTACACTAGGATCTAAATATGATACAACAGCATGCATTTAAATTTAAAATTCAAATTTGAATCATTAAACATTTTACAGTACTGTGTTCAGAACACATCACCTTTTGCGGGTAGTCGATCACCGAAATCTGATCACCGTCGGGGGGCTCTGATCATCACATCGCAGCCACCCAAATATCTGGCCTCTGTAGATCGTCCACACGAAGCTCCCGTCTGATCAGCTCCTCACGAATGCTAGTTCGTGATTTCACCCTTTTAATGGCAGATGTTGATCGAACTCCTTCGATCGATGTGTGCTGACTTCTCGGATGCTCTGGATCATCTGCACAGTTGCTAGAGAGGTTGATGGATCTCTCTCTAAAATTTGGTGGACTCACGACACTCGTGGCACACCAATCTCACTTCCCGAACCCTAGGTAGAAACCCTAGGGTACACACCAAAAACCTTGCGCCCAATTTTCTCTCTTTTCTTTCTTTTTCTCTCGGAAGATTTTGGACCTTCACCTTACGCAGAAGCCTTCCTCACGCCCCAAAGTTTCTCTCCTAAATTTTCTACGCATGTCCCACCTTTCTTCTCCGTTCTTAACGAAGCCATACGTTTTGATCGTCCTATCAAAACGTATGTTCCAACTCCGAGATGCCTGCTTAAGTCCATAAATGGACCTCTGTAGCTTGCACACCTTAGACTCATCTGTGGATGTGAACCCTTCAGGTTGTATCATATACAACTCTTCGTCCAGCTCTCCGTTTAGGAAAGCTGTCTTCACATCCATCTGCCAGATTTCATAGTCCAGATGGGTAGCTATCGCAAGCATAATCCGAATGGATTTGAGCATTGCCACAGGAGAAAACGTCTCGTCATAGTCTATACCATAACGTTGATGATATCCCTTGGCAACCAGACGGGCTTTATAGGTCTCCACATTTTCGTCTGCGCCCCTCTTCCTTTTGAAGACCCACTTACACCCTATGGGTTTTACTCCTTCGGGTGGGTCAACCAATGTCACACATCGTTGACCTTCATGGACTCCATTTTGGATTTCATGGCCTCTAGCCATTTCTCAGAGTCAGGTCTCTGCATTGCATCCACGTAGGTGATCGGATCCTCATCGTTTTCATCAAGTTCGATAGGATCACCATCCCGGATCAAGAAACCATAGTATCTGTCCGGTTGATGTGGTACTCTACCAGACCGTCTTAAGGGTGCATAATCAATGGGCTCCGGATCTGATCTAATCAAATCCGGTTCAGGTTCAGTAACATGTGTCGGTTTTTCCACCTGTCGAACTTCGTCAAGTTCGACTTTAGAGGCAACAGTTCCTTCACTAAGGAACTCCTTTTCTAAAAAGATTGCCTTAAGACTGACAAACACCTTTTGCTCATCAGCAAGATAGAAATAATACCCTTTGGTCTCTTTTGGGTACCCTATAAAATTACACTTGTCAGACCTAGGTCCAAGCTTGTCTGTAATTAAACGTTTAACATAAGCCGGACACCTCCAAACCCTAAGATGCGAGAGTACTGGCTTACATCCTATCCATATCTCATATGGCGTTTTGGCTACAGACTTACTCGGAACTCTATTTAGAAGGTAACAAGCCGATTCGAGCGCATATCCCCAGAGGGAGATCGACAGACCAGCAAACCCCATCATAGATCGAACCATGTCTAACAGGATCCGATTCCTCCTTTCAGACACACCATTATGCTGTGGTGTTCCAGGAGGAGTCCACTGAGAGAGAATCCCATTCTCCCCCAGATACGGCAGAAACTCATTGGAAAGGTATTCACCTCCTCGATCAGATCGAAGAGTTTTAATACACTTCCCAGTTTGTTTTTCTACCTCATTTCAGAATAGTTTGAACATTTCAAATGATTCCGACTTATGCTTCATTAAATAGACATACCCATACCTAGATAGGTCGTCTGTGAAGGTTATGAAGTAGAAAAATCCACCTCTTGCACTTGAGCTCATGGGTCCACATACATCAGAATGTACCAGACCTAAGAGTTCACTGGCTCGCTCACCTTTTCCAGTAAAAGGTGACTTGGTCATCTTCCCAAGAAGACAGGACTCACAGGTTGGAAGTGATTCACAATCACTAACTTCAAGAATTCCTTATTGAGCCAACCTGTTTATCCTGTTCTTATTGATATGACCTAGCCTACAGTGCCAAAGGTAGACTTCTGACACATTATCTATTCTAGAGCGTTTACCAAATTTTTGAACCACATTAACAGACTGTGATAGTAAGTAAATTCCATTATTTAATTGTCCAACAAATATTGTAACACCATTCGAAATGATATTGCAAATATTTCCTTTTATTAAAAAATCATAACCGTACATGGCCAAAAGGCCTACAGAAATAATATTTAATAAAAAACTTGGACAATAGTGACATTCACTCAGAATTACATTACGAGAATTGATTACAAGACTCATAATTCCTAAAGCTAGAACTGGAACTTTGCTTCCATCTCCAATATTCAGGAACCTCTCGCCTTCATCAAATCTCCTACTGACCTGCAGACCCTGCATCGAATTACAAATATGATAAGGGCTTCCAGTATCCAATACCCAGGCAGTAGAATCACAAATCAAAAAGTTGCAAGGAGTTATCATATAATTACCTTGCTTCTTCTTTGGCCTGTTCGGGTCCAGGGAGGCAATGTATTGAGGACAGTTCCTCTTCCAATGCCCGTGCTTCTTGCAAAAGAAGCACTCCGCCTGGCTCTGGTCATGCTTGCGCTTCTTGGTCTGACCCCGTGCTACTATCCCAGCATGAGATTGCACCTTCTTATTTTTCTTCTTCTTGTTCTTCTTCCCCTTCCTAAAGGGTTGACGACGAGAAGAAGACCCTCCCACTACATTCACCGACTCCTTATGGAGTTGGTGATCCTTCTCAAAGTTCTGCAGCAACCCCAACAATCCGTGGTAGTTTACTGCAGGCTTTGTCATTCGAAAATGAGTAAGAAATGGGAGGAAGGACTTGGGCAAGGAATTAAGGATCGCATCCTTACCGAGCTGCTCGTGCAGAGGAAAGCCCAATTTGCTTAGGCGCTCAATCATCTCGATCATATACAGTACATGATTAGTGACTGAGGCCCCATCCCTCATCCGAGCATTGAAAATAGCACAACTAGTTTTGTGCCTTTCAACGTCGTCAGGCGTGCCAAAGGAGTCGTTCAACATTTGAAGCATCTCCTGTGGCTGGGCGTTCTCAAACCTTCAGCTGAACTCGTCATTCATTGCTGCCAGCATAATACATCGAACGGTGGTGCGGTCATTGAGCCACTTCAAGTAAGTGTCTCGGATCGCCTTACTAGCATTCGGAGCTGGCTCCTCAGGTGCTGGATCCGTTACTACATAAAGGATCCACTCATGCTCAAGGACGATTTTTAATTTTCGATACCAACTATCGAAATTGGGTCCCATGAGCTTGTCATTATCTAATAATGACCGGAGCGACAGGGTAGTGGCCATAGCTGCTTAAAGAAAAACGAGACCTCTATTAGTACATAAATTAATACTAAAGACTTGGACTTTAGTCTAAAATTTTTTTCAATATTTTTACGAACTGGTAGCCTCATCCTCCAATTCGAGGAATTACTTTAATTTCTTAATGGGTACTAGAATCCACACAGACTACACACGAGCCCAACTTTGGTTGGTCAACCCATGTGCATCTATGGGTAGGTTCTTAACCAGTTGTTTCTCTAAACAACTTCTAGTAACTGATTTTGCCCCAGAACCTAATCAGTAGGCTTTGGCCTCCACTGAAAAGATCTGGTTAGGTCCAACCATTAACATGACTTAATTTAGTGAATCGGACCAATAAATGATCAGGCCCGACTTTGGTCGGCCAACCTAACCACCATCAGAAAGACTCAATCAAATTATCATATTATGAATAATAATTCCATTAGCCAATGAGCACCAGGCCTTTGGGCCTCCAATGATCATTGAACTAATGGACTCATTATCATTCACTTAATGGGAGGCTATGACTTAGTTATCATTATAACTTAATCATTTTAGGGACCTAATAATTTTGAGGATTTTATTAAAGATTAGTAGAGAAGAAATCATCCAGCCAATTTCAATCCTCCCACTGACTTCACCAAGTCAGATTAAAAAAGATTTAATTAAAGCTGGCATTAGGAGCACCTAAATCAGTCATACTGATTTACCTAATGACATGGGTGAGCTCTAATCACTAAGTGATCTAATCAAAATCTAACTTACCAGATTGGCCAGGTAAGTGAGATCAGTGGTGGGAATTTGCCATTAACTCGTCAATGATCGAATCAATGCGAGTAGCTCCCGCTTAAGAACCACTGGTCAAAACTACCGAACTTACCTTAGACACCAACCGGTTCATTAGTTTTAATTTTGATCAACTTAGTAAATAGGGTTCCACCGCGTAGCCATGAATTAAGTCCATCTTGGTCTAGTTAAAGACATGGACCCATTCAACTACAACTATTGAAGTTGAGTCTAGAGTATCCTTGACCTAATCTAATTCAACTTTTGATTAGATTTGACCAATTACTCCAATTAGTCTATTTTTTAAACTAACCTTAGGTCTAACCCAATTATGGACCTAATTCATCTAACCCATTGACCCAAAAGTTTATGCAATTGTCTTAGGTCTTAATTCATAATTCTAGACCTACTAGACAACACTTAATTCTTTTAATTAAGTACTTGGGCTGATGGGTCAGGGTTTGGCATTTCGAAAATAATTTTCAAATTTGAAAGATTTTATTTTCTGTTCACCAAATGTGTTAACTCATTTCACAAACGGGTCAGCACATTTCATAAACAGCAATTCTATTGCTCATTTCATAACAGAAAATAACTCAAAATAAATCATAAATTTTTTTTTAGATCTAATCTAACACATTCATGATAAATTTCTTAATTAAGTCCTTTCGCTGCTTCATCGGCATGGGATATAATTGCATCGGCACCCCTACCGCCATAGGAGACTCCATCGAATGGGAAGAGAGGGTCTTTAAACCCTACTTTTCTCCTATGACCGGACGGCCATGGCAACCAACCCAATTAGATTACTTGCTACTTGGATCAAGTATATCTAAATATACAAATTTTAAAATTTAAATTTTGAATTTCAAATTTCAAATTTCAAATTTCAAATTTTAAATTTTAAATTTGAGATTTCAACCAAATTTCAAATTTTAAATTTTCAATCTTTGAATTTTAAATTTTAAATTTTGAATTTCAAATTTCGAATTTCGAATTTCAAATTTCAAATTTGAGATTTCAACCAAATTTCAAATTTTAAATTTTGAATTTTGAATTTTGAATTTCAAATTTCGAATTTCAAATTTCAAATTTCAAATTTGAGATTTCAATCAAATTTCGAATTTTAAATTTTGAATTTCAAATTTGAAACTTCTAACAAATTTTAAATTTCAAATCTTTTTGAATTTTGAATTTTGAATTTCAAATTTAAACTTATAGATTACACCTTAATCTACGCATGCATATGTATATCATATTCTAGAACCTGCTCTGATACCAATTGAAGCGAAAATTTAGTGCCGGGGCAAAATGGTAATTTTAAAACTTTTTCAAAATTACTATTTTACAGTGAAATTATTAGTTAATCTCATTAATTAATACTAATTAACCCTACACTAGGATCTAAATATGATACAACAGCATGCATTTAAATTTGAAATTCAAATTTGAATCATTAAACGTTTTACAGTACTGTGTTCAGAACACATCACCTTTTGCGGGTAGTCGATCACCGCCATCTGATCACCGTTGGGGGGCTCTGATCATCACGTCGCAGCCATCCAAATGTCTGGCCTCTGCAGATCGTCCACACGAAGCTCCCGTCTGATCAGCTCCTCACGAATGCTAGTTCGTGATTTCACCCTTTTGATGGCAGATGTTGATCGAACTCCTTCGATCGATGTGTGCTGACTTCTCAGATGCTTCAAATCATCTGTACAGTTGCTAGAGAGGCTGATGGATCTTTTCCTGAAATTTGGTGGACTCACGACACTCGTGGCACACCAATCTCACTTCCCGAACCCTAGGTAGAAACCCTAGGGTACACACCAAAAACCTTGCGTCCAATTTTCTCTCTTTTCTTTCTTTTTCTCTCGGAAGGTTTTGGACCTTCACCTTATGCAGAAGCCTTCCTCACGCCCCAAAGTTTCTCTCCTAAATTTTCTACGCACGTCCCACCTTTCTCCTCTTTTTAAAACAACGTCGAACGTGTCTTATCCGCGTGAGAGGATAAAGACAAGAGGTTACACATTTGAATTCAAATCAAATTTGAATTCAAACGAAAACCAACTTATCCCTATCCTTTTGGGCGTGAGAAGAGAAGGGGCGTGGCTCTTTGTGCGTGGAAAAAGTTTCACGAGAAACCTTTTCTCGTGTAAGTAATATGGCACACAAAATGGATAAGGATGAAAGGGCAAGTGATAAGTTATCCATTCAAATTCAAACATGCTTTGAATTTGAATGGCTAACTAATTATTTTATCCATCCATATGGTGCACAAATGAGGACGTGGGGAAGGGTTTTGCGTGAGAAAAATTTCATGAGAAGTTTCTTCTCGTGAATTCAAATGGGTGCAAGGAAGTTGGGTGTCGCAGGGAATTTAAAATAAGGTGGTTTGATTCAAATTGAGCCAACCTAGTTTAAAATAGGTTAAGCACAATTAGACCAGATTAAACCCAACATAATTAGACTTAATTAGGCTTAATAAAATCTTAATTAAATCAAGAATTAACTAAACCTAATCCCTGATCAAATCAGGGACTAAACCACCTTAGCGATTAGGTCAACATTTAACCTAATCGGGTCAATCCAAACTGAATCCAATTCAATTGGACTTGATCCAAAAATAATTACTCAATCAAATTGAGTTAATTAGTGATTAAATCACTAATTAAACCTCTCATAAATATTGAGTCCAAATCCGATGGGCAATCAGGCATCAGAGACCATCGATATGAAACCCTGATCAAAGAGTTCAAATTTCAAATTCAAAATTTGAAATTCAAAATTTTGATCCCGGTACCCAAAATGTGTGGAACTCATATTAGAGAATCCTAATTCTCAATCATAGAGTCCCAGATAGATAAGACTCATAATCAGCCATCAGATCAGAAAGGAACCTCTAATGTGTGTGACCCCGCAGGTTCGAACCTAAGCCGGTAGCACAGGAACCAATTTCTGTACTAATCGAAGTGACCATCTAGCAATGGTACCCGACGATCGGATAGGTCGAATAATCACAATCGCAACATTCAGAACCTACGTGAATATGGTTACCGTATAATTCATCCCTTTTGACCCCTGTGTTTAGGACGACTCAGGGTTAAACTGTCAACCCTGATGATATCATCCGAATTGTGCTCAACTCAATTAGTCCTATGACTTTTCACTAGGACTACCCTGGCCAAGGTTTTGCTAAATTGAAACACGACTGTACACAGCTCCTAAACTGGAGTGGTCAATCCCATCTTGACACACGCACCGACAAGTCAAGTACTTGACTACACCCAGCAACCTTCCGTCACTGAATTAAAAATTCAGGTAGTCCAGTGCCTAAGTACAGTGAGTTGCTTGCAAGTCACCGTGGCGGTCTCAGGTCGGAGGGACATTTATACCCATATCCCATCGGAGCAAATCTTGACAGCAGAAATAGCTCCGCCGTTGGTCACGTTCAGTGCAGATATACCATTACATCTCACCTGTATGCCATACCAGTGTCTCCACACTCTTTGGTTATGAAAACAACCAACCCATATGGCACACAACGACCTATGCTCGATAAACGTTGTCGTCCTTGGTAACAAAGTATCATTTGGTCGCGAACATGTTTAAGGACTAAGCGACAAATCCTCCTTTGTCGAGTCTAAATAGTCCTAAGGACTTCACCACAACACAGGAGTTCATTAGAAGATGAAACATTTGTGATGAAAAAATATCAAAATAATTTTTATTTATTTATAATTCATGTACTAATACAAAAGGAGCACAACCGTCAACAGACTGACGATTGGCTTTGGGACACTATTCCCAACATCGACAAGATCGAGGAGGTGCTACAACTGACGGCCGAATCAAGCTAGATGGATCCGATTGCTCGGTACCTGACCGACGGGATCAACCCTGAAGATCCCGCGGAGGCCAGGCGACTCCGATGGTCGGCCTCCCAATATGTGATCATGGATGGCCGACTCTACAAAAGGTCATTCTCCCTTCCCTTGCTCAGGTGCTTAGGACCGACCGACGCGGACTACGCACTCAGGAAAGTGCACGAAGGGATCTACGAGAGTCACTTGGAGGGTAAATCTTTGTCCTATAAGGTCCTGCGACAGGGGTACTACTAGCCCACCATGAAGAAAGATGCGGCTGAGTTGGTCTGGAAGTGCGAACCATGTCAGAAGTACACCAACGTACAACGCCGATCGGCCAGCCAAATCACTCCTATTGTCGCCCCATGGCCCTTCGCTCAGTGGGGGGTCGACATCCTTGATCCTTTCCCTCCAGCATCGGGCCAAAAGAAATTTATAGTCGTCGCCATCGACTACTTCACCAAGTGGGTGGAGGCCGAGCCCCTAGCGCAGATTATCGAGCAGAAGATGGAGGATTTCGTTCAGAAGTCCATCATCTTCAGGTTCGGACTACCGCATACCATCATCACCGACAATGGACGACAGTTCGACAATCAGGACTTCAGAGACTTCTGTGCGAGGTTTCACGTCACGCACCGACTGACTTCAGTCGGGCACTCGCAGTCCAATGGCGAGGTCGAGGTGACCAACCGGACTATACTACACGGGCTCAAAACCCGACTGAATGAAGCCAAAGGCCTCTGAGTCGAGGAGCTAAACTCCATCCTGTGGGCTTACCGAACGACCCCCCACATTCCGACTGGGGAGTCACCTTTCAGTTTGGCCTATGGGATGGAGACAATGATACCGCTCGAGGTCGGGCTGCCATCAACCAGGATCGAGCAGTATCAAGAGCCGAACAACTCCGAGTGCCGGAGGGCCGATCTAGACCTCCTCCCCAAACTCAGGGATGAGGTTCAGCTTCGTATGGCTTCATACCGACAGAGGGTAGCCCGATATTATAACACCAAGGTCAAACCAAAGCTCTTCAGGCCTGGGGACCTAGTCCTAAGAAAGGCAGAAATATCGAAGCCACTAGACCAAGGGAAGCTAGCTCCGAATTGGGAAGGGCCCTACATGGTAGCGGACACCTATGGGCCAAGGGCTTACCGACTGGAAACTCTGGAAGGAAAACCCATTCCTCGGACCTGGAATGCCGACAACCTGAAGTTGTATCACCAATAAACTTTGTGCCTGTTCATTCGCAATACAAATCCAGTTTCAAGTTTCAGAGTCTTAACTCTTCGACTGATGATCGGCGCTCGCCAAGAATGACGAGTCCCGACATCCCGACTCGGACTTAATGTCCATACGGGACCAACGGCCCGACCGCCGATGATGTATCGGATGCTCACAAGGGCCGAACCGTCCATGACAACGGGAGTTAGCACTCCTTCTACGGTCGAATTTTCGGGCCAAACGATCGGCTAACTTGCCGACTGAGCTCCGACCAAAGAAAGGCAAAATGCCTGCGCGACCGACGTCGCGACTTACCGACCGAGCTACGGTCAGTCGAAGGATATTCGGCTTACCACTGTCTATCACACGACGCGACCACTGTCGCATTCATGACTCGCCGATCAAGCTACGGCCGGTCAAAAGATATTCGGCTCACCACCGTCTATCATGCGGTGCGACGTAAGTACCCGACATAAGGGTATCGGGATCTGACTTATCATCGCCTCCCCGACTAAACACGTCGGATGACATCCGACTGAATGCGTCGAAAGAGATCCGACTGCCAAGTCTTATCCGACGATCGGTCGACTTTCGACTCGACAAAGGCGCCCGACTCACAATCGGGCGAAGGATGCCCGACTTAAGCGCTCGACCGTCGGAAGACCGATCTGAAGTCGGGACTTGCTCTGCCTTCGCGGCGGTGTGCATTATTAAACGTCCTAACTAATCTATTGGGCTAGCGACTTATGTATTCGAACGTGTTCCACCATACGCGAAAAAAGAAAGGCATGCAAAGGAGAAAAGCTCAAGTCCAAAAGATTTTAACTTTGATTTCATTAGCGATCAGGTCAAGTTTATAAACTGGGCTGAGGCCTGACTATAAGTGTTATAAACCGAAGCAAAAAGAAATGGAAAAAACCGACTAGTCTTCAGAGTCGGCCTCCTCCACTAGATGATGGCCCGGGATGGTCGGCGAACCTGCTCTGGCTTCGGCAGTCGGGGCCGCTTGATCTTCGGTGGCTTGCTCTGCATCTTCTTCGGCTTCCGTCCTGGTGGTGAGGCCTTCCGATGCTGGGTCGGCCGTCTCCTCCACAGCTGGGGCCTCCGACTCTGGCAGAACAATGCTGCTGAGATCAAGCTCCGGATACAAGCTCCAAACGGCTTCTCGAGCATTCTCGTACCCCACTCGGTACGAGAGGAAGCCGCTCTCTAGAAGTTCCTCCCGGTACTCTTTCGAGTCGCGGAAGTCTTCTATAGCTCGACCCATGGCCTCCTTCGCCGACTCAGCTTCTGCCCTCGCGACGTCTGCATCAGCCTGGGCAATGGATAGACCTTCTTCGGCCTTAGCAAGATTTTCGAGGCTTACTCGGAGTTGCTCGCGTTCGGCCTGCATCTCCTTGGCAAAGCTGTCCCGCTCGTGTCAAAGTCGACGGACGGTCCGGGACTTCTTCTTCGCATCATCCAGGCTCGACTGCAGCTCCGACTCTGATGTCGCCAAGGCACCCTTGAGTCGGGAGACCTCCTCCGTGAGTCGGGAGACCTCCCCTTCAAGTCGGCCCTCCCGATCGACCGACTGTTGCAGCTGGTCGACCAGAATGACCTTGTCGGCTTCAACGGCCGTGACCTTATCTCTCCAGGTCGCGTGCATGTCACCGAACTTCCGGTATCCGGCCTCTAGCTCGGATATGTTATAAACCAGCTGTGCAAAACAAAACCGACCGTCAGGAGACCGAGCTTACGGAAGCTACGTTGAGAACGAAGGAGGGAGGAACTTACCGAGATCATCATCGGGTGGAACGAAGACAGCATATCGGAGACACGCAGGTTCTTCATCGCCTCGATGTCGGTGGGAAGGAGGAGCGCTTGGCACAGGCTCCTGGCCAAGTCATGGTTGGCCAGGCCCGATGCACCTTCGGGGAGTGGGAAGTCGGTCGATCCTCCACCGTCGACCGACCGTCCTTCGTCGCCCGATGCCATAGGGGCCTTCCCTCGGCCAGACGCCCAGGCCCTGATGTCGGAGTTTGACGGAAAACTTGAGCCCGACCGAGTCTCGACCGACGGTGCGGCAGCAGCGGACGTAGGTCGCTCGGGCTCGTGCGCCTCCTCCCGATCCTCCTCTGCCGGCTGAGCAGCTGGTGCACCATCGACCGACTCATCGGCCGCCCTTCTTTCGGGCGAAGTGGCGCCCTCGCCCGACGGTCCCTCGGACGGGACTTCGACGAGCACTGTCAGCGCCGACAGTGCGATGACGGGCTCCACCCCTGACCCAATCGGTTCGCTCGGCGGAGCTGCGTGGGGCCTCTTGGGAGGCTACGACGGCCCGACCCCTTGCGCCGGCCTTTTTCGGATGGCATATTGACGTACGTCGTCTTCCGTCAGTCTTGATCTCGACGGCATATCTGCAAACGATGACAGGCGGTAAGCACCCTAAAGAAAAGACGAAAAGGGAAAAGGAAAGAAAAATAAAAAACTGACCTAGGCGAGGGACCGGGTTGAGGCCGGCATCGTACAGGGCCTGCTCAGTGACGAGCTCCCTCTGCTTCGACACCGAGATGTCCTTCAGCTGGTAGAAGTCCTCCCGATCTCCGACTTCCACCCGACTGTTCTCATTCGGTTCGGTTCGGGGATTCCCCCAACGGGCAGGGAACCCCCAAGGAGTGGAAGAAGACGCAAAAAAAAATTGGTTCTTCCATCCATAGATAGACGATGGAAGATCAGTGATGAAGGAAAGCCCCTTCCGAGGATTGAAGTACCACCACCCTCGGGCTTTAGGGTGGGGTCGGAGGACAAAGAAGGTTCGGAAGAGGGAGATCCGAGGATCAGTCGGCAAAAGCCGACACAAAAGGGCAAAACTGACTATTAGCCGAACTGAGTTCGGCGCGAGTTGCGTCGGGCACAGCCTGTAATAATCAAGCACGTTTCGGACGAACTCTGGACTCAAGAAGCGAAGGCCGACCCGGAGGTCCTCCACGTAGAAGGCCACCTGGCCCTCAGGCGGGCTGTTGATCCGACCGTTGGCACCAGGGGTGAACAGCCGAAACTGCCCCGGGATGCAATATTGCTCTCGGAGTCGATCGACGTTCGGCCCCGAAAGTGAAGAAACCTCCACCTCCGAGGTTGACCGAGGGTCGTCAGTCGGCTCTCCCGACCGACCGCCTCGTGGAGATGTTCTGGCCATGGACCGAAACAAATGACAGGAAATGAAGAAGGAGGAGACGGTGAAGACGATGATGGCCCTCAGAAGAGGAAGAGGGAACTCCTAAGAAGAAAGGAAGCAGAGAAGAGTACCTGGGATGAGGGATTACGCGGGCAGAGCCTCGACAGCAAAGTGTGGGGAGGGTAAAAACTTGGGTACGGACGACCCTATATATATATAGTACCCCCCGACGGTCGAGATGGAGACACGACCAATGAGAAATTCCCAGATCGCGCCATGTGGCGTCATCCGGGCCGTCCGTCGGCCCGACGGTTCGACGCATCCATCCTCAAATCGAGCCACATCATCTCAATCCGCTCCAATGGACCCGTCCCAATGGCCACATGCCATGTGGCATAGAGGTCGTGACGTTTCGTATCCCCGAAGGGGCGGCGGGAATGACGGTTTCCCTTCCCGATGGGACAAGACACCTGACGTCGATAGGACGTCCGACACCGACGAGACGTCTGACACCGACTGGACATCTGACGCCAGCGAATCACCCGGCATTCATGAGATGCCTGACATCATATCGACCCATGGTACGGTCGGAACTTAATACACAGAGGATCCACTCCTTTTCGCCCGATGCTACTGCCCAAACGAAGACATCGGCCAGCACACCGTCCGACTCAGGAGTGGAGGGGGGCAACTGTTGGGGAATGCCGACCGACCCCATTCAGGCCGACTTATAATCGGGCATACACGACTGACCGACCGATCGATCGTCGGGTGCCGTTATCGACCGATCGACGGCTATCTACCGACCGAGGGTATGTCGGTCGGGCAGACCTTTTCTGCCCTCCTGACCGACTGCACCAGGGGGTCCGATGCCCGACCCCCGCAACGTGCCCGACTGACTGTCGGAGGGGCCCAGATCTTTACCCGACGCCCCTCACCTGGCCGCCAATCTATGGTCGGTCGGCTCCTCTAATCACCGTACTACTACCAGAGACTGTCAGTCCTGACAATGGCGTGCGGTACTGCCGCCTAGGGGCATTATCCCATCTAAGGCATAGTCAACCCTAGCGATTTGACAGTCCCACGACGATTTGACACTCTCACGGCGGTTCTGACAGTCCTCAGTGAGTTGACAATACTTCAATTATCCGCGTCGTTAATGACCGCGCCATACCATACTCCACCATATATATCGGGGAAGGCAACAGTGCTAGAGGTCGATTCGAAAACCCTTGAACTCCCTCCTCTCTAGCTCCCTCTCTCTCTCGTTGAGCCATCTGTCTTCATTTCACTGTGGCCTAGTCTCCTCTCTGACTTGACCGTCGGAGGATCCCCGCCGGAGCCGCCTTTGGTCAGTGTGGACTTTCTTTTGCAGGCGCTCGTTCCCGGCGACCAGGCGACGAGGGGATTGGCCGCAACAGGTGGTTAGGCCAACCAAAAATTAAGACATCAAATCTTCATACCCTACGACCATGTACATATATTTGGTTTGGATGATAGGTATCTGAGGATAAATCTCAAATTCATTCAAAATTTGAATGAATTTTAATTTTAAATCCATTCTAAACTCTATAAGATATTGCTAATGAATCCTATTAAAGTTCGGGATAGATCAAGTATCTGAAAAAGGATGCTCAACTATTGTTATAACATTAGATGGGGGATTGGTCCATTGTAATTTTGGACCTGTGTGTATCGTATTTTATAATGATTTAAAAAAATTAAATGGATTTTAAAAAATTATGTTCGAATATATAAAATATTTAGATTTATTAATTAAGGATGAAAAATTAAAAAATTAAAAAAACAAAGTTGATTGTATTTATTGGATGATACTAATTCATTAAAAAAGATTTTTTTTGAGTTTTTAAGATTAATTTTAGGATTTTATATTAAAATATATAGAAATATTTAAATTTATTATATATGGTTCGTAAAACATCCAAAAATCATCATAAATAAAGTTGATAGTTTTAGTTATATAAAATTAATATATATATTATTTGATTTAAGATATTAATAATTAAAAAAATAATTAAGAATTGTAGATTATATTTGTGGATTGATTTTAAAATTTAAAATTTAATAATAAATCATCTATTTATGGGATTGGGTTTGCTCGAGACATGTTGGGCCAAACTGGTTAAGCATTATCCTACAAATTAGACTTGAAAATCTATGGCCAAGGTTAGATTAAAATATGAAGTTTTTTTATTTTTTTTGAGTTGAATTTGAGTATATTGTTTGTTCAACTAGGAGTTGATTTAGGATTGGATTGATAATATTTTAAATGCGGAATAATATTTCATTATGTTCAATAACTTGCATTTTCAAAAAATTTTAAATTATTTGATTATTTTTAGGGGATGAAATTTATATGCAAGATAAATTTAAAATCAATTGATATCTCCTATGATTGGTGGTATAAAGCATATTATAATTATAGAGATACAATAAAAATTTATGATGATAATTTTTAGTACAATCAATACAATACAAATGATCAGCTTTGCTATATATCATATTTTCGAAAAACTTATTTTGTCTTTGAGAATAAGTGATCTAATCTAGCTTCACAAATGATTATTTGACTAAAAAGATGGAATAGATGAGTTAAAAAAACTTTTGTTATGACCTAACCCTGGAATGCAACCTAAAGGTATCTGTCACTTGCTATAAGTAGAAAAATGGATGAAGGCAAAATATAATATCTGTTAACTATATTTTATCTTTTAAGTCATCTTTTTTCACTTTGAGTATTGCTAAATAAGTTCTATTAGAATTCGAGATGGATTAGATATGTGAAAAAGTCTATCCAATTACTATTCCTAAGCTCAATGTAACATTAGATGCGGGATTGGCTCATTGCATTTTTAGGCCAATGCATTGTATTTTAACATAATTTTTTTAGATTTTTTTATATCAATTTTAAGTATTTATGTCCAAACATATAAAATGTTTAGATTTATCATATAATGATGAAAAAAATTAGAAGATTAAAAAAAGTTGATTATATTAATTAGATAATATTAATTCAAAAAAAATATTTTGTTTGAGTTTTTAAGATTAATTTTAGAATTTTATATTTAAATTTATTATATATGGTTCAAAAAATATTCAAAGGTCAACATAAATAAATAAAGTTGATACTTTTGGTTGTATGAAATTATAATATATATATATATATATATAATTGATTTACAAAATTTATAATTAAAAAAATAAATTTATAATTATAGATTATATTTATTGATTAATTTTAAAATTTAATATGTAATATTTAAATATTAAATATTTAAAATTATAATTTATTTTTTTAATTATTTTGATTCATATTTTGTTTTGAATATTTTAATAAAATTTTTTGACATTTATATTTTTAGTTTAAATGAAGAGATTACGATAGTTGAAGATTAGTGCATATGTGAGTTTATCGGTTAACAAAAGTGTTAAATTTAACATTATATAAAAAATTTATATAATAATAAAATATTTTAAATTTTTATTTTTATTTAATTATTAAAACTCACTGTGAAGCATGGCTTTCCGACTAGTTATGACAAGATGGAGCTCTTTTTCTAAATAATATAAAAAAATTATTTACATAAATAATTCAAAATCTAACTTTTTTACCAAAGTAATGCAAAAGGAGAAAACACCATTTTGAATGGTATTTTCTCCCTTCCACGTCGCTCCTTTTTTTCCACGATGGCATCGTCTGGAAAAAAAAAAAAAAAGTCATTCAAAATGGTATTTTTAAAAATATCATTTTGAATGACATTTTTAAAAACGTTATTCAAAATGATATTTTCTATTTTTTCCACCAAAAAAAAAAAGAAAAAAATCAGCAAAGCATGGGAAAAAAATAATTTTTAAAATTTTAAATTAATAAATAAATTAAAATTTTAATTTTGATTAAAATTTAAAATATAAAAATTTAAATTTGTAACTCAAATAAAAAAATAATTTTAGATGATTTTTTTTCAAATTATCTTTTTATAAAAAATATCTAAAAAAATCTTAAAAAATTAAAAAATTAAAAATATCATAGAAAAAAAAAAGAAAAAGAAATATGAAAGAAATAAAAATTTTAAATTTAATTGAAAAACATCATTTCAAATTCTTACCAAAAAAATTCAAAAAAAAATTAAAAAAAATAAAATGTGCCATTAAAAAATCAAAATTTTAAATAAATCAAAAAAAATAAGAATTATAATTTGAAATTTAAAAGAAATAAAATTTTTAAAATTAATTGAAATAAAAATATCATTTCAAATTACTTTGTTAAATTAAAATTAATTTATTTAAAAAATATTCAAAAAAAATATAAAAATAGCCTAAAAAAATTTCATAAAAATAGAAAGAAATGTAAAAAATAGAAAAATCATATAATTATAAATTTGAATTAAAAAAAATTAATTTGAATTAAATCTTGATAAAAAAAATAAATGCATAAAAAAGTGAAAAAATTAGGAAAAATATGGAAAAAAATAAATTTGTAAATTGAACATTAAAAAAAATAAGAATTTTAACTTTAATTCAAATAAAAAATATCATTTCAAATTACATTGTCCATTTCAAATTATTTTTTAAAAAAATTATCTCAAGAAAAGAAAAAAAATATTATAAAAAAATAAAAAATACCCTAAAAAATATAATTAAAAAAAATAAAAATTCTAATTCTAATTGGAAAATAAAATTTTAAATTTAAATTTTAAAAAATAAAAATTATAATTATAATTGAAATAAAAAATATCATTTTAAATAACTAAATTAAATTAAAATAATTATTTAAAAAATATTTTAAATAAAAGAAAAGAATACGTAATAGAATGTCAAAAAGATAAAAATGGAAGAAAACTAAAATTATAATTTCAAATGATAAAAATTTTAAAATAAATTTCAAAAAAAAATATCATAGAAAATAAATAAAAGAGAAAAAATAGTAATAAAATAAAAATTATAATTATGAATTTAAAAAAATAATTTAAATTTAAATTAAAAATTATCATTTAAATTACTATCCTCATTATTTAATTAAATTTATTTATTAAAAAATCATAAAAAAATAATTAAAGAAATTAAAAAAAAATTAAATAAATAAAAAAATAGGAGAAAATGCCAAAGAGAATGGCATTTTCTCCTTCCCCCCTTTCTTCTCTCCTTCTCCCTTCTCCCTCTTCTCCTTCTCCCTTCTCCCTTCTCCCTCTTCTCCCTCTTCTCCGGTGTCTCTCCGACGGCACGATGGCGAGCTCTCGACGACGGTGAGCTGCCTCCTCTCTCTCCCTCTTCCTCTCTCTCTCTCCCTCTTCCCCTCTCTCTCTTTTCTCATTTTTCTTTGGCCGACGGTGGGCCACGTGCCGGCGACGGGCTGTGCGCCCCGATGGCGGGCCCCGCACCCCGACGGTGGGCCCCGACCCCCTTCTTTCCCTCTTTCTCTCTCTCTCTTCCTCTCTCTCTCCCTTTTCCTTGGCCGCCGGCCACAAACGGCCGGCGACGGGCCACGCGCCCCGGCGGCGGGCCGCGCGCCCCAATGGCGGGCCCTGCGCCCTGGCGGTGGGCCTCGGCCCCCTCCTCTCCCTCTTCCTCTCTCTCTCTTCCTCTCTCTCTCCCTTTTCCTTGGCCGCCAGCCACAGACGGCCGACGGTGGGCCGCACGCCCCGACGGTGGGCCCCGACCCCCTCCTCTCCCTCTTCCTCTCTCTCTCCCTTTTCCTTGGTCGTCGGCCACAGACGGCCGGCGGCGGGCCGCGCGCCCCAGCGGCGGACCCCGACCCCCTCCTTTCCCTCTTCCTCTCTCTCTCTCCCTTTTCCTTGGCCGCCGGCCACAGACGGCCGACGGCGGGCCGTGCATCCCGGCTGCGGGCCCCGGCCCCCTCCTCTCCCTCTTCCTCTCTCTCTCCCTTTTCCTTGGCTGCCGGCCACAGACGGCCGGCGGCGGGCCGCGCGCCCCGACGGTGGGCCCCGCGTCCCGACGGTGGGCCCCGACCCCCTCCTCTCCCTCTTCCTCTCTCTCTCTCTCTTTCTCTCTCTCTCCCTTTTCCTTGGCCGCCGGCCACAGACCCCCTACGGCGGGCCCCGCATCCCGACGACGGGCCCCGACCCCCTCCTCTCCCTCTTCCTCTTCCTCTCTCTCTCCCTTTTCCTTGGCCACTGACCACAGACGGCCGGCGGTGGGCCGCGCACCCCGGCAATGTGCCGCACGTCCCGGTGGTGGGCCCCGACCCCCTCCTCTCCCTCTTCCTCTCTCTCTCTTCCTCTCTCTCTCCCTTTTCCTTGGCCGCCGGCCACAGACGGCCGGCGGCGGGCCACGCACCCCGGTGGGGGGCCCACCGTGGCACGGCGGCAACCCCCTATGGCGGGCCACGACCCTCCCCTTCTCCGACGGTGGGATACGGTAGGTCCCACGCGATGGGCCGTGATGGCGGTGGGGCCCACGGGCTCCGACGATCGCTCTGTGACGGTTCACGGTGGTGGCTCCGCGACGGCCCCCGCGACCGGCCGTCTATTTCAATCTCTTTTTTTTTATCTCATTAATTTTTTTATTTTTAATTTTATCTCATTAGATTCAGATGTATTTCAAATTTTTAAATATATTGTATTTTATGAAAACGTAGACCCATCAATTGACCAATGTAGAATATTCTACGTTATCTGTACAAAAATATATATTAAATATATATTTTTATACGAATATTGTAAAATATATACATTGGTCAATTGATTGTCCAATTTGGACAGTTTAGGAATTGTATTTAATTCTATAGATAATTACATTATTTGAATGATATGCGGAAGGTTCGAGAAAAATTTCGGATAGTATTTTTCTTTAGTTCTCCTCACACATTTTGAGTCGTGTGGGGAGAACTAAGGAAAAATACTGTCAAAATTTTTTTCGATCCTTTTTGCGTATCATTTGATTAATGTAATTAATCTATAGAATTAATGCAATTCTCGAATGGAATAGGATCTATCTGTATCTATTTGTTGATGATATGACGCATGTATCATATAAATCTTTTTTGAAATGATAAAATAATTAATAATATTAAATATTTTGATTTTGATTTTATCATAGGTTTTTCTGAGAAAATGACCAGTACTCGAGTTCGTGTACTATTATATTATGATAGCATGATACAGAATGATAAAACTGGTGTGCAGTACAGTCACCCTGCAAATCGGATGATTAGAGTATCTTCATCATTATCATGTCAAGAATTATTGGATCATTTATACAGTAGTATTCTTGTAGACAAAGAAAAATATGAAATAAAATTGAAATGAAAATGTCCTAATCTGTCGGGACAGTTAATGCAGAGTAAATATATCTTGGTTCCAATTGATGACGATGAAGATGTCGAAGAAATACTGATATTTCCTTAAAAATATTCAGAATGTTAATTTTTAGAATTATATATTGAAAAAGAAGATGTACCAAGCTTTGGATACCATACTCGGCTTTTAACTCAAGCGGATAATAATATTGGGCCTTCCTCACCTTTCGTAACTCCTATGATGCAAACCGATAGTGTTGAGACCATTTTTGCAGAACAACATTCCACTACTGCCGATCCTAGTTGTCCAATTATTCCAAGTCCTGTGGTGACTTCTCCTGTGTCTTCTGCTATGGTGACTTCTCTTTTGCTAGAAGTAGTGGTAAGTGAGGGAGACGACACTCATATAGAAAATGATGACTGGATAGTCGGTGGAATAAATTCTGATAGTCTGGGCTGTGAGTCAGATGAAAATGGAGATGAAGACTGTTGGATGGATGAGGACAGTAGCAGTAATGATGATGATGATGAAGATGAGAATGATGATGAAGATGTTCAAGCTAATATTAATGTGGAAGAACTTCAACCTCATTTGCACGAATCTCCATAATATTTTAATGATATAAATTTAGATGATGGTGGTTGTGTTAGTGCTGGTTGAAGATTGAATTCTGATAATCAGTTTTGGGATTTCTCGATGACTGAATTTTCTAAATATCTAATATTTGAGAGTAAAGATTATGTAAGGAGAGCTGTAGATCTTTATCACATTATGAAGCATCGGACATATAATGTAGTTCAGTCGCATTCCAAATTATGGTCCGTATGATGTGCTTCATCAGATAATGTTCAGCATTGTAAATGGAGGCTTTGTGCTGCATTGTTGAAAAAACATGGATATTTTCAAGTCACAAAATATGAGGGTCCTCACACTTGTTTGTTTACGGGATTGAGTCGAGACCACAAACATGTTAGTGGAAGGATGATTAGCACATTAGTCCGACATATTGTTGAGAAAGATCCTGGTGTTAAAGTTGAAGCTATTGTAGCAGTCGTTAATGATCAATTTCAATATACAGTATCATACAGAAAAGCATGATGTAGAAAGCAGAAGGCATTGGTTGATATTTATGGAGAATGGGAGCCGTCTTATGCTAAATTACCTTATTATATGGCTGCACTTCAACATGCAAATCCCGGTACAGTTGTTTCATAGAATTTTTTTCAAACTGTGAATTCCAATGTCCGAGTTTTAAATTATATTTTCTGGGCTTTCAAACCATCTATCCAGGATTTTACGCACTACCGTCTTGTAATCAGCATTGATGGCACGCACTTGTATGGAAAATTTAAAGGTAAGATATTAATTACAACAGAAATTGATGCAGATAATGGGATATTTCCATTAGCATATGAAATTGTCGATGAAGAGACGATTGCAAGTTGGAGTTGGTTTCTTTTCTTGCTCAGAACACATATCGTTGAAGATAGAAATGGAATATGCTTAATTTCTGACAAGCATCCAGGTATATTAAATGACATCGCAGATGAGTCTATTGGATGGAGTCCATCACGTGCCTATCATCGATACTGTTTAAGATATATCTGCAGTAATTTTAATACTCATTTCAAAAATATGCAGCTGAAAAGAGCAGTATGGCAAGCAGGAAGTGCTCATCAAGTTCGCAAGTTTAACTTTATCATGGGTAAGATCAGAACAGTGAATGAAGAGGCTTGGAGCTGGTTGTCCGAGATAGAAAAGGAGAAGTGGATGTTGGCACATGATGATGGCCTGCGCTATGGTGTCTTAACTACAAATTTGTTGAAGATTTTTAATAGTATTTTACGAGGAGCTAGAAATATGCCAATTACAGCTTGTGTTCAAATGACATTTTATCGTCTTATGAAATACTTCAATACGAGGCATGCCCAAGCCTTGAGATATGTAGAGGAGAATCCAAATAATTTTTTTACTCCTCATATTGTAATTAAGATTGCTGAAGATCAAGTTAAAGCTAACCAGTACCGAGTAACAGCATTCAACCTTCCAAGAGGTATATATGAAGTGCTTACGAGGAGAGCAAGCGGAGGGTTACGAGGTGGAAGAAATTTTCATACTGTTACTTTAGCATAAAGAAAATATTCTTGTGGAAAGTGGAGCATGTACAAATATCCATGTTCACATGTTTTAGCTGTGTGTCAAGAAATTGCTGTACATTTTAGTGGTTTTGTGGATGATGCATATACAATTACAATATATATGAATGCTTGGAGCGGTGATTTTAATCCATTACCACATGAAGATTATTGGATGCATACACGTATGCTGAAATGTATTCCTGATCATCATCATTTGAGACCTAAGCAGAAAGGTAGACCAAAGTCAACGAGACTACGAAATGAGATGGATGATAGGCAAATAAGAAGTAAGAACCACTGTGGTATTTGTAGGGAATAGGGTCATGACCGCCGTCGCTATCCTAGGATACTTCAACATACTTTAACTTCAAGCGGTGGAAGAAATTAAAGGCTTCGAAGATTTATTTTTATCATTATTTTATGTATTTCTGTGAGATTGTATTTGAATTTACGTGTTTAATATCCTGAGATAAACTGAATTTTGTGTTTAAGTTGTATTGTGTGACAATATTGTGTTTAAAAAAAAATTCTTTTAAAATATATTATCTTATTTTTTAATACATCTGTGATAATATTGCTTGAGACAGCGTATTATGGCTTACGATCTGCGGTATCCCAGTCTTTGAGATAGCAGTATTCTTACATTGCGGGAGCACCATCGATCACAGACTATTTTAGATAGTGGCGTAAGCATTACAATCCTATTTACTATTTAAATTTTTATTTTAAAAATGATGTATGTTATCTAAATATTATATTTCATTGTAGGAGCTCAGACACCTTCGTCTACGACGATCCGATGCTGATTTCTGGAGGATAGAGGATATCCCACATAGAGTGTTGATTATTTACGATATCTGGGATTTTATGGAGTATATTGGATTGGTCGTATACAGATGGACGTTGGTCTTATTACTGCTTTGCTTGAGAGATGGCGTCCAAAGACACACACATTTCATCTTCCATTTGGTGAGGCGACCATCACTGTACAGGATGTCAGCATCCTAACTGGACTACCAGTTGATGGAGATCCAGTTACCGGAGTTGATCCCACGCTTACCATTCTGGAGTGGCAGGCTTTGTGCTTGTGATTGCTAGGATTTGAGCCCGACGCACATTTTTTCAATCATTCACGAATCAGGATTGAGTGTTTCGATGATCGTTATCGATATTTTCATATTACGGATGATGCACCAGAGGAGATGGTGCAGCAGTATGTTAGGGGTCAGGTGCTGCGGTTGTTAGGTGGTGTCCTGTTATTTGATACTTCATCGAATAAGATGAAGTTGATGTTTTTGTCATTATTAGAGGATTAAGACTTCGCTCGTCGACTCAATTGGGGCAGTGCAGTACCAGCTTACCTATACAGAGCTATGTGTCGGGGTTCTTATGCTGATCAGAGCGAGATTGATGGTTATCTTGTATTATTACAGGTATATGAATTAAAAATTTTTATTTTTAATATTTAATTATATTTTACATTGGATATATCATCTATTTAATTTTTAAAATTTACAGATTTGGGTATGGGAGCGTATGCCGACTATCAGTCCATTACGACGACAGTTGCTCGAGATGCCATCAGAGCAGTAGGATCCTGATGTTCCATTCAGACTAGACGGACCATTGAGATATAGGTATCGAAATATTATTTTTTTATTTCAAATTTATTATTTTAAATTTATTTAATATTAATATATTATGAAACAGATGAAACGTTGCATTCAACGTTCATCACGTATCGATAAGAGTGGCACGGGTTTACAGGTGCCAGTTGGATACATTAGTTGATACATCTAGATGGGTAAATTTTAATTTTTTACAAATATCATTTTACAATATTCATAATCTATTAAAATTTTAGCTTACTAATTTTTTTTATTTTAACTATATCAATTTTTGTAGGAGCCATATACAGATGAGATATTGGCTAGACTGCCGCAGATGTGTACAGTTGGACATGACATATGGACTGCTAGGGTGCCACTTATTTATTTTGATATGGTAGAGTGACATCTTTCCGATTGTGTCCTGTGACAGTTTGGTCAGACTCAGGGCATCCCAGAGCAGTTTGATACCAGCCAGGGACTTCATCATATTGATTGACGAGGGAGAGCTCGTATTGACTGACGTATCAAACATGCAGAGTACATCGATATTTGGGATGAACGTCGAGATCATATTGTTCATGGTGATCCTATTTTGAGAGGCCGTTCATATACCGATGACTACATGGCTTGGTTTTTTAGTATTACGGTGCGAGTCATTGGACAGTCTCAGTATGCAGTTTCTGGATACTAGGGCGAGAGTTCTACTGTGCGTCTTTTGGTAATATTACGAAAATTACTTTATGTTATTTGTGTTATATTTTTTTTTATATTTTACACTATACTGACCGTTTTATTTTTATTTTGTAGACTGATTCTATGTTGGATCTCATGTTGGACGCTCATCGTGCTTTATCTACGACTGATGAGGACGAATGGATTCGGATACTGCGGGAGATAGAGAGAACAAGTTCCGAAACATTGGTGGCGATTGGTGTTAATCCATATAGCTGTGCGCCTTGGTATGGAGCAACTCCGGTGCCAGATATGAGTTATACGCCGTCACCATATGTTTCACATATGCCATCACCACATATTCCGCAGATGTCATCATTCGATGCTGCACAGATGCCACTGCCTTTTGATCCACAGATGGCAGCACCTTCTTCTTCCTACATCCTCCAGATGATATCACCGGATACCAGTTGGCCACATGAGTATGATACTTTCTTTTCAGATCCATCCGTGTATCCAGATGAGAGAGTTGAATGGGTCTCTCGGTCCATAGATGATCCGACAGCATCAGTTATTTCTGAGCAGCATGATCAGCAGATCTCCTCCACTGATATAGGGGAGGAGCCATCACAGCAGGAGCAGCCGGCGAGGATCTTCCTGAGAAGGTCCAAGCGACCACGGGCACCGCGACGTCCTTGTGGGACTTAATTTTTTTTATATTTATATTTAGTATTTTTTTATATTTTTATTGTACTATTTTTTATATATTTGATATTTTTATTCTATTTAATAATATTAAATATTGATTCTATTTTATATTATTTAATTTCAAGTGATCGGATTATGCTTTGTGCATATGGATACACATACTCGAACGTGTCTCAGAATATTATGAGAGAAAAAGTTATGCTAAAAGGACTATAAAAATTATAACGTAAATAATAATATATCAAATGTTGCTCTTTGAATTGATTTTGATGATTACAAAGCATTTGAGGGGATTACTAATGATTTTGGTTTGAAAAAAAATTTATTATATTTTAGAGATAAAATTATAATTTTATCAGACCTGATTCGGAAGCCTCAAGAGCAAGAATAAAAGATGTGTAATCTATTGGAGGTAATTTCAACATTTTTGAAAGTGTATTTCGTAAGAAAAATAGGTTTATATTTTTGAGTCGACCTCATGAATCGACTCATGGCTAAAAGAGCTGAACGGCACGCAAAATTTTTGGCTGGCACACTTTGTAGGTCGACCCTTTGGCTTTCTTTCTGGTAATTTTTATTTTTTAAATTTATTTTTTTTGATATATTTTTTAAAAATTTTAATTTTAAATGAGAAAAATAAGTTGAAATGATTTTTTTTATTTCAATCAAAATTAGATTTTTTTTAAATTCAAAATTATTCCTTATATTTTTTTACCAATCCTCTGATGCCGGCGGCCAACGAAAAAGAGAGAGAGAGAGAAGAAGCAGCTCACCACCGTGCCGCCGTGCCGCCGGAGAGACACCGGAGAAGGGAGAAGAGGGAGAAGAGGGAGAAGGGAGAAGGGAGAAGAGGGAGAAGGAGAGAAGAAGAGGGGAAAGAAGAAAATGCCATTCCCTTCGATGTTTTCTTTTTTTTTCTCTTTTCTTTTTTTAGTTTTTTTAAATTTTTTTCTTAATTTGTTTAGTTATTTTTTATGATTTTTTAATAAATAAATTTAATTAAAATTTATTTATTAAATTTTTTAATTAGGATAGTAATTTGAATGATAATTTTTAATTTAAATTAAAGTTAATTTTTTTTTTAATTTATAATTATAATTTATATTGTATTACCATTTTTCTCTTTTATTTACTTCTTTTATGATATTTTTTTTAAATTTAATTTATAATTTTTATAATTTAAAATTATAATTTTAGTTTTCTTCCATTTTTATCTTTTTGGCATTCTATTATGTATTTTTTTATTTAAAATATTTTTAAACAATTATATTTATATTAATTTAGTTATTTAAAATGTTATTTTTTATTTCAATTACAATTACAATTTTTATTTCTTAAAATTGAAAATTATAAAATTTGTTTTTCAATTAGAATTACAATTTCTATTTTTTTTCAATTCTATTTTTTTTCTTTTTTTCTTTTTTAGGGTATTTTTTATTTTTTTATAGTATTTTTTTTTCATGAGATAATTTTTTAAAAAATATTTTGAAATGGACAACATAATTTGAAATGATATTTTTTATTTGAATTAAAGTTAAAATTTTTATTTTTTAAAAATTTAATTTACAAATTTCTTTTTTTCATATTTTTTTCTCATTTTTTCACTTTTTTAGGCATTTATTTTTATCAAAATTTAATTCAATTTAAAATTTTAATTTTTTTATTCAAATTTACAATTATATAATTTTTCTATTTTTTTCATTTCTTTCTGTTTTTATGAAATTTTTTTACGCTATTTTTTTTATTTTTTTTGAATATTTTTTAAATAAATTAATTTAAATTTAAGAAAGTAATTTCAAATGATATTTTTATTTTAATTAATTTTAAAAATTTTATTTCTTTTAAACTTTAAATTATAATTCTTATTTTTTTTTATTTTTTTAAAATTTTGATTTTATAATGATACTTTTTATTTTTTAAAAAAATTATTTTTTTGAATATTTTTGGCAAGAATTTGAAATGATGTTTTTGAATTAAATTTTTATTTTTATTTTTTTAAAATTCAAATTTATAATTTTTATTTCTTTCGCATTTCTTTCTTTTTTTTTCCTTTTTCAATGATATTTTTAATTTTTTTAATTTTTAAGATTTTTTAGACATTTTTTTAAAAAAATTAATTTGAAAATAAAAATTCATCTAAATTTATTTTTTTTATTTGAATTATATATTTAAATTTTTTATATTTTAAATTTCATTCAAAATTAAAATTAAAATTTTTTTATTAATTTAAAATTTATAAATTTATTTTTTTCCTATTGTTTTCTGATTTTTTTTTTTTTGAGGAGAAAAAATAAGAAACGCCATTTTGAATGGCATTTTTTAAAACGCCATTCAAAATGACGTTTTTAAGTGGTATTTTTTTTTTTCTGGATGATACCAATGTGGAAAAAAATTGGGTGACGTGGCAGGGAAAAAATACCATTCAAAATGATGTTTTTCCCTTTTACATTATTTTGATAAAAAAGTTAAATTTTATATTACTTATATAAATAATTTTTTTTTTATATTATTTAAGAAAAGAGCTCGACAAGATGTGTCTCGCGCTCATCTTCATTTCCATTATGCTCTTTTTGGATAAAATAGCCACCACACTGTCAATTGTTAGACAGACTTAATTATTTATATTGCTCATAGTTTTTATTGGCCTGTCAGTTGGCCGTGGTCCACGTGCTTCTCGACATGGCTGCTCTACCATGATCAACATCACATTATGATCGTGACTTTTAGGATTCGTTTGATTGATAGGAAATAGAGGGGAAGAGACAATTTTTAGAAACGAAGAAAGTTTTTTGTTCAGTTAAAATTTTAAAAAGAGAAAGAATGAAATAAATATTTTTTATAAAAAAATATTTTTTATATTTTATGAAAAATAAAAAATTTTGGAGACGTAAGTTTTGGCACTTTCTGTGAGGAGCGATGGTATTTTTTTTAAATATTATTTTAAAATCTATAGTTAAAATTTAGTAAAATATTAATAAATGGTTGAAATAAAATATTGAATAGTAATATAATATAATATTAATATTTTATATAAATATAATATTAATATTTATTATATTTTAATATTATTTTAATATTTATATTAATATAATATAATATTTATATTAATAAATTTATTATATTAAAATATGAATATTATATTAATATAATATTAATATATTAGTAATATATTAATATAATAAATTATTATGGTCTAATGTTATATTATAATATATTAATATTATATTTATATTAATATAAATATAATATTTATATTTATATTTATATAAAATTTATAAGTAAAAATGTATGGTTTTATATCTATTAAGGATATAATAGATATTTTATATAATTTTTTTTAAAAAAATAAATACTTATCTAAATATAAATTATTTTATAATAAATCATCTTTTCATCATCAATCAAGCATATCAAAATTTTATTTTTAAAAAATTATTTTTTTAAAAAAATATTTTTTAAAAAAATATTTTTTTTAAAAAAAAATTCTTCTCATGGATCAAACAGAGTTCTTGAAGCATCCCCGGCCCCAAATTCCTAACTTCCACTTTTTACCACCGCTAAATCTTCTCTTACCTTGGTCTCGCTCAGTATTTTCTCACACGATCTCACCTAAATCAGGCTCCTATTCATTAGGACCACTGGTACGAGCGTTGTGTCTCCTGTTGACAAAATCGATTATGATTAGCATGTTATTAAACTTTCTCTTTTTTTTCAAAAAATTCCATTCTATTTCCTATTTTAATTGTCAAGTTTGACGCAAAATATTCTGCTTGCCGCTCAATGATGCCCAAAACTCAAGAAAGAAGCTTTTGGCATGCTTTTGTTACATTTTCGTATCATTGCTAGTTTTCATAAAGATTAATGTGTCTACGCTCTATTTTCATTCACAAAAAAGAATTGCAGCTGGATTGTTACTTAATTAAATTTAATTTTTTAGATAAATTTGTAATAAATTTACTTCAATGATCTGTTAGCATTTCGATCTGATCATAATGTCCAAAAAATTGTTCCAATAACTTACTCCTTTGGCATCCAAAAGAAAAAAAAAAGGGCTATAACCCCGAGGCATGATGTGGTTGGCTTATAAGATACAATTTTTAAAAAGAATTAGCACTCAACCTCTGCATTACAGTAATTTAATAGGTAATAATGATAATATTTTATATTAAAGATTATTTTTATCAATTAATTTTACGATGAGTTTAAAAATATCTCTCAAAATTCTTTTTTCCAAAGATTGCTTTTCAAAATAGTGGAGGATATCATATTTGGATGACACGTAACGTTGAAGAAAATTATCCTATAATCTTATATGTCAATATGGAATGGCATTCTTAATATGTGTTTTACTTTACTATTATTGTATAGATATTGATATATAGATTTAGTAGAAATTCTTTGTGCACTGCAGGCGATAGAGAAAATCCGATGTGGTGTGCATGCCTTGTCCGATTGGTTCATGTAGCCATCGCTATCCAATGTGGATTTAATATCAATTGGTTAGTTTTTTTATTTAAAAATTTTATATGATAAAAAGATTTTTATTAAAAATTATAATATTTTTTTAAAAAATTATGATATTTTTTCGTAAAAATTATGATACTTCTGCAGAAAATGCTAAATTGAAGTGGGGTGTTATAATTTTTGTGAAAGGATGTTATAATTTTTAAGAATGGGATGTCACAATACTGTATGGAAGAAAAAAAGATAATAAATATATGTAAGATAATAAATATATGTGGAAACAGTATTATGATATTTTTTTTTCAAAATTATGATGTCCCTTCATAAAAATTATAATTTTTTATTTTAGTTTAGCATTTTTTGTAGGAGCGTCATAATTTTTATGAAGAGATGTGATAATTTTTAAGAAAGAATATCATAATTTTTATGAAAGATATTTTTATCATATAAAATTTTTAAATAAAAAAACTGATTTACTGGTATTAAATGCACGTTGGATAGCAGTGGCTACGTGGATCAATCAGATAAAGTGGTGCATTTCACGTCAGATTTTCTACACCATCTGCGGTGCACAAAGAATTTGTTATAGATATAGATAATGATTTAAAATATTTTTTATTTTTTATCATATGATTTATATTTATATTTTTTATTTTAAAAAATATAAAAAATAAAATTTGATACGTGTCGTTGCCTGAAATTATTCTATAATTTTACATGTCAATACGTAATATTATTTTTAATATCTATATATTATTTTATTATTATTATATAAGTATAGATAAAGATTGAAAATAATCTTTTATTTTTTATCATATTATTTATATTTTTTATACAAAAATATAAAAAAATAAAATTTGATACATAATATTATGAAAGATTATTATATAATTTTATATATCAATATAATATTATTTTATTATTATTATATAGATAAATAGAGTAACATTTTTACAGCCATCATCTTTCTTCGTGGTCGTCTGCTAGCATGACTTTTCACTCATGGTATCCATTGGCTGCTCCATCTTCTTCGCCGCTCCGAATCTTTGGCAAAGTGCTGCAGGAGAGTTTTTTTCTAATTAATATAAAAAAATTATTTATCTATATAATCTAATTTTTAATTTATTTATCAGAATGATGCAAAATCGGTAAAACGTCATTTTGAATGATATTTTCTAATGGCCACGTCGCCCCTTATTTTTCACGTAGACCACGTAAAAGAAATTAAAAATAAAAAATAAAAAAAAATATGAAATTTTTAAAAATGCCATTCCAAATGGTATTTTTAAAAATGCCATATTATTTGACATTTTTTTCTTTAAAAAAATGGTAAAAAATTAAAAAAATTAAAAAATTAAATTTATAAAAAAATAAAAATTCTAATTTTGATAAAAATAAAAATTATCATTTAAAATTAATATCTTTATTTCAAATTATCTTTTTAAAAAAATATCTGAAAAAAATTTGTGTAAAAAAAATTAAAAATATCATTAAAAATTTTGAAAAATAAAAATTTTAATTTTAATTCAAATAAAAATCATCATTTCAAATTACAATCTCTTTGTCAAATTAATTTTTTTAAAAAAATATCATAAAAAAAGAAAAAAAATTATAATTTTGAATAAATTTTAAAGAATAAAAATTTTAATTTTAATTTTAATTCAAATAAAAAAGATAATTTTAAATTATTTTATCCATTTAAAATTTATTTTTTAAAAAAATATCTTAAAAAATCTTAAAAAATTATAAAAAATAAAAAATACCATAAAAAAGAAAAAATGAGAGTAAAATAAAAATTATAATTTTAAATTTAAAAAAATAGAAATTTTTATTTTAATTCAAATAAAAACCATCATTTCAAATTACTTTTCCCATTTAAAATTAATTTTTTTAAAAAAATATGTCAAAAAAATAAAAAATAAAAAATACCATAAAAGAAAAAAATATTTAAAAATTAAAAGGAAAATAAAAATTATAATTTTTAATTTAAAAAATAAAATTTTTAATTTTAATTAAAATAAAAAATACCATTTCAAATTACTTTTTTCATTTCAAATTATTTTTTTTTTAAAATATTCCAAACAAAGAAGTAAAAATGAGAAAAAAATGAGGAAAAAATAAAAATTCAAATGTTAACTCAAATAAAAAAAATAAATTCAAATTATTTTTTTCATTTAAAATTAAATTTTAAAAAAAATATCCTAAAAAAATTTATGGGGGTTAAAAAATAAAAAATATCATAAAAAATATCAAAAAAATGAAAAAATAGAAATTATAATTTTAAATTTAAAAAAAATTTAAATTTAAATTTAAATTTTTTTTCAATACTGCACCGTACGTAGCTGTTTATGCCCGTACCAGATCGAGATGTACCAGTGCGGTCTGATTCATCTCATAATTAAATTATCTGATATACTATTATTATTTACATTATAATTTCTATAGTCCTTTTAGCATAATTTTTTCTCTCCTAATATTCTGAGACATATTAAAGTATGTGTAACCATATCCACAAAGCATAATATCCGATCACTTGAATTTAAATAATATTTAAAAAAATTAATAATTAATAATATTAAATAGAATAAAAATATCAAGCGTATAAAAAATAGTACAATAAAAGTTTCAAAAATACTAAGCACAAATCTAAAAAAGACTAAGTCCCACAAGGATGTCGTGGTGCCCGTGGTCGCTTGGACCTTCTTAGGAAGGTCCTCAACGGCTGCTCCTACTCCTGGTGTGATGGCTCCTCCCCTATATCAGTGAAAGAGGTCTACTAGGATGCTGTCAGATCATTTATGGACTGAGCGACCCGCTCAACCCTCTCATCTGGATACACGGATGGGCCTGAAAAGAAAGTATCATACTCATGTGGCCAACTGGTATCCGATGATATAATCTGGGGATATAGGAAGAAGAAGGCGCTGCCATCTGTGGATCAAAAGGCAGTGGTATCTGTGCAGCATCTAGTGATGGCATCTGCGGAATATGCGATGATGACATATATGAAACATATGGTGATGGCATATATCTCATATCTGACGTATCGGTTGCTCCATACCAAGGTGCACAGCTATATGGATCAACAACAATTGCCACCAATATTCTGAAACTTGTTCTCTCTATCTCACGCAGTATCTGAATTTGTTCGTCCTCATCAGTCGTAGATAAAACACGACGAGCGTCCAACACAAGACCCGACATAGAATCAGTCTACAAAATAAAAATAAAATAGTCAATATATTGTAAATTATAAAATAAAAATATAACACAAACAACATAAACTAATTTTTATAGTTTTACCAAACGATGCACCGCAGAACTCTCGCCCTCGTATCCGAAAACTGCATACCGAGGCTATCCAATAACTCGCACTATAATACTAAAAAATCAAGCCATGTAGTCATCGGTATATAAACGACCTCTCAAAATGGGATCACCATGAACAATGTGATCTCGACGTGCATCCCAAATATCGATGTACTCTGCATGTCTGATACGCCAGTCAATACGAGCTCTCCCTCGTCGATCAATACGATGAAGTCCCTGGTTGGTATCAAACTGCTCTGGGATACCCTGAATCTGACCAAACTGCCATAGGATACGATCGAAAAGATGCCACTCTACCACATCAAAATAAATAAGTGGCACCCTAGCAGTCCATATGTCATGTCCAACTGTACACATTTACGGCAATATAGTCAATATCTCATCTGTATATGGCTTCCACAAAAATTGATAGAGTTAAAATAAAAAAAATTAGTAAGCTAAAATTTTAATAGATTATGAATACTGTAAAATGATATTTGTAAAAAATTTAGAATTTATCCATCTATATGTATCAACTAATGTATCCAACTGGCACCTATAAATCTATGCCACTCTCGTCGATATGTGATGAATGTTGAATGCAATGTTCTATCTGTTTCACAATCTACTCATGTTAAATAAATTTTATCGAATTTAAAACAGTAAGTTTTAAATAAAAAAAATAATATTTTTATACCTATATCCCAATGATCCGTCCAGCCTGAATGGAACATCAGGATCATGTTGCTCTGATAGCATCTCGAGCAACTGTCGTCGTAATAGACTGATAGTCGGCATACGCTCCCATATCCAAATCTGTAAATTTAAAAAAAATCATACATGATATACCCAATATTTGAAATATAATTGAATATTAAAAATAAAAATTTTTAATTCACATACCTATAATAATACAAGATAACCATCAATCTCGCTCTGATCAGCATAAGAACCTCAACACATAGCTCTGTACAGACAAGCTAGTATTGCACTGCCTCAACTTCATCTTATTCGATGTAGTATCGGATAACAGGACACCACCTAACAATCGCAGCACCTGACCTCTAACATACTGCTGCACCATCTCCTCTGATGCATCATCCGTAATATAAAAATATTGATAACGATCATCCAAACACTCAATCCTGAGTCGTGAATGATCGAAAAAGTGTGCGTCGGGCTCAAACCCTAGCAATCGCAAGCACAAAGCCCACCACTCCAGAATGGTATGCGTGGAATCAACTCCGGTAACTGGATCGCCATCAACTGGTAGTCCAGTAAAGATGCTGACATCCTGTAAAGTGATGGTCGCCTCACCAAATGGAAGATGAAATGTGTGTGTCTCTAGACGCCATCTCTTAAGCAAAGCAGTAATAAGATCAATGTCCATCTGTATACGACCGATCTGATATACTCCATAAAATCTAAGATATCGTAAATAATCTAGCACTCTATGTGGGATGTCCTCTGTCCTCCAGAAGTCAGCATCAGATCGTCGTAGACGAATGTATCTGGGCTCCTATAATAAAATATAATAATTAGATAATGAATATGATTTTTTAAAAAAAAATTAAATAGTAAATAGGATTGGAATGCTTATGTCGCTATCTAAAATAGCCTGTGATCGATGGTGCTCCTGTAATATAAGAATACTGCTGTCTCGAGGATCGGGATACCACGGATCGTAAACCATAATACGCTAATGAATCTAAAATAATGATATTATCATAAGTATATTAAAAAATAAGAAATATGATATGATAGCCATTCATTTTATGAGAAATATATTTTAAATACAATATTGTCACACAATACAGCTTAAACATAAAATTCAGTTCATCTCAGGATATTAAACACGTATATTTAAATATAATCTCACAGAAATACATAAAACAATGACAAAAATACATCTTCGGAGCTTTTAATTTCTTCCATTGCTTGAAGTTGAAGTGTGTTGAAGTATCCTAGGACAGCGACGGCGGTCATGATCCTGTTCTTTACAAATGCCACAGTGGTTCTTACTTCTTATTTGCCTATCATCCATCTCATTTCGTAGTCTTGTTAATTTTGGTCTACCTTTCTGCTTGGGTCTCAAATGATGATGATCAGGAATACATTTGAACATATGTGTATGCATCTAATAATCTTCATGTGGTAATGGATTAAAGTCACCGCTCCAAGCATTCATATATACTGTAATTGTATATGCATCATCCACAAAATCACTAAAATATACAGGGAAGGGGAGAGAGAGAGGAAGAGGGAGAAAAGGAGGCCGGTCAAGGGAAGGGGAGGGCCGGGGCCATCGTCGAGGTGCGCCGGCTCGCCGTCGGCCCTCTATCACCGGCAGCCAAGGAAAAAGAGGGAGACAGAGAGAGGAAGAGGGGGAGAGAGAGAGAGGAAGAGGGAGAGAGAGGAAGAGGAAAGGGAGAGGAGGGAGCTCACCGCCGTCGGGAGGTTGCCGCCGAGCCGTCGGGGAGGAGAAAACGCCGGAGATAGCCGGAGAAGAGGGAGAAGGAGGGAAGGGATTTTTTTTTGGATTTTAAGCTTGAAAAATACCAAAGGGAATGATATTTTTCAAAAACGCCATTTCCTTTGGCGTTTTCCTCCATTTTTTTTTCATGATTTTTTTAATTTTTTTTTATTTTTTTTACTTATTTTTATGTGATTTTTTAATAAATAAAATTAATTTAAAGTGGGCATAGTAATTTGAATTGATAATTTTTTATTTGAATTAAAGTTAAATTTTTTTAAGTAATAATTATAAATTTTATTTTTTACCATTTTTTATTTGAATTATAATTAGAATTTTTAATTTTTTTAAATTTAAAATTATAATTTTTATTTTTAAATTAGAATTATAATTTTTATTTTTTTAATTCAATTTTTTTCAAATTTTTTATTTTTTTTGCACCAATTTTTTTTCAGATATTTTTTTTAAAAAATAATTTGAAATGAGAAAAATAATTTGAAATGATATTTTTTATTTTCATTAAAGTTAAAATTTTTATTTTTTTTAATTTTAATTTATAATTTTTTTTTCATATTTTTTCACTTTTCGTATGGCATTTTTTTCTTTTATTTTTCTTGAATTCAAATTAAAATTTTAATTTTTTTATAACTTAAAATTATAATTATATTTTTTTCTCATTTTTACTTTTTTTTTTGTTTTTATGAAATTTTTTTGAGATATTTTTTTATTTGTTTGAAATATTTTTTAAAAAAATTAATTTAAAATGTAGAAAGTAATTTGAAATGATGTCTTTTATTTTAATTAAAATTAAAAATTTTATTCTTTTTAAATTTAAAATTATAATTTTTATTTTTTTCTTATTTTTTTAAATTTTTGACTTCTTTATGACACTTTTATTTTTTTAATTTTTTATTTTTTTGAATATCTTTTTTTAAATTAATTTGAAATGGAGAAACTAATTTGAAATGATGGTTTTTATTTAAATTTAAATTTAAATTTTAATTTTTTAAAATTTAAAATTTTTATTTTTATTTTTTCTCATTTTTTTCTTTTTTATGGTATTCTTTATTTTTTAAATTTTTTAAGTTTTTTTAGATATTTTTTTAAAAAAATAATTTTAAATGGATAAAATAATTTAAAATTATCTTTTTTATTTGAATTAGAATTAGAATTAGAATTTTTATTTTTTAAAATTCATTCAAAATTATAATTTTTATTTTTTTCTCAATTTTTCCCCATTTTTTTCTTCTTTAATGATATTTTTTAAAAAAATTAATTTGAAAAAATTAATTTGATTTTATTTTTTATTTTATGCTATTTTTTAAGATCTTTTTTGAGATATTTTTTTATAAAATTAATTTTTAAATAATTTTAAAATTATAATTTTTATTTCTTTTCGATTTTTTTTTAATGGTATTTTTAATTTTTTTTTACACCAATTTCTTTCAGATATTTTTTTTAAAAAGATAGTTTGAAATGGAGATACTAATTTTAAATGATAATTTTTATTTTTTTAAATTAAAATTTTTTATTTTTTTATAAATTTAATTTTTAATTTTTTTATTTTTTACTATTTTTTTTGAAGAAAAAAATATCATTTGGAGTGGCGTTTTTAAAAACGTCATTCCAAATGGTGTTTTTAAAAACATGATATCATTTGGTATTTTTTTTAATTTTTTTTTTATATGATCTATGTGAAAAATAGGAGGTAACGTGATCACCATAAAATATCATTCAAAATGATATTTTATCGATTTTGTATCAATCTGATAAATAAATTAAAAATTAAATTATTTAGATAAATAATTTTTTTTTATATTAATGAGGAAAAAAATTCTGCTGCTGGATGGTTGTATTAAAAATTAAATTATTTAGATAAATAATTTTTTTTTATATTAATGAGGAAAAAAATTCTGCTGCTGGATGGTTGTCATCGAGAGATTGGACGGCTAACAAGAAGTCGCTATCAGTAATGCCTTGCCGTGAATAAGACGTAAACTAGTTTACATCGGTTGTCGGTGGAGGCGGGTGCACAGCAACACTACAAATCCAATCAGATTGAATCAGATTCAGCGAATTGCCACGTGGCCCTCGTTTCTGACCCCGTCGAACCCGATCCTTGGATCCCTCTCGCTTCTGGAACCATCGGTCCAACGACCCCGGCACTCCGATGGCAGATTCACGGTTCCCACGCCAACTTTTCATCACTGCATTCATTAACGGGACATGTACGATCGGTAATAAATGTCCACCATTCATTCGGTGAGCCCGCATCGTCATCCATCCGACTAGCTAATTCCGGAGGAAGGTGGAGTTCCCCAGGCGTTGCCACTGGTTACAGCCGGACGTGAGACGCGGAACACCTAACGTGAGAAGCGCAGCGACCCAAACGCGTTCCCCTCCCTTTGTTACTAGGTTTCATTTATCTCGTAGTAGCAGTGGTTAACGACTGAGAATAATATTTTGTGCCTTGGATGCAAGCATTCGAGCTGCGATATTTCATGCAACTATTAATATTTGCATGCTTTGGAAATGAATTGCACAAAATCTAAGATGTATAATCAATCAAGCGGCATCACCGTATGAAGAATTTTAAATTATTATTTAATGATCATCTACGTGCGGATGTTGAAATTTTGATATTGTTTGACTGATGGAAAGGACAAATCAATTTTATTAAGCTCTTTTGGACGACGTCACATCAATCTCTAGCGATCATATTAGCTTGGTAAAATAAGTAGGGTTTGGAATTTGATCAGCAGTATTTTTAAAAAAAAAAAATTATAGCGTATTAACGAGCAAAAGCTCGGAGAAACGTGTAAGCACCACATGCGTTAACCATGTGATTTTATTTCCCCCTTCCCAAGAAACGGGCCAGGTTTATGTCATCAAGTATGTCATCAGCGATGCTCCCCGCTCTATATAATGCTGGCCACCCTGAGGGGCTTCGCGGTACCGTCTCTCGTACCCTCTTCCCTTCCACCGCGAGCTCTTTTTCAAAATAATAAAAAAAAAAAAATTTATTTACATAAATAATTTAAAATCTAATTTTTTTTATCAAAATAATATAAAAAATATTATTTTGAATGACATTTTCTTCCTACCACATCACCCCTTTTTTTTCCACGATGACATCGTCTCAAAAAAAAAAAAAAATGAAATGCCATTTAAAATGATGTTTTCTATTTTTTTCATAAAAAAAAAAGAAAAAAATTGAGAAAGAATAAAAAAAATAATTTTTAAAATTTTAAATTAATAAATAAATTAAAATTTTAATTTTGATTGAAATTTAAAATATAAAAATTTGAATTTATAATTCAAATAAAAAAAATAATTTAAATATTTTTTTTCAATTTTTTTTAAAAATGTCTAAAAAAATCTTAAGAAATTAAAAAATTAAAAATATCATAGAAAAAGATAAAAAAGAGAAAGAAATATGAAAGAAATAAAAATTTTAAATTTAATTGAAAAACATCATTTCAAATGCTTGTCAAAAAAATTCAAAAAAAAATTAAAAAATAAAAAATACCATTAAAAAATAAAAATTTTAAAAAAATTGAAAAGAAATAAGAATTATAATTTAAAATTTAAAAGAAATAAAATTTTTAAGATTAATTGAAATAAAAATATTATTTCAAATTACTTTCTCAAATTAAAATTAATTTATTTAAAAAATATTCTAAAAAAATAAAAAATAGCCTAAAAAAATTTCATAAAAACAGAAAGAAACATAAAAAATAAAAAAATTATATAATTATAAATTTGAATTAAAAAAATAATTTAAATTAAATTTTGATAAAAAAATAAATGCATAAAAATGTGAAAAAATGTGAAAAAATGTAAAAAAAAAATTGTAGATTGAACTTTAAAAAAAATAAAAATTTTAACTTTAATTCAAATAAAAAATATCATTTCAAATTACGTTGTCCATTTCAAATTATTTTTTAAAAAAATTATCTCAAAAAAAAATATTGTAAAAAAATAAAAAATACCCTAAAAAAGAAAAAAAAGAAAAAAATAGAATTGAAAAAAAAATAGAAATTATAATTCTAATTGAAAAACAAAATTTTTTAATTTTTAATTTTAAAAAATAAAAATTATAATTATAATTGAAATAAAAAATATCATTTTAAATAACTAAATTAATTTAAATATAATTATTTAAAAAATATTTTAAGTTAAGGAAAAGAATACGTAATAGAATGCTAAAAAGATAAAAATAGAAGAAAACTGAAATTATAATTTCAAATGATAAAAATTTTAAAAAAAAAATTTAAAAAAAATCATAAAAAAATAAATAATGGTAATAAAATAAAAATTATAAATTAAAAAAAATAATTTTAATTTAAATTAAAAATTATCATTCAAATTATTATCCTCATTATTTAATTAAATTTATTTATTAAAAAATCATAAAAAAAATAATTAAAAAAATTAAAAAAATTAAAAAACCAAAAAAAAAAAGAAGAAAACACCAAAGAGAATGGCGTTTTCTCCCCCCCTTCTTCTCTCCTTCTCCCTTCTCCCTCTTCTCCTTCTCCCTTCTCCCTTCTCCCTCTTCTCCCTCTTCTCCGACGTCTCTCCGGCGGCATGATGGCACGACGGCGAGCTCTCGACGGCAGTGAGCTGCCTCCTCTCTCTCCCTCTTCCTCTCTCTCTCTCTCTCCCTCTTCCCCTCTCTCTTTTCCCATTTCTCTCATGCCGACGGAGAGCCGTGCGCCCCGACGGCGGGCCTCGACCCCCTCCTTCCCCTCTTCTTCTCTCTCTCTTCCTCTCTCTCTCCCTTTTCCTTAGCCGCCGGCCACAGACGACCGACGGCGGGCCGCGCGACCCGGCGGTGGGCCCCGCACCCCGGCGGCGGGCCCAGGCCCCCTCCTCTCCCTCTTCCTCTCTCTCTCTCTTCCTCTCTCTCCCTTTTCCTTGGCCGCCGGCCACAGACGGCCGGCGGTGGGCCCCGACCCCGTCCTCTCCCTCTTTCTCTCTCTCTATCTCTCTTCCTCTCTCTCTCCCTTTTCCTTGGCCGCCGGCCACAGACGGCCATTAGCATATGTTAATTGCAACAGGCATTGATGCAGAGAATGTGATATTTTTATTAGCATACGCAATTGTCGATGAGGAGATAACTGCAAGTTGGAGTTGGTTTCTTTTTCAGCTCAGAACACATATCGTTAAAGATAGAAATGGAATATGCTTAATTTCTGACAGACGTCCAGGTATATTAAATACCATCGCAGATGAGTCTATTGGATGGAGTCCATCACGTGCCTATCATCGATACTGTTTAAGACATATCTGCAGTAATTTCAACACTCATTTCAAAAATATGCAGTTGAAAAGAGTAGTATGGCAAACAGAAAGCGCTCATCAAATTCGCAAATTCAATTTTATCATGGGTAGGATCAGAACAGTGAATGAAGAGGCTTGGAGCTGGTTGTTCGAGATAGAAAAGGAGAAGTGGACATTGGCACATGATGATGGCCTGCGTTATGGTGTCTTAACTACAAATTTGTCGGAGATTTTTAATAGTATTTTACGAGGAGCTAGAAATGTGCCAATTACAGCTTGTGTTCAAATGACATTTTATCGTCTTGTCAAATATTTCAATACGAGGCATGCCCAAGCCTTGAGATATGTAGAGGAGAATCTAAATAATCTTTTTACTCCTCATGTTGCAATTAAGATTGCTGAAGATCAAGTTAAAGCTAACCAGCACCGAGTAACAGCATTCAACCTTCAAAGAGGTATATATGAAGTGCTTACGAGGAGAGCAAGTGGAGGGTTACGAGGTAGAGAAAATTTCTATACTGTTACTTTAGCTGAAAGAAAATGTTCTTGTGGAAAGTGGAGCATGTACAAATATTCATGTTCACATATTTTAGCTGTGTGTCAAGAAATTGCTGTACATTTTAGTGGTTTTGTGGATGATGCATATACAATTACAGCATATATGAATGTTTGGAGCGGTGATTTTAATCCATTACCACATGAAGATTATTGGATGCATACACGTATGTTCAAATATATTCTTGATCATCATCGTTTGAAACCCAAGCAGAAAGGTAGACCAAAGTCAATGAGACTACAAAATGAGATGGATGATAGGCAAATAAGAAGTAAGAACCACTGTGGCATTTGTAGGGAACAGAGTCATGACCGTCGTCACTATCCTAGGATACTTCAACATACTTCAACTTCAAGCAGTGGAAGAAATTAAAGGCTTCGAAGATTTATTTTTGTCATTGTTTTATTTATTTCTGTGAGATTGTATTTGAATTTACGTGTTTAATATCCCGAGATGAACTGAATTTTGTGTTTAAGTTGTATTGTGTGACAATATTGTGTTTAAAAAAAATTTAAAATATATTATCTTATTTTTTAATACATATGTGATAATATTGCTTGAGACAGCGTATTATGGCTTACGATCCGCGGTATCCCGGTCCTCGAGACAGCAGTATTCTTACATTGCAGGAGCACCATCGATTACAGACTATTTTAGATGGCGGCGTAAGCATTACAATCTTATTTACTATTTAAATTTTTATTTTAAAAGTCATGTATGTTATGTAATTGTTATATTTTATTGCAAGAGTCCAGACATCTTTGTCTACGACGATTCGATGCTGATTTCTGGAGGACAGAGAACATCCCACATAGAGTGTTAGATTATTTACGATATCTGAGATTTTATGAAGTATATCGGATTGGTCGTATACAGATGGACGTTGGTCTTATTACTGCCTTACTTGAGAGATGGCATCCAGAGACACACACATTTCATCTTCCATTTGGTGAAGCGACCATCACTTTACAGGATGTCAGCATCTTTACTGGACTACCAGTTGATGGAGATCCAATTACCAGAGTTGATCCCATGCTTACCATTCCAGAGTGGCAGGCTTTGTGCTTGCGATTGCTAGGATTTGAGCCCGATGCATATTTTTCGATCATTCATGACTCAGGATTGAGTGTTTGGATGATCGTTATCGATATTTTCATATTACGGATGATGCACCAGAGGAGATGGTGCAGCAGTATGTTAGGGGTCAGGTGCTGCGATTGTTAGGTGGTGTCCTATTATCCGATACTTCATCGAATAAGATGAAGTTGATATTTTTGCCATTATTAGAGGATTTAGACTTCACTCGTCGACTCAGTTGGGCAGTGCAGTACTAGCTTGCCTATACAGAGCTATGTGTCGGGGTTCTTATGCTGATCAGAGCGAGATTGATGGTTATCTTGTATTATTACAGGTATGTGAATTAAAAATTTTTATTTTTAATATTTAATTATATTTTACATTGGATATATCATCTATTTAATTTTTAAAATTTGTAGATTTGGGTATGGGAGCGTATGCCGACTATCAGTCCATTACGACGACAGTTACTCGAGATGCCATCAGAGCAGCAGGATCTTGATGTTCCATTCAGACTAGACTGACCATTGGGATACAGGTATCAAAATATTATTTTTTTTATTTTAAATTTATTATTTTAAATTTTTTTAATATTAATACATTGTGAAACAGATGGAACGTTGCATTTAACGTTCATCACGTATCGACGAGAGTGGCACGGGATTATAAGTGCCAGTTGGATACATTAGTTGATATATCTAGACGGATAAATTTTAAATTTTTTACAAATATCATTTTACAGTATTCATAATCTATTAAAATTTTAGCTTATTAATTTTTTTTATTTTAACTATATCAGTTTTTGTGGGAGCCATATACAGATGAGATATTGGCTATACTGCCGCAGATGTGTACAGTTGGACACGATATATGGACTGCTAGAGTACCACTTATTTATTTTGATATGGTAGAGTGGCATCTTTCCGATCGTGTCCTACGACAGTTTGGTCAGACTCAGAGCATCCCAGAGCAGTTTGATACCAGCCAGGGACTTCATCGTATTGATCGACGAGGGAGAGCTCGTATTGACTGGCGTATCAGACATGCAGAGTACATCGATATTTGAGATGCACGTCGAGATCACATTATTTATGGTGATCCTATTTTGAGAGGTCGTTCATATACCGATGACTACATGGCTTAGTTTTTTAGCATTACAGTGCGAGTCATTGGACAGTCTCAGTATGCAATTTCTGGATACGAGGGCGAGAGTTCTACTGTGCGTCTTTTGGTAAGATTACGAAAATTACTTTATGTTATTTGTGTTATATTTTTATTTTATATTTTACACTATACTGACTGTTTTATTTTTATTTTGTAGACTGATTCTATGTCGAATCTCGTGTTGGATGCTCGTCGTGCTTTATCTACGACTAATGAGAACGAATGGATTCGGATACTGCTGGAGATAGAGAGAACAAGTTCTAGAACATTGGTGGCGATTGGTGTTGATCCATATAGCTGTACACCTTGGTATGGAGCAGTTCCAGCGCCAGATATGAGTTATACGCTGTCACCATATGTTTCACATATGCCATCACCACATATTTCGCAGATATCATCATTCGATGCTGCACATATGTCACTGCCTTTTGATCCATAGATAGCAGCGCCTTCTTCTTCCTACATCCTCCAGATAATATCATCGGGTACCAGTTGGCCACATGAGTATGATACTTTCTTTTCAGGTCCATCCGTGTATCCAGATGAGAGAGTTGAACAGGTCTCTCAGTCCATAGATGATCCGACAGCATCAGTTATTCCTGAGCAGCATGATCAGCAGATCTCCTCCACGGATATAGGCAAGGAGCCATCACAGTAGGAGCAGTCGGCGAGGACCTTCCTGAGAAGGTCCAAGCTACCACGGGCACTGCGACGTCCTTGTGAGACTTAGTCTTTATTATATTTGTATTTAGTATTTTTTATATTTTTATTGTACTATTTTTTGTACGTTTGATATTTTTATTCTATTTAATAATATTAAATATTGATTTTATTTTATATTATTTAATTTCAAGTGATCGGATATTATGCTTTGTGCATATGGATATACATACTCGAACGTGTCTCAGAACATTAGGAGAGAAAAAGTTATGTTAAAAGGACTATAAAAATTATAACGTAAATAATAATATATCGAATGTTGCTCTTTGAATTGATTTTGATGATTACGAAGCATTTGAGGGGATTACTAATGATTTTGGCTTGGAAAAAGATTTATTGTATTTCAGGAGTAAAATCATAATTTTATCAGATCTGATTCGGAAGCCTCAAGAGCAAGAACAAAAGATGTGTAATCTATTGGAGGCAATTTCAATATTTTTGGAAGTGTATTTTGTAAGAAAAATAGGTTTATATTTTTAAGTCGACCCCATGAATCGACTCATGGCTAAAAGGGCTGAACGGTACGCAAAATTTTTGGCTGGCACACTTTGTGAGTCGATCCCTTTGCTTTCTTTCTGATAATTTTTATTTTTAAATTTATTTTTTTTTGATATTTTTTTTTAAAAAAATTAATTTTAAATGAGAAAAGTAAGTTGAAATGATTTTTTTATTTCAATTAAAATTAGATTTTTTTTAAATTCAAAATTATTCTTTATATTTTTTTACCGATCCTCTGACGCCGGCGGCCAACGAAAAAGAGGGAGAGAGAGGAGGCAGCTCACTGCCGTGCCGTCGGAGAAGGGAGAAGAGGGAGAAGAGGGAGAAGGGAGAAGGGAGAAGGGGGAGAAGGAGAGAAGAAGGGGGGAAAAGGAGAAAACGCCATTTCCTTCAGTGTTTTCTTTTTTTTTTCTCTTTTCTTTTTTTTAGTTTTTTTATTTTTTTTCTTAATTTGTTTAATTATTTTTTATAATTTTTTAATAAATAAATTTAATTAAATTTTATTTATTAATTTTTTTAATGAGGATAGTAATTTGAATGATAATTTTTAATTTAAATTAAAGTTATTTTTTTTAATTTATATTTATAATTTTTATTTTATTACTATTTTTTCTCTTTTATTTACTTCTTTTATGATATTTTTTTAATTTATAATTTTTATAATTTGAAATTATAATTTTAGTTTTCTTCCATTTTTATCTTTTTGACATTCTATTACGTATTTTTTTCTTTATTTAAAATATTTTTTAAACAATTATATTTAAATTAATTTAGTTATTTAAAATGTAATTTTTTATTTCAATTACAATTACAATTTTTATTTCTTAAAATTAAAAATTAAAAATTTTATTTTTCAATTAAAATTATATTTTCTATTTTTTTTCAATTCTATTTTTTTTCTTGTTTTAGGGTATTTTTTATTTTTTTACAATTTTTTTTTCTTTTCTTGAGATAATTTTTTAAAAAATATTTTGAAATGGACAACGTAATTTGAAATGATATTTTTTATTTGAATTAAAGTTAAAATTCTTATTTTTTTTAAAATTTAATTTACAAATTTCTTTGTTTCATATTTTTTCCTCATTTTTCACTTTTTTATGCATTTATTTTTTTATCAAAATTTAATTCAAATTAAAAATTTAATTTTTTTATTCAAATTTACAATTATATAATTTTACTATTTTTTTCATTTCTTTTTGTTCTTATGAAATATTTTTATGCTATTTTTTTTATTTCTTTCGAATATTTTTTAAATAAATTAATTTAAATTTGAGAAAGTAATTTGAAATGATATTTCTATTTTAATTAATTTTAAAATTTTTATTTCTTTTAAATTTTAAATTTTAAATTTTAATTCTTATTTTTTTATTTTTTTTAAATTTTGATTTTTTAATGATACTTTTTATTTTTTTTAAAAAAAAATTTTGAATATTTTTGACAAAAATTTGAAATGATGTTTTTGAATTAAATTTAAATTTTTAATTTTTTTAAATTTAAATTTTTAGTTTTCATTTCTTTCACATTTCTTTCTTTTTTTTCCTTTTTCTATGATATTTTTTATTTTTTAAATTTTTTAAATTTTTTAGACATTTTTTTAAAAATATTAATTTAAAAAAAAAATTCATCTAAAATTATCTTTTTTATTTGATTTATATATTCAAATTTTTAAATTTTAAATTACATTCAAAATTAAAATTTTAATTTTTTTATTTATTTAAAATTTAAAAATTTATTTTTTCTCATTATTTTTTAATTTTTTTTTTTTTTTGCGAAGAAAAATAAGAAATATGGTGTTGAATGATGTTTTTAAAAATGTCATTCGAAATGATGTTTTTAAGTGATTTTTTTTTTTTTTTCTAGATGATACCAACATGGAAAAATATTGAATGAGGTGGTAGGGAGAAAATATCATCCAAAATGATATTTTTCTCTTTTATATTATTTTGATAAGAAAAATTAGATTTTATAGGAAAGGAGCCCCTTCCTCCACTCACTCCGAATCTTTTTATCCTCTCTCTCTCCTTCTTTTCTTAGCCCATTGCTTCCATCGGTCTCTGCGGAAACGAGAAGAAATGGCGTCAGTGAATGGGAACGGAGTGAAGGCATCGCCGGAAACGGAGCACCCCCCGAAGGCCTTCGGGTGGGCGGCCAGGGACACCTCCGGCGTCCTCTCTCCCTTCTCCTTCTCTCGAAGGTATCATTCTTCTCTATTCCATCTCCGAACACAGGAGCTAAAAGTAGAATCCTGCCTCCCTCTTTGTTTCTTCTTTGTTATTTAGTTTAGTTTGGTTTGTTGATGTTATGGAAAACCCCATGGGATTCTCCCTTTCTCCTCTCAAGTATTTCTGGTATCATTTCTTTAGATTTGGATTGATTTGTTTCTTCTACCGGTTTTTTGTTATTTTATCTGCGTCCGAACATGGTACGAGATTTTTTTTTTTCTTTTTCCTTTATATTGCTTATGTTATTCTAGACAATTTTATTGATATAGTTTTTAAGGTCGAAAAATAATGGAAATATTCTGAAAATGAAGCAAAGCTTGGAGAAAAAGATTGGTAGGTCTTCTATGTTCAATTATTCTTTAATCTGTCATATTTATAATTTTTTATTTCCTTTTCGAATTTTTTTGGGCATAACGGACCAGAAAGCGGTCCCAGTGGTTTTATGCGGTCGCTTCTTACTGGCACTCAGCACCACATCCGTTTGCTGCTACGTTTCCCCGGTGACCTTCCCCGGAAGGTTCTGAACCCATTGTTAATGGTTTTTGTTGTTAATTTTGAGGTCAAAATGCCAACTTTGCCCTCGGTGCGAAAAAGAGCCTTACTAATGCGCTACACTTGCTTCTGGACGCAAGAGGAAAATAAAAAAATTGTTACTAGTACTTATTAGTTATTTTTACTTTTTGAAGAACAAAAACCTTTCCGAAGTTTACTTTATTTGCACATGGATCCCCTTGGCTCAAAAGATTGCTATGAAATTCCTTTGCCATTCGTCAAGGGGGCCATGAATGCCTGCCTAAAATGCCATGACTAAGGTGATAGCAACTTATAACAATTATTCAATAATAATTTAATAACAAAAAAAAAGTTGCCTTTTCTCTTTTAAATAATAATAACTGCAGTTACTTGGATCATAGAATCATATTTATTATGATATAAATTTTAAATATTATTGTTTATTTTGATGCTGAAGGAGGGCAAGATCATTTGGGAGCACTAAGCTACACTCATATAAGCAGCTACGTAAATTATCAATAGACTAAATTGTATTTTCTTTTTTAAATACTAACAATATTTCCTTAAAAGTTGATGCTGAATAGAAAAATAACTGGATGATGGAATGCATCAATGTCTTTTGTGGGAGAGTTGCAGTTTCTTTCCCTTAACCATTCTTTATTATTGGAAACTTGAAACGGCATTATTGATTTTGATGATGAATGAGACCAGTGGTAATTTGGATATATAGCTAAACTTTTTTCTATTTATAAATTTTGTCATTTATGTAAAGAATAAAAGGAAAGAAACCAAAGAGCTCTCAATGATGGTTGAGTTTGCTGTTAATCAGTTAATTAGATGGTGTTTTATGTAGCCAATCACACAGGATCGATATTATGGGATTCTAAGATGCATCTTCCTATTCCATTGTTAAATATTTTGTTTGCCGATTCCCATAAATGTACTTATACTCGTTTGGTTTAATTTATCTGATCCCCCCCACCCAAAACCCAAAAAAAACACAAAAAAAAAGAATCATTAGAAAATGCTGGCATAAAGAGAGAAAGATTGATTCTAATGGTCAGACTATCCAGATTGATGCTAATGGTTAAACCATCCATTGAAAGTTAAAGCTGCCTTTGGCTACTCAGCAAGAGGAATAATTATTGTAGTACGGTGGTGCAACCTCCCACTATTGTTGGTTGAGAAGTCAGTATCCCTTCTCTTCTTATATGAGAGCAGCAATAATTTCGTGATGGATCTATATTTTGTCATCTTGTTTTCTCTGAAGGCACAATTTATAGATTTGCCCTGTTAGTGTTATTGGAACTCAAATCTTTTGAAATACTGCATAATGATCCCATCATCTATTTCCTGGTTGTATTGGTTGGGTCCATTCACGGATAAGAAGAAAATTATAATGCTTAATCGCATGGACATTTTACATATGTAGCTTTACCTGAATTTTGAACTGGTGGTTTTGCTATTTTGACTTTTTTATTTTGATCACCAGAATTATATTTGCTCCCACTTTAGTAAATTTATCCATATGAATTATTTTACCATATTTTTTGAATATTTAGATGTAGAGCTTTGAATGCTGGTTAATGTCCTAAGTACTTTATTGTGTTTTATTCAAGGTGTTACACCCTGTTTATAAACCTTTTTGCACCTACTCCTTAACCTGCCTACTTGTTATGTTTATGACCAAGGTCTGAGGTCTATGTGGACCAGATTTTATCTTGTCTTGTCGTCTCTATTTTTGTATGAACAAGCTTGACCAAAACCTCGCTATTGACCATATGAAACCTACATTTGTTGTCTGCATTAAATGTTTGACTTGATTCATCAATAGCCTTGGTGGATTCAATCCTTTATTTGAGAAGGACCGATGGTATAAGGTGCATTACTCTGTTTCACGTGGTACCGGCAGAGCTTTGAATGCAGCATCAATGTATTATGTCCTGACTGTTATTAACGTTCAGCAACCGCATGGATGGCTTCTACTGGTGTTCCTTCTATTTTCTGTAATCTTTCATTAGGACCACGGTTTTGCTGCCCCATTTCTTGGTTCAGTTTGTTAGGTTTCAATTCCATAGCCCAGTTGAACATACAAACATGGAATATGGTACTAAACATGAGCACTGAAGAAAGTGAATGCATGGGTAGTTTGCTTTTTAAGATTAAAATATTACGGGGAAGTCATCTGATGAAACATGGTGGCTAAGTATCTGGATTG